>NC_071531.1:36182658-36497480 GCF_026979565.1 Vidua chalybeata | reverse complement strand
GACAAGATAATTGTAAAAGTATTATTTGTGTCATCTTTTTAATTTCCTTTGAGTTATCCATATCTTCAGAGGTTTTCTAACCTCTCAGTGTGAAGTTGCTTTCAATGAGAAAGTGGTGTATTACATACCCCTGGCTGCAGTGTACAATAATCTGTATAATAAATAGCCTTAGCTAGAAGAGAGTCAGACTATCATAACATGAAAAGCTTTTTAGAGTGTTACAACTCAAATTTATTAGATCAATTCAGAAAGCTGGATAAAAGTACACCAAGATTTTTAGACACCCATTTTTAATTATTTTATTTTATTATTTTATTAATTTGTTGTTATTTTTTAATTATTTTAATCTATGTACTCTTATGTAACTTACTAAAATAATCAACACTACTGCTATTTTAACAGTGAATCTGGGAAGTAGCTAAGCAGTCCAATATTCCCAGAAAAAAAAAAAAAGGCATTAAAAATAGGGCTATATTTAACTTATATTTAGGAAGCTTTGGCTGTTAATATATTTTATTTTTTTCTCTATCATTATATGTATTTCAATATATGGGATAATTGTGTAGTCTCAGGACTTAAAAACCTGAAGCAATTATTTTCAGATTCTAAATTAACTAGAGAACTTGGCAATTCTGATCATTCCAATTAAAATAAATATTTAGATATTTAGTGCTGACATTAAAAATCAATACCAATAAGCAATGAGGGAAAAAAAATTACAAAGCAATTATCTGATTATGTTAAATAGAACTAATAATACCCACATCAATTTAAATAAAAGAAAATGGGCACTCACAAGCAATGAAGATAATACATTCCCATCAATCTAAAAATAATTTTTTCCACACTACAGATTCTACTTTGATAATTAAAATTCTTTGTTTCCCAGAGAAAACTTTTACATTTTGCATGTTTTTGTGGAAATAAAGGTGGAACAACTTTTGGATAGTCAATCTGTTGTCTGTAATTATTTTCTAACTTGGAAAGATTTTTTTTTGTCTAACTGGTCTCTTTATTGCTCTATGTCCAGCTGTTATATTCTTAGATTCTGCTCTTGATTCTATGCCTACATCTCCCTCATGCCAAATCTGTCTTGCATCTCCCTTGCAAAAATGTCTCCTGTGTCAGATTCAGGATTTAATTTTTTTAAGTCAGAAAATGCTAACTGTGATGAATTGTTTTAAAGATGTAGTTGTGTAGATGCTTGTACTGATTCACCTGGCATCAAAGAAGCTGTACTTGTTGCATATTCATGACGTTGCTCTGTATTTTTCTTGATTGGTAATAGGGTACATGAGTATATATAAGTTTATATCCTTTGACTAGAAGTATACAATTCACTTACAGGTAGTGACTTACAGAGTGTCTTGTATCACTGAAATTACTCATTTCTGAGTAACTAATGCAGTAGCTGTAATAGCTTCCAATGAAAATGTGTGAAACTACAGCTCATACAGACTGATATGAAATTTGGAATATCTGTGTAATATGAGGAAGCTCAGTCCCTGTCATCATTTAGCCATCCACCTTCAGCCCTTGAGGTGGGATATTCTGTGGCTGGAAGAAAAGGAAGGATAGGTTCTTATGGCATTGTCTGCTCTTGTAGCTGGAAGTTTTTATCCTCTGGCAATGCATTACATTTATCTCTGATTCTGGAAGTAGCTTCAAGCTGAGTGCTGATAGCATTAACTAAGCATTTTCTTTTCAGGCAAGTACATACTTACAGCTTTCCTGGCTTTGATTTGTTTCAATATTGGGAAAGGAGAAGCTACCCCAAGGGAGACTTTTTTTCAGAAAAAAAACAGTAAGTTGAATGCTGCTCTTAATGGCATTGGTGTAAAGTAGGATTAAATCCCAGTTAAATTCTTTTAAAAAATGCCAGTTAAATTCTTAAAAAAAAGCCCAGTTAAATTCTTAAAAACTTAGATCTAAATTTATATCTCAATACTAGAGATAAAAATTTTATTAAATTATTTCCCAAAGTGCATCCTGTAAATAGTTATGCTTCCTAATTAATCTGTCACTTGAAAACTGAATGATGACTCATGTTGAATGAAATTCCTAGCAAATTGTTCAGAAAGACAAGTAGTTTTGATCTCTGAAATTCAACAGAACAAAATGGATATTTTACATAAAAATAAAATATTTTAAAATTGTTTATTATTCCCTTGCTTTGGTGAGTCAAAAAATACTGCTGCAATATTTTCTCTTCTCCATTTACCTCTCTGTTCTCAAGTGAAACCATCTTAAAGGCAAAGCAAAGGCAAAAATACATGATCAGTCTTACAAAATAATTAGTAATTTTAAAACTCTTTAGTAATTTCTTAAATTACCCTAGCTGGTTTTCTATATTTGAGTAATATTTTGTTTGTGCTTGCTTTTCCTTGTTTTGTCTTTTTGTTTGTTTTGTTGTTGTTTGATTTGTTTTTTGGTTTTTTTGTGGGTTTTTTTTTGTTTGTTTGATTTGGCTTTTGTTGTTTTTGGTTTTTTGGGGTTTTTTTGTCTGTGTCTGTAGGTTCATTTCTTTGTCAGTTTGGGGACTTTTTAAAGTATTTAGTTTCAGCCCAGTCTAGTCCTCTTTTGGAATTTTTAAAATCTTTCTCTTCACCTGAACTTATTTTAAAATCTATACTTATTTTTTAATGGTAAACATATCAGCACCTGTCACATCAGGTTAATTATGCATTAAAAAGCTTGAAAGATCACAAAACTTCAAATTCTTGGGTAAGTTGTACAAAAAGTAATTTCTTAAAATAAATAGAATTCTGTTTGTCTCCAAAGTTTATTCACCATTTAAAAATGGCATCCATATTTTTTCATATTTACTACATTATTCATACTCTTTAAAACATAGCAAATAAAATAAAAGTGTATATGAATAGCTTGTTTCAAGTGTCTAATGTACAATTCTTGCTTGAAAAAGCCCCTTTTGCTTGGTAGCTCTTAGAGTTTGTTAGTCCCCATAGCCTCCACTGTTGCTTTGAGCAAAATTTCTGATGGCCAATGATGCAATTGATATGTGAAATTGTGAGTGGGATGCTTTTATTTTGGGTGTACTTGAAATCAGATCACACAGCATGACTCACAGGCTTTCCAGGTGTTAAACTGAGTCTAGCCACATAAGGTTTATTCAAGAATCTCGTGGTTTAAGCATTGATTATATAATCCTTGCAAGGAGCTATAAAATGTGTTAATGGGGTCATTTTGAACTTGCAATGCCATTACTTTAGGTACCCAGTTGACCTGAAAAGGGCAGTTATCTGTAAATTTTTTTAATGTGTGTATTGATGCAAAACCACTAAGATTTCCTATTACTTCTATTAAACATGATACATACAAAAAAAAAAGAAGAGATGCAGTGGTATGTAATAACAACTAGACTGTGTGTAGCAGAACGTTTGCTCTGTACTAGTAAGCCAATAGAACGTCTGCTAATAACATACGTTATTGATCATGCTATGCCATGTGCATTCCTAATGTGAATGGCGGTTTCATTTTGCAATCAATGAGATAGACATGCAGCAATCTTGCAACACAATGACAAACCATAGCACTTCCCCTGTTTTGATTCCTCAAAGGCTTTTATGACTTGTTCTTTGCTGATGCTTATCTCTTTTCATGATTCTGGGTAAGAGGTAGGAATTCGGGGGGCACGGGGTAGATTAAAGCACAAACACCATGCTAAGAACCACATGGTCCTAGGTGGTGGTAAGGGGAAGTAGATGAGTAGTAAGGCTGTGGTAGCACAGCTGATTGATGTGTGCTTTACTGAATTAAACTGAGCTGTTTAACCTTGGAGCAAAATCAAATATAAGCCAGACAGTAGCATTTTGGGGGTCATGGGAAAGAGTCAATTCTTAGGGAACAAAACTGTGTGAGAGAAGGATCTAGCTGGAGAAATATTTTTGAAATTTGTTGGAAATTTTGATGGATCCAAGTTCTACTAACCTTAATTTGTCCATCAGTGTTCCTGTACATGGACTTTTCTAAGCCTTTTCAGGAGATTTAATTCAGACATCATTGCATTTCTTCCTCATCAATGTCCTTTAGGATTCTGAGCTTTCTGGGAAATGAAATAAGAAAAAAAGCAACTATGACATTTATTTTATATATGCCAGGATGTTAGTAAGTTTCCTATTGAAATACTTTTAAAAACTTTTGTGCACTGAAGAGGAAATTGTGCTGATCATTGAAAACCAATGGCTCTGGGCAACTCTAAGTTTTAAAGGTTTCATTTTAATAATTATATCAAGACAGTCATATATTTTGCCCATATAATTTATTCAACAGGTAGGTACTGTAAAATTCCTAAGTAAATAAGGTGTAGCCTACTGGTTTAAACTGGATTGTAAAAATCTCCATGTATATTATATATACCCAATAATGCAATATGTCTCAAAATACTTTGAATTATAATTTGATTTTTAAACAGTCTAAAAATCTGATTTGGATGCTAATTCTAAGAAAACAAATGATAATTTTCAAAGAAATGTGCCCCTGCTTTGCCTAAGTTTGACTGATACTGATGAAGAAAAAGAGAGTTGATTTTGCTTTTTCAAGTATTTAATAAACTTTTGTAATATTTGCATCTACTTTTTATTTATAGTTACCATAATAACCAATTCACATTGCATAATTTACTTGGGGAAATTCATTCTGTATTCTATATAATATGATCCAGCATGGAAATACTTAATTTTGCAAGGCAGGGAGATTTTGTATTAATTAGTCTACCTTCAATCTCATTCTAACATTCCAGTGAGTAATCAAAGGATTACTGATAGTCTTCAAAAGAAAAGTAAAATATTTAATTACATATATCATTCTATAAATAATTCATTTGTAAATCATAAAGATCTCACTGAGTTGATCGCACCATCACTCCTCATGCTGTTTAAGATACTTGACTTTATCAGAGATATCAGAGATATCCATGTGGGATGGTAGATATTTCAGGAGAGCAGACTTATACTGGAATCAGGATGTGAGAGAAGATATTCTAGAGCCTCTCAGACAGCAATAGACACTACTGTGAAGCAGCTCAATCAAACTTTATACTTCACCAGATCATAATGGAAGCTCAAACTTCTAGCAGTAAACACATAGATAAACAATATAGACATTTATTTCAGACATTTAATTCAGAGTGTGGTGTCCTCACCATTCCCAAATTCCACTTTGGGACAAATCTCACTATGGTGCAAAGTTACATCTCTGAGAACCATAAACTTATGTATCCTGAGACTCCTCAGGTGAATGCAGATGTACCTAGAAATAAATACATGCAACTAAACTGAGCCTCAGTGTATATGAACTGTAACAAGAACCCAGGGACTTCACTTACACAAAGAAGTCAACATTTAGGTGTTTACAATACACAGTTGAACGCCACCTTAAAATACCATAATCAGGAATTCAATCGATATCTCAGGATAAACCCTTCAGCAATACAAACACAGATTATACTTTATTCCTAGAACTGTTCTTTGCATTGTAGGTAATAAGTGAAAATCACATGAGTCCCAACTTGTAAGAATGTCATAAAATAGAGAAAAACTCTGGTAAAGGGAAGAAAAGCAAAATTAGTTATTTCCTAAGTTGTAGTTTAAGTGTTTCAAAGACAAAGAGCATCTATAGCCAGCTTCTCACAACGTACTGCCAAGAAATGCTGACTGTACAGCTGGACTGATCCAGATTGACATCAGTGGTAGGAGAGTCCAATAGGAGCTTTCAAGAAACAAGATATTCTTGGCAATAAAACTAAAAATATGACTAGTTATACCAGTTCTGATATAAAGATGGCAGGTGTTCTTCACATTTTTTAAAGGCATTATCAGTTGAAAGCAGTCCAAATGGTGATGAGCAAAAAGGAGAGCACCTGCTTTTCACTCATAAACACATACTGCTCAAGAGAGGAGTTCCTGGATAAAGACACGTGTCTGCTTCTTGTAATAACTGCCTGTTAAGAAATGCCTGGGAAAAGAAAATAAAGAACAATCAGAATTACATGACTGCATTAAAAAGAGAGGTATTTTATGAGTATTTATTAAGAGGATAATTTCTTGTGACATTTTTACTTGTTTCTGCAAGTCTTCCTTCCTCGGTCCAGCTGTTCCTCCTACTTTGTTATTCAGCAAGGCTTGATTTGTAAGAAGCTATTTTTAAACTAAAAATCTGTTAATGATAGAAAAGAATAACGTTACGAGTCATGGAAATTAAGTACTTTGACATTATAGTGAATATGTTCCTTTGTTGAGCACTGGTCCAATTACATCTGACAAACTTAAACCCTAAAGTAGAAACCACTATAAAAATCAAGTGAAATATTACAATTATGTGGACTATTTGTGGCAAAAGTTGTCTAATATTTTTAATTTTTTTGCAAAATTTTCTAACAATTAAATATGTGGATCCTAGTCAATGTACTGTTGAATACTGAGGCAGATATATACCAAAACACATAAACAGCAGCTTAGGTAAAAAAATATTACTCTTCACAGCTGAATTCGTGCACAGTGATTATTTTTGCTCTCAAGATTTAGAGTTGACATATGGTGATTAAAACAAATGTAAAAAAATATGTACTGAATTATGCATTATGTCTTAAAATATTACCTGAATTTCAATAAATAACCATATTAAAAATATAAGAAAAATTATAATTTAAAAAAATCAGATACAAAATATAATCTATTTTTCTATGGTAGAACAAAAAGATGTTTTTAGTACTTGCCATGTTACCAGCTTTCAATTAACTTGCCAAGAAAATGACAAAGAGGAGATTTCTGAAACAGCAAAATAAAAATTCGCACAACAAATCTTTCTGAAAACTTGTTCCCAGTCTGAAAATGGTCAAATCTATTCTATGTGGTAACACAAGGGAATGACAGTTCATGCATTATACAAATACAGATATGGAAATGATTTTACCCTGGAACAAAAAAAAAAAAAAAAAAAAAAAAAATCCTACCATAGGATCAGGAAAGTACTGGGAAGAATAAGAACTCAAATAGCTCATTTTGTTTATTCAAAATTCTTTAAAATCTTATCTTAGAAAAATGAACACAGATAATAAAAAGAAAACTTTTCTCCTGTTTTACATTTGTAGTATGTAGGTCTTTGGCTACTTAAGTATTTCTTGTGACCTTATTACAATATAACATCAAATAAGCACTATGCTATTCTACTAGGATTTTTTTTTTATTTGATTGATCACATAGAATCATATAATGTTTTGGAAAGAGTCTTTAAATCTTATGAAATCCAACCTCCCTATCATGGGCAGGGACATTTTCACAAGACCAAGCTGCCCAAAGCCCCATCCAGCCTGGCCTTGAAGATTTCTTGTGAAGGGACATCCACATCTTCTCTGAGTAACCTGTTCCAGTGCCTCACTAGATCTAATCTAAATCTGCAGTTTTCTGTTTAAAACCACTATTCTTTGGCTTATTATACAGTCACTGGAGGAACACATCTCTCCTCATAAGCCCCCTTTAAGCACTGAAAGGCCACAATAATGCCTCCCCAGAGCACATTCTTCTACAAGACAGACAACCCCAACTCTCTCAAGATTATTTCACAGTAAAAGTGTTCCAGTCCTCTCATAATTTTTGTGTCTTCCTTTGGACCCATTCAACAGATCCATGTTTTTCTTGTGCTGGGGATCCCAGAGCTGCATGCTGTATTCCAGGTGACAACTTAAAAGAGTGGAGTAGAAGGGGAGAATCATCTCCTCCAACCTGTTAGGATCCCTGTGGATGGCATGCCTTCCTGCTGCACCACTCAGTATGGTGGCATCTGTGAACTTGCTGAGGATGCTGACTCAGTGTCACAAGAAGGATAATGAACAATATCAGCCCCAACAGGGACTGCTGAAGGACAGCAGATTTTAGTGATTCCATTTGGACATTGAGCGGTGGGCTGCCATTCTTTGGACATACCCATCTGACCAACTTCTTGCACATCAAATAGTCCACCTGAATTTCAATAAATTAGAAAAAATTACATGTCAAAAGCCTTGCAGAATTCGAGATACATGGCACCAGTTGCTCTTTCCTTATCCACCAACACAAGTCAGTCCATCATGGAGGGCTACCCAAGCAGTCAGGAACAATCTGTCTTTGGTGAAGATATGTTGGCTGTCTCAAATCACATCCATGTCATCCACAGCATATGCCTGGGCATATCTTCCAGGGATATGCGGAATGTCCCGTAATCTTACTGAGCACTAATGTGAGACTGAATACTTAGTAGTTCCCAGGATCACCCTTTTTATTCTTTTTTAAAAAAGGTGTGCTGTTTCCTTTTTGGGAATTGGGGATTTCACTTGACTACCATGACTTCAAACATGATGGAGAGAAGCTTAGCAACTGCACCTGACAATCTCTTCAAGACCTGGACATGAGGATCTCAATAGGTTCATTGAGCCTGTTTGAAATGTCTGAGGAAAGTATGTACAATGCCACTACAGCACTTGTTATAGGAGCTTTACGTGACCAGCTCAGCTTGTCTATGCTGTAGACATGTAAGTAGATGTACTTCTGTTCAGTTAGTAAAGTCAATCAATCCATTACTATTCACCCCTGACTCACACACACACATATATTTTTTTCCAAAGGCCTTAATAGGTCTGCTCTGGATCTCCAAAGTTTTGCAAAACTTCTATGAAACTAAATAATTAATTGGTCCATATTTATATTTCCTGTCTTCACTGTGACTAGAACCATGACTATATTTTGGTTAGAATGGCGTGAATACAATCACCACATAGAAAAATTCTTCTGCTTCATATACTTTGCATTCATTTGTTCCCTAGAGCATGAAGACATGCATGTATGAATATGTAAGCCTGTTTAATACAGCTATAGATGTTTTTATTAATCATATGAATATTAATTTAACTTATTTTTTAGTTTCATAGCCTCTAGTAACTTGTAATAAAAATTAACACAATTAAAAGTATAAGTAATAATAATTAAAAGGATATAATATTTGGTGGAATATTTATTTTTTTTTACTTCACAGTTCAATTTATGTCTCTATAATCTTACATTATACTTTGATAGGGAGAGAGAAGTTTTGGATTGCCATACAGTAACTTATGTCATCCATTATTCAATGCACCTCCTTAAGGTACTCTTTAATGTTGTGCACTCTTTCATAAATAAGACCATTGTTTTCACACTAATTTTTCTTTTGCCCTAAATGTTTTTTTTAAAAAAGATAAAATCAAAATTGGAATATGTTTGAACTGGCTAACTTAAATGAAATCTGGTATTTCAACTGAGGAATCATTACAGCTGTGTACAAATTAATCATACCTTCCCTTTTTTTCCCTATATCAATCTTCATTTGTGCTAATGCATTTTGACAAAATACTCATTCTATCAGTTCTAGCTCTCAAATAGGCCAAAGTGTAGGACAAAGTGCGTGCAATGGACTCACATTGTCAGTATTAAACATCTTCTGTTGTGTTATTCTCTTCATTTGTCTACATCCTCTCAATGTCCTTCTAACTCGTCTGATTTTGAGTGATATAAATAAAAAATCACGTTATCTGTAAACTATTTGTTACCCCCACATGTTAACCACTCCAAATATTGTAATACTCATTTTGTACATTAAATTATAAGCTAGTAATGGACAACTACAGACACAAGTACAAAACAAGGAAATTATCAACTGAGTCTGTATATTAATCATTGCATTACTTCTTTCATTTGAAATTCAACCTTCATTTCCTATGAAAAAGCATTCTACAATGTCTACAATGAAGTGATTACATCACTGGATAAGAGAAGAGCTACAGATGTCATTTATCTGGACTTTACAGCAGTTTTTGACACTTTCCCCCACAATCTCCCTCTCCATAAACTGACAAGGGACAGATTTGATGGGTGGACTGTAAGATGGATTAGAAAGTGTTGGAAGGTGATATCCAGAGGGTAGTAGTCAGCAGCTCAGAATCCTGATGCCCATCAATGAAAAGTGGTGTCACTCAGGGTTCTGGATTGGGACTAATGTTATTTAGTCTCTTCACTAATGTCAGAGAAGAAAGGATTTAGTGCACCCTCAGCAAATTTGCAGATGTCACCAAGCAGAATGGTGCAGTGGACACACCTGAAGGATACGATGCCATCCAGAGGACCTGGACAAGCTCAAGAAGTAGGCTCAAGAAGTAGGAATTTCATGAAGCTTAACAAGACCAAGTGCAAGGTGCCACACCTGGCTTGGGGCAATCCTCAGTATCAATACAGTCTGAGATATAAATGTATTGAGAGCAGCCCTGCAGAGATGGACTTTGGGGTACTGGTGGATGAGAGGCTGAACATGACCTGGCAATATGTGCTGGGAGCCCAGAAAGACAATTATTTCCTGAGCAGCATCAAACAAGGCTTGGCCAGCAGGTCAAGGGAGGCGATTTTGCCACTGCGTTCTGTTCTTGTGAGATCCCGCCTTGGGTACCGTGTACCATTCTGCAGACCCCAGCATGAGAAGGACATTGACCTATTGCTGTGAGCACAGGGGAGGCTTACCAAGATGAAAGAAATGGAACATCACTCCTATGAGGAAAGGCTGAGAGAATTGGGTTTGTTCAAACTGGAAAAGAGAAGGCTTTGATGTGACCTAATTGCAAGTCTTCCAGAACCTTCAGGGAGCCTGCAAGAAAGATGGAGAGAGACTATTTACAAGACATATAGTGACAGAACAAGGGGGAATGGCTTCAAACTGAAAGAGGCTAGATTTAGATTAGACATTAGGAAAATTCTTTACTGTGAGGGTGGTGAGGTACTGAAATATGTTGCCCACAGCAGTTTGTGAATGCCTCATGCCTGTAAGTGTTCAGGGCAAGGTTCAATGGGGTTCTGAGCAACCTGGTATAGTGAAAGTGTCCCTGCCCTTGCCCAGGGGGCTTGGAACTAGATGATCTTTATGGTCCCTTCTAACCCAAGCCATTTTATTATTCTATGAAATTTATTACCTTCCTTATTCAGAAAAAGAAAAAAACAAAACCAACCAACTAAAGATATTTATGGATTCCAAGTCTCGATGTCTTAAATTTCTAAGCTTTTATTTAGAGTTTGTGATCTTTGCTAGGCTTTGCTCCTGGAACGAAATTATAGCACCAGGCTTCCTTAACTGAACATCAGGAGGGACTTTCTGTAAGTCTGAATTGATTATATTAACTGTTCTCTTTTTCACAGTATTCTCACTGACAAGCAGAAGATTCCAATGGGAAGGCTGTCAGATGCTTTTGATTGAATATGCTATTTGGGAGCCAAAACACTTCAAAAACACATATTGCCATTTTTTTTCCCCCAAACTTTTCTCATTTTTTCCTACTCCTATTGCCTTGCAAAATATTTCTTTTTCAAAACAGACCCTTTCAAAATATATTTATAAACATGGAATTTTTTTTTTTAATGGAATTTTTTTCTCCCAGACAATGCATCTAGTAGATTACAGAGATACTGGGTTTTGTTGTTGTTGTTGTTTTTGTTTTGTTTTGTTTTTTTTTTCTGAAAAGCCATGTGTTTTCCCAATAATCCTTTACATCTTCCACAGTACAGTTGGTAGTATTCTTTGATTTTTTTCCATTTATGAAGACATTATTCCAATGCTGTGTATAAGCAGAGCCTGGGACACTGTTGCCACACCCATGCTGTCTTTCCCAGTACTAAATTCTTGCATATCTGAGACAAAAACTTTCTCCAGTGTTAGCAATGTTTTAACCTATCAATTTTTTTAATCGAACTTAAACAAACATCTCTGTGGAATTTTAAATTCCATTCTGATTATGAAAGGAAATTATTTTTCTTTTCTGTGTATACTGTCTTTACCTGTCTTATCATAGGTTATAATAGAGAGTAAAAAAAAAATTGTCTTTAGAAGATGAATACTGTTAATTTTGTAGACATCACAAGAATCCGGCTTTTCTCCTGTAAGTTTAGAAAAAAGGTGGGTTGAGAAATGAACCAGCAATATTAATACTCGAATATGAATGGGTGGAGAAGCAACCTATCAAGAACTATTAAATTTGGCTCCTGAAGAGCTTGGCAGCCCACAGTGCAGAGCTTGTTTTACTAGTTTATATTAACCTTACCTTACCTACTCACTCATTATGAAGCACATAAAAATGTTAAAACTCTCTGCAGTCACCAATTTGGAGAATATAATATGCTTTAATTTTATTTAATTTTATCCTCAATATGAGAACAGTACGTTACCTTTTTATTTATTCTGTATATTCTTATTGAACTATTTTCAGAAATCTCTTGGTTTATTCAATCTTAAGTAAATTGAAAACTTTTTAATATTTAAATTAGTACAGAAGCATGTACTTTTCAAATAATTTGAGTGGAATAAATTTACTTAATTTAGACAGGTAGGAATGGACTACCATATTTTATCCTGCAATGTGTGATGAATTACTAGGAAGATATAAAAACTCTGACTTAATTCTCATGTCTTTTTTTTTTTTTTTTAATATAGAAGTGATTCCAATGATTTTGTTAAAGTCACATCTAGTCATATTTAACTTTAACTCACAGAGTGAGGAAAAAAAACTCCAGGCTTTTTCATTATAATTTTCTTTTACCTTAAAAGCTTTTAAATAACATTGAGCTATTTATACTGTCCTTCTGACTTAACAAAGAACTCCTTAAGGAAACAGAGATTCACATATAGTGTGTTTCAGAGAGCCACTGGCAAAAAACAACTAAAATTAGGACTGACACTGATAAAGAGATTGCTTCTTATTGTATCAAAATTTAAAAATAAAAAGGGAAAAATACAGGGAAAATATTCAAACCTCAAGTCCTAATTTCAATATTATAAAGAAACACAAATGCTTTCTCGTGCTTAAAAAAATATGCTTAGTGCTTATCTCCATTGTGTCTGTTGAGCTATAGTCCATTATTCTTTCATGCTTTCCTTATTACTTTGTGATTTCTCTGTTTGGTCAGAAAATATTTTTGGTATCACTTGATTAATTTCAAAGTTCTCCAGTGCATCTCAGTGGATTCTTTTTTTAAAGAACTAGTGCTAAACTAATAAAAAATTACTATAAATAATACAAATGAGGCTTATAAATTACTGCTGCAGATGTTCAAACTATTTATAGTAGAAAAAATATGCAAATGTTCAAGGAAAACTTGATTGGATAGATCAGTATCACCACCAAGGATACTGATTTTGTAAGGAAATCAAATAAACATGCACTGAATTATATTTTTATCCAAAGATTTTTGCATACCTAAAATAACATTGATATTGATTCACATTTACCATGGTCAGAGAATACCTCTTTTTCTTACCTGCCAGAGGTTAAGGGGATGATTTATCTGATTGAGCACCTTTGGAGAGCACCAGTTTCAGAACATGGGGTACATATTTTTGAACAGTATTATAGAATGTACAGAACACCAAAAAATTGTATTGATTTTATGCTTTTATTTCACTTGTCAGATTTTAAATACTCAAGACTTCTGAGAGTGTTCTGACATTTGTATGGCAGTTGTGAAGACTTTCCCTTCACTCCTTTGAGTTTTACCTGATGATGTTAAAGAACGTGTTCAGCATAAAAGAAATCTGTTAGGCAAAGGACTGAGAAATCAATCATTTTTTGGCCCTGCAGAAACCCATCCATGTATTGAAGAAACAGCCCAAACTGACAATCCCACCTCCCACTGTTTCCATAGGCTATATTGTGTATTTGCTGTTTGTGTTAAGTCTTGAAATTTTTCCACAGCTGCAAGTAGCCAATACCACAGGTGCCTTCTATGTAGTTGCTACCAGGAATGTAGTCTTTTATAAACACTGTCTCATTGAAAAAACAAACAAGCAAATAACAAAAAACAAAAAAACAAAACCAACAGGAAATAGAGCTCCTTCTCAGTAAAAACTTGTAAAATTCAACATTTTGCCTTATTCAGTCAGAAGATACTGTTAAGAAAATGTAGCTTATAGTTAAACAGTTAGAAAACTAGATTTGTCACTCCTAAAAAGAAAAGGATAAATACAGTCAATCAGTTTATTACAGCTTCCAGGAACTGGTTAATAAAATTACATAGCTGAAGTGCTGGATTTGTTCTGAAGTTAATGCCATATATTAGCAATTAATTTATAACAGAAGACTTAGAGTCAAATTTCAACCCAACAATCAAACTACACAGTAACTGAAACACCAGAAAATTTTTTTTAAATCATTGACATAAATATGGTAGTGAAAAGAGGAGCATAAATTATGGGAACAAAAATAAAAGTACTAAATGTTGATGAGAATGTTTTACTGTTCTTTGAGCTACATAAACTCTGATTGTTTCAGTGGCAGTATTTATTTCCTAATGATGTGCACCTGCAATATATTGCTACATGCAGATCAATGAGTTGGTATGCCAGATTCATTTCATGTCTGTGTCAGGTTTAAGTTAAAAATAAATTGATAAGAAAAGTTCAGTCAGGCTCACTGCCAAAGACAGAAGCTTTCAAATGTAATAGAAGCCTTATAAAGGTTGGCAAAGGTAGTTTTTATGACTTTACTTGCCCTGTCAGAATCAAGATAAAAGAAAAATCTGGATGTAAGATTTGAACTTCATGAGGTTCCTTCCTTGAACCTTCAAGGACTTCTCAGAAAATCCAGGGTGGCCAATGCTGTCATCCTCAAAACAATTTGTCTTTTCTGCCTAGCCATTCAAAAATAACAATGAATGAAAATATTAACATAGAGCTTTAAAAAAAGCAAATGAAACCCACTGGAATTAATAATTTATTCCTGTGTAATTTAGTCATCCTATGCTCCTAAACTGGTACTGCTTCAATTTCAGTATTAATAAAAGTGCTGAGAGAATTGGCAGAGAACTTTATGTAAAGATCTTTCAGCTTTTTCCAGTCCCCCACACAGGACAAGTTGATTGACACAAAAATGGTGAGGCCTATTCCTTTCTTGAAGACAGCTTTGTTTGAAGACCAGTACCAATACTTATCTGAAATGAGCCTTATTTCTGTTGGGGATTGAAATTATATTTTCTAGAGAAAACCTCACTGAATTAATGTTTAACATAGTATTTTTAACACAGAGACATACAGGGGCCTGGAGACATAGAATATCTAGCATTTATGAAAGCTTCAGAATATAAGTTTTCTCCTGCTTAACCTAGAATTTCTGCATAGGAGGGTACAGTTGAAGCATACCTAAACTGCAAATAACCCTGTGGCAAATCATAGGATCGGTCCATGTTAAGTGTTCTTTAATACTCCAAACAGCCAACAATCAGCATTGTGTGAACCATGAAACTACCTCAGGCTTTAATGGGGACTTTGTCTTTACAAATCCATTGACTAAGTTTGGTACATACAGCTACACCCTGTGGTATACCCTGTAATGGTAAATTATTCTTTTTACCAGTTGTGCTCTCTTGTATAGTAATAAATTTTTCAGTGTTTCTGTGAAATCCTAGGAATTTCTTTGCTGGAAGTAGGTATATTTTTAATGTTCAATATTATTTCATGGACATTTTATAAGCTGTGTAGAGAGAATAAGAACAATTGGAAGTGGCAGGAATCAAAATCTCTCCTATCTATCATAACAGCAACAGAAAGAGCTTTTGTAAGTTACCATGGATAAGAAATAAACAATATAATGAAATGATGCTTCAGATAAAAAATAGTTAACTAAATATATATTAGTGAAGACTAAAATCAGTTGCTACTTTTTCAATTAAGCCTCTGAAAAGTGTTTTGTTCTGTATTTCCTTTCTTTTGATGTCTAATTTTGGGCCCTTAACGAAGTTTTAAACAGTAGACATATTACAATTAAATAAAAGCTAGTAATTGATTGGTATTTTAGTATATTCTCTGACTGCAGGGTTGATTTTCACAAGCCAGTAACAGGAAATCAAATACTGAAAGGGTCACAAAAATAACTATCAAATATAACTCACTATCACATTGGTTGCTGGGTGAGGAAGAGAGCAATAGAAAACATTGGGAAAAGTTCCAGAGGATTTTAAGATATTATTGAAATAATAGCCTGAGCAAACATAATTTGATTAGAGCAATTCACCACAGGTTTAAGAGGGGAAACTCATGCTCAAGCAAATTAAAAGGTCTTCAAAGATGTTATTGTTGTGAAATTCTGAGTGACTTTGAGTGGTGGTAATGGGATCCAGGCCTGCTCACCTCTGGGTCATTATTTCAAATTTAGCCAAGGTCAACAGCAACCAAACCTTGTCAGTACCTTATGGCTTAGTGACCTGTGTGAAATAAGCTGAGGATCTCCTTTGTGTTCTTATTGGACACTAGCCCATATCAAAAAGGCACCGTCACAACTGATGCAGCTGTTGTCAGCCTTAACAGCGATGAAGGGGCTGCATGGGTGTGCAAGCTGCACAGCCCTCTGGACTGAGGAGGTCATCTTTCTAGGTCAGGACTGATACATGCTGGGAGACACTTCTAGCAGCTGTACCTTTGCTCTACCTGTACAGGTATGTGAACAACACAGAGCAAGCACTATATGCAAACAAGAAATTAAGAAAACACAAACTAATGCTGAGAACATCTTTTGCCTAAAGGCTAATGCCTTATATGACTACACTGGGTACTCCATACTTGCTTTTTTCTTCTTTAATTACTCACCCACCAGTTCAGCTTAAGATTCTATCTGCACAGTTTTGTCATACTATTCTGAAGAGATCTGAATATCTTATATTCAGATATAAGAATTCTACCTAAAAAGTAAAGTGGTCACTTCACTTGTCATCCCTCCAGACTTCATGCCACTCTTCCTGGTCTATAATGACAGATTCAGCTATGACTAAGGAAGAAGACTCCTCACTATTTCTGCCCAGAGGGACTATCCCCAAAAGAAATGTCCTGAATCCCAAATGCCTGTAGGTGCCTTCTGAGGCAGGCATCAACTTACACATATCACTTACCATTCAGTATTATACTGAATATTACCTGGCAATGGAAACCTCCTAGTCAACATGTGATACTGAAGCACTAAATTTAATCATCCATACGTGACCATTGCAAAAGCAGAAATTTTTTATACATGCAAGAGTAGGTTTCATTAAGAGGATAGCTAAGAAAGCTTGTGTAGGTTAGAAATTACCTAATGCTGACTGTATGTAAAATAAGATGGATAAAAAATCCAGTCAATATAATCTTTAGAATAGAAACCACAGGAAAATCAAGCCATCGGAAAAAAAGCCCTTTTGCTCTAGCTCTTATTTAAGTGTCTAAATAATTTAGCTGGTAGATGGCAGGTCTTAAAAACTCATATGACATAGAGTTTAAATTAGCTTTTAAAGTCCAAAACATGCACTGTAATGATATATTTTTTAAAAATTATTTACTTTTTTTGATTGAATTAACACATGCATGTGTAACAAATTGAAATACCAAAACTGGTTTCTACCTTTTAATTTTCTTCATAGTTGTTAGTATGAGGTTGTGTTTTGGATTTGTGCTGAACAGTGTTGATAATATAGAGATGTTTCTGTGATTGTTGAGCAGGGTTTACACAGTGTCAAGGCCTTTTCTGCTTTTTATACTGCCATGCTAACGAGTCGGCTGAAGGAACATGGGAGGCTGGGAGGAAACACAGCCCAGACAGGTGACCCCAACTGACCAAAGGGATATTCCAGACCACATGACCTCATGCTCAGTATATAGAGTGGGGGAGGGAAGAAGGAGTAGGGGGTGTTTAGAGTGATGAATCTTCCCAAGTAACTATTATGTGTGATGAGGCCCTGCCCTCCTGGAGATAGCTGAAGATTTTCCTGCACATGGAAAACAGTGAATTAAATCCTTGTTTTCCTTGCTTTTGTGTACAGCTTTTGTTTTTCCTGTTAAACTATTTTTATCTCAACCTGAGTTTTCTAGCTTTACTCTTCCAGTTCTCCTCCCACCCTGCTGGTGGAGGAATGAGCAATCAGCTTAGTGGGGCTTGGTTGCTGGTTGGACAATGTGCTGATTAATATAAAAAGTAAAGCATCCATTATTTTAATGGTTTTATCTGAAACTCTATAATGCTTAATATTCTGTTATTCTGTTCTCCCATAAATTCAGTTATAATAAACTTAATAGTTCATTTTTTAACATTGCACCTTATCTTTGAATCCTACTTGTTTATGTATATTATACACGCGTACATACAAGTAAGGAAAGATAAAATTCTAAAAACCTCAAAAGTTAGTAATTGCTGTATTTTGCAATGATACAGAAGCCTTGGAAATGCAATGATTCATCCACTGCTGGCCATAGCATATAAAGGCAAATGTTAAATATCTTTTTGTCATTAAAATTGACATGCTGGTAAATGGAAGAATTTTCTTTTTTGCTATTTATTTATATTTGGCTATATGGAATGTCTGCTTAAAAACAAAGAACCTTTCACTAATGCTTACTTTTTTGCCTCATTTATCTTACATGCTATCAACAAGAATCAGCTTTCTCTCTGCAAAGAAAGCCTAAATGCTTATCACCCACATGATATGCAAGAAAAAGCTCTGAATTTGTGGGCAAACTCTTATCTGTGGCATGCAGAAACACATGAAATATCAGAAAAGAAATGCATCAACATTAATGTCAGTGAGAAAGGAAGCAGGACCTGTCACTTTGATTAACAGATCACCTGACAGAACTCCTTCCTGTGCATGGAGAACAAATATATAACTCTGGCAACCAGTCAGAGTTGCTGTTTTCTCAAGTCACAGTTATTAATTACATTGTAATCTTTGTTGCACCTCAGTTTGGTTATCCTATAGCTCATAAGACTGAAGGCTAGACTTCTTTGTTTATATTTTCTCTGTATCAAGTACATTAGACCTGTTTCTTTTTAGATGAGAGATTAGCTTTCCAAAACTGTTTATACCACTCCTTTAATGACCCTTTTTGCTAGTATATTCTGTGAATGGTTTCACATAATGGATTTTCCAGAACTATCAAGATCATTTTTTACATCTGTCTTCTTGTTTTGTGAAATAACCTGGTGTATGCAAATGATAGATTTCTATTGTTAGTGTGCCTGAAAGTCAGGAACTGTACTTGTACCTAAAAAAACAAGAAATATCACTGTATTTGAGAAGTTATTTTAGTAATTAATATTTAATACACTTTCCCAGCTATTTCATTCTGAATGTAGCTCAATAACACCACAAATGTGTAAGTAATAGTAAAATGGCACCATCAGAAACTTGTAGTCTCATCTAGTGTCACGGGGACTTAAATGAAACACAGTTCAAGTGAGTCTTCCTATCCTGCTGTTACACACCACTGAATATTCTATCCATCTTGACATTTAGTTTAGTTCAACGTAGTTCTCGCTTTCAATAAAAGTTTCTAGGAAACTTAACAAACTATTTCATTCTCACTACTATTTTCCAATTTTACTTCCCCCTCTACCTCCTGCAATCATGGCAGTAAAGAACAGGAAGGATTAAAAGGTACTGGCATCCAAGGGTTTCAAATCTGGGACTAGCACTGGGTACCAAATGCTCAGGCTTATTTAAGTATGTTCAGGTTTCGGTAACGAAAGTAATAGACCATACATGATTTAACTATCCCCCACAGTGGTCATCAAGGTTAATAATTTTCTAATGTATGGCTTTTAGAAGGAATATAAAACCAGATTTCTACTCTCCACATTCAAAATACAAGCAGATTGCAGTCAGACCCTATGACATTTGGGTATTCCACACTGAGCACCCAAACTGTTTTTTCTGCTCTGCACTTAAAACTCTGCAGGAAGCCTGTGAAAAAAATGTCTTTAAGATCATGCACACAATTATCTTTAGTTTAACTAAAAGCATTACATTGTGATTCATAAAGTTTCATGGTAATCTAGTGTTGAAATTATACTGCACAGAATATCTTTGTTGAGATATAATTTCATGGAACACTTTGTTTCTCTCCTTTGACTTTCACTGCCCCATCAGATTACTTCCTCACCCATAATTGCTGAGATGTGTTTAGCTGTATATAATGGCTTGAGGAAAATGCATGTTGCTTTTTGTGTCCTTTCAGGCTATTAATCATTAGTAACCTTGTATTCAGAGTTAGTTCATTAAATATGTATGCCTTTTGGTAATCTGATGCCTAATATATATTACAAACATTGTGCACTAACAGCAATTATATCCTCTCTAATGGGTTTTGTAATTGTAGTACCATGTTGGAGAAGCCTGTGAAGACTGAAATTCTAAAAGTGTCAGTAAAACAGATTCTGCTAAATGGTAGCTCAGTGATAAACACAGGGACAAAAGTATTTCTTTGAAAAATGATAGGATAAACTGTTTAAGGAACTGAATTATTAAAATTAATCTTCATTTCAATCTGATGAAGAACAAAGGGATGAGGAGGGAAAAAGCAAATCAGAAATACTGTAAAACATCAGGGTACTATGTCATTGTTCAGTTCATATGTCCTCATTGCTCTAAACCAAGACTATTTTAAAATTTATAATGTTTATTTTTTGTTTGAGGTTTGGTTAGTTTGATTATATTTTTCCCCATCCTTTTGAGATATAGGTAATCAAGGACTAGCAGTATCTTTTTGGTGGAGATTCCAACAGATTTTCCACATTCTGCAAATAAAATACACCATGAATATTTGCACCAAAAAATTGAATAATAGGAAAACTGACATGTCAGGTGTCTTTAATATATTTGTCTTATGCTAATAAGCCTACAAAAATAAGGACAATATTATATTACTAACTAAAAATATAAATGAAAACCAACTATATTCCTGTATTTATGGCACTTTTCCCTCTGTGTTTGAATGAACTTGCATAGGATATGATGAACTGTCAGCAAATATTTGACATGGTTTAGATCTGATTTAGAAAATTTATCTGGATTGTAGCTAGAAGTAGCAAGTTTTGCTGTTCAGGTGCATAAGAAAAATTGGCTCTGATTATAACCTAGTTGAAAAAATATTTATGAACAAATAGGATTATAAGACTACTCTTTTTTTTCAGTTACAAAGGTTTTTCAATAGCATTCAGAAATATCACTGGCATAGAGCAAAGTTCATGAAATTTGAGGTGTGCTGTCTCCAGAATTTACAAGTCATTACAAGTGGTGGGTGGCTCTGAGATTACTAAAGATATTTTGGCATCTAATATCTTAAAGATTTTCTTATACCACAAAAATGTAAGGTTCTTGCTAGGCTGTTTTATTAAAAAGCTGACCTCAACACATACGGGAGCACAGAGGAAAAAAGGCAGGTAATCATCAAACTAGTAGACTTCCCTGGCTATTCCATGCCCACCACAGGAGAGTCATTAAAGACTTCTCCATTCACACAGGAGAGCCACCAGCTTATCAAAAGCTTCTCCAGACCCAGAAATAAGTAGAGAGGTATCAGAGCAGATGGAGGCAATCCAGTAATCCAACCAGAGACAGAACATCTTCCCTCCTGGAGCTGTCTCTGGGGACCCTCCCCTCCAAGCCCATGGGCTGAACGACCATTGTCTGCAGCAGCTTTCTGGATGGAGGGATGTTACTGCCTACATAGGGATGAGACACATTATTGGATGCACAGTAAAAAATATTTTGGAGTGGTAATGCTTATTTGAGAATGTTTAACAGATGAACAAAACATGGGGTAATAACAGTATCAAGGTGGGTTAGGAGGGCAGGTGTGGTCAAATAGAGAGATTAGGAGCTAGGAGAATGAAGTGCATGAAGAGAGGTGACAGCTAAGGGCACTTGTCTGGCCATGTCCAAATATTTGTGCTGTGCCTATCAGGAACACCTTCTCAGCCTTACTCCTGTTTCAGCCCAGGGACATGGAGCTACTGCAGCCGTGCCTCTCTGGTTGTTAAATTCAGCAAGTCCCTTCTAGATCTGAGCCTTCAGACCAAGTTTAGTTTTCTTGGAAGAGTATGTAATTTGTAGGAATGACTAGCTCCTTTCAGCTTGCTGCTGGTCATCAGCCCCTCATCCCAATAAATTTATATTTAATTGTTTGATTGAACAAACTATGAATCCTGAGGAATTAATTTTATATTATTTGGAAATGTTAATATTTTTATAAAATATGTTAATGTTTATATCAGCATCTACTAAGAAAGACTCAATGGCGTTAGAGAAGTTACCGAGAAGGGCAACAAACATATAAGGGAACAGAATACCTACATTTTAAGGAGAATTTGAAAAGACTAGTACACTAATTTGGGAAGGAGAAGGCTAATTAGTAATATTTCAAAGCCCAGGAAATTAGTGGATAAGCTGATACAGAACAGTTCTTTGCCAAATCCCATGCTAATAAGCACTGGGGGCTGTCACTGAAGCTAGTACAAGATAAACATTTTAAAAGTACTTAAAACATGAGGCAATACATTTCTGGAATTTATTGCTACAGTAATTTGTGAGTGAAAATTATATCAGGTTTTAAAGCGGTTTAGACAAATTCACAGATAACAAGTCCAGAGCCAGATACTAAAGTGAATGCATAGGAATGTACCTTATAACATCCTTAATTGAATGATTGTAGATAATAGAATTTACAAGGGAAATAGACTGCTGTAGCCAGGCTAGTATTCTAGTTTTAAATGACATATCCTACTAACACTTCTAAAAGAAGCACTAAATATATGGTCCCACATCAAAAACATTTCTTGCATTCTTATTTATATACACTTCCATCAGTTTCAAGAGCCCATTTTCTTAAGTCTTACACACATGAATTTCTGAAATATGTGATTGAAGGTCCACCTGCTCTAGTTTTCCACTGAATATGTACTTTTGCAGGCAATTTATCTGATTTCCACTATCACACCAGTGTAGTAAAAACAATAACAGGTTTTGGCTTCAGACTGATAAAAACTGCAGAAAGATTAAATGGTAATTAAAGAAATATGTTCCAAAAAGAAATTATAGTGACAGCTAATCAACTTAGCTTTAACAGCATGAATAAAATATCAGAACAGGAAATATTGCTTAAAACCACAATCTTAAAATATAACATTAAAAGTGTTTTAGGCATTTGTTAGGAAGTACACCGATACAGTCAATAGACATTATATTTTTAGAAGATTCTTTAGCACCAGTCAATAGAAGTATCTGGTTAGGTCTCACTGATTAAAGAAAGCTCAGTTGTTAGGTCAAATAGTTTGAGAGAATTCTGTTTCCTTGGAGCACAAATAAAACACTTTACAGTTCACCATTTCTGTAGGAGAGCACTGTCCCTTCAGAAAAGTGAGAATTTATATTAAATGTAAAGGAAAAATTGGAAAGATTGCTCTTCCTTGACCTTGAGCAAAATCATGACTTTGTTTAGAGAGAAATTCCTCCATCACTTTTTAAAACTTGTTAACTGGCAAAGATATTACTAAGAACTTATGCAATAAAAATATCTTTTCCTTCATATTGTCTTTGCTCATCCCAGAATTTATTGTAATTTTGGTTGAAAAGAGGGCTGAGTAAAATGTTCAGGTAGCTAGTAACAGGCATGCTGTTTTCAATCCAGGTATGGCAAAAAATAATAAATCTATCTCCTATTCTCCCATGAAAATAATACTAGAAAGGCAAGTTGGAATGTTATAGACCTGGTGATTCAGTATGTATAACTCTTTTATCTGAAGATCACCCTCATGTTACCCATTTCTCTACAGAGATCTTATTTAAAGCAAATAACAACCAGTGGGATAATTTTAAAATAAATGCATTATTAAAACCTCTAAACATAAACAATTTAGAAAATAGTTGTATTTTGTGAGACATTGGTGTGCAAGGCATAATTGTCTTATCTCTCAGCCTGGGCAACTTTTTAACAAACTGTAGTGTGGTGTTTCTGATATTACTGCTGGAATATTTAAAGCAAAAGCTTTAAGCTCCTGATATGGAATGTGTTTTCTTGAGCACAAGGCAAGATTTTAAACTGTAAGGGATACTTTTCAACAGTGTTGATTGCCAATTGTTCACAATATTCAGAGACTCTAAAATTAAATATATAGATCATTTATGTTGAATGCTCTAGAAATTCTCTCCTAACCTGAGTGTAGTCTGGAAAACTTGGGCATTACCGCCTGCTGTGTGTGCAGAATCTAAATTAAATATTTAAATCCATTGCCTGAATCTGCAGGTGCAAAATGGTGTGTAAAATCAGTAACTGTCCCAAAAATCACTCAGAAAAATAGATGCCCAGTTTAAATAATCAGAACTAATAACACTGTTACATCTGTAACTTCTGTGATTTCATGATTGCTGTAAAGATGTTTTGAATGCATCTATTTCTATGCAAATTCAGTGTGAATATGTCTGTTTATATGCAAATAAAACAGAACATAAGAAAAGGGATTTTTTTTAAAGATTATTCACATCTTAAATGTAACCACTAAAATACACTGTAATATCTTTGTTCTTTTGGTGTAATTGCTATAATTTCTTGGAAAATTTCCATCCATCTCCTATCGGGGCTGGGCATATTTTAGATAATAGAATCTGTTAACATAAAATTAAGGGTAGCATCAGAAGCTTGCAAGCAAAGTTTGTTGCAAAACCATAAGAAATAGTAAAAAATACAGGGTAGAGCTTCAGAGTTACAGGCAAAATTAAGATTTCAAAGCAAGAAAATATACAGTTAAGAGTCCCAAATTAACTTAACCCTCTCTCCTTAGATATCACACTCATATTCTTCTTTCTTCCTCTCTACCTGACATTTTAGTTGCATCCAGTTTTCCTGAAGGAACCTTAAAAACATTAAACTCATAAACTGAATGTTCACATTTACAGATTAATGATAAGCATATATGCCAGAATCTATAGTTTTGGGATAGTTTTTATACCCAAAAACTATGTTTGTATTCTGTGACTTGGGCCAGTATTTTACACTACTGATAGCATATTATTCTTAAACAGCTCTGGAATCTCAAGCTCTCTTTGGAACTAGGTAGTTAAGTCCAATTTATCCTCAGGCAGAGGCTCCTTTAAAGAAAATTCAGTAATGTGATTGTGCTATCTTCATGCTTAAGTACCTGGTTGGACTGGAGAGTACTTCATATGTATAAGAATTTTTTATCCCCCAGAACAAATCCTGTGAGTGTAATACAACTCTGAAAAACAGAATGAGACTAAAAGGATGGGATTCTTTTCACATCAGAGAATTAGAAGACCTCTAAGCCTAGACACTTTCTATACCAAATGATTCACCTCCAGAGATTAAACCATCTCTTAAAAGAGCTGTGTCTGATGGACTGAATAAGTGAACTCCTGCTCAAAGAGAGTCCAGCTCAGATGAGGATCTTGTTAAGTCAAATTCTGCATACGGTCAAGGGTGGAATGTTTGATAATATTCAGAGTGAATGCTTTTATGGTGTCTGATTAAAGTTTCTTTGTGTCTATTGCCTTTCCTCCAAGCAGAATGTACCTTCAGCAGAGCCTGGCTTCATCTTCATTAGATAGTTAATAGAGAGAAGAAAGATGTCCTCTTCTCTTACCCTACTATAGATGAACAGAGTTTTAGATAAAACATGTATTTGAATAGATTTATTTACTTATATACATTTAAGGCTGTTATGGTGACCTCCTTTTAAGGGGCTGACCTCTCTCTGAAGTGCACTCATGGCTTCTTTTATGTCCAACCTATTATATGTATGAACCAGTACCTTGCTTTTTGAGGTAAGATCTCTCATAAAACATATTTACAGGCTTTAGTCTAGTGGTATGTTACTTGTCTCTCATATCTTCAGGCAAAAAAAGAACATGCCTGCATGAAGATCTTGGATTGTACTGGCTTCACATTACTAACAGTAGTACTGATCGATCTCTTTCCTAGAAACTGATTTATCTACAGGTTAAACTTGAAATAGAAACTTAATTGTTGTTATTATGAAATCATAATGTACCAAAATTCTGATGAATATAGATTTAACTTTTTGATGAAGTGTGGATATTCTCAGCTCAGTCAGAGAGAAATAAAAAGGTTTTCTAACCAGGCAAGAGCCTGGGAAGCAGTTGGGAAAGAATATAAATAATTCTCTAATCTATCTTTTTATTCACATTGTTTATTGATATGTTCTACCTCTGTGCATCATTCACTGCCCATCAAGGGTGTGGGATGTTTTTACTCTAAGACCAATGAAATTAGTCTTCTCGATGTTCTCTACATATATAGCGATACATTTGAAATAAAGAGAGTTCATTTTCTTAGCCTTCTAATCTGGAGTTCTCTGTTCCCATCCTGCTCAACAGCATCAATGAAGGAGAAAAAAAAATCCAAAAGCATTTTAACACAGCTCCCTTTTAAACATGAAATCATGACTCTGAGAATTTCAGCTTCATATAAATTCCTTATTAGGTAAGTATGACTTCTCCAATAACTTATTTACAAACTACCTCTCTAATAATTTATCAGCAGGATCTAATGAACTCTCCCACACTGTACGATTTAATTTAGGCTAGAAAAATACACATTAAATTGAAAGTCATCCATATACTATATATTCAAAGCACAAGCCAAAACTTAACCTTGGAGCTGCTATGACACACAAACTTAGTACATAAATTACTTATTTTAAATACTCTACCGATTATCATAAAGCAGGCTGAGAAACACTGAAATTGCCTCTTTCTTCCAGTATGCTATTTACTTTAATGCATTGTTTCAGTGTTATATTGATATAAAGATGTTTGAAAATGGTGCTTGTAATCTACATTTTTGATCTGTTTAAAGAGCTGCTGGCTTCAGCAGAACATTAATGCAAATCTAATGTACCTGCTGGTATGATTAGCTGAATCAAATGATGGCATTTAAGTAACACCTAAATAATCTTAATTAGGATCTTCAGCTCATCTTAGCACTTGGAACTCTACAGATGGATAGTCTTAATTATCAGCCTTTTGATTAGGATAACAGCTCTAATCAAGATGATGTGGTTCTGATAGACAGCATATCTGTAAATTAATGACTGTTGTTAAAAGGAAAACATAAGTGAAAAACAAGAGCTGTCTGCTATCTGGAACCTGGTAAAAGAATAAAGTCTACAGTATGTGAAGAAATTAATGCTTTGTGGGAAGAACATAAGTATTCACATTTGGTATGTGTGGAATTGAGCCAATAATAACGCCTACCCCCCAGTTTCTCCCCTTCTACCCCCCCTAGACTAAATATGGATGTGTTCCCTCTTGCACAGGCACAAATCATAAGTAATGCAAATTAGTTTATAAACATTCCTTTTTGACATCTTGTGATTTTAAGAATGTCCAGTGGACATAGGGCATATTAACCAAACGTCAGTGAATAGGTTCCAATATGTAGGCAAAAGTAACAAATGGCTTTTTGGTGTTGTTAGTGGATGCTGTTCATTTGAAATGGAGCCTATAAATTTAAAAGTATTGCTACATCACTAGAAACACAAAAACACACATGAAAATGCAAGACTTTCTTGCAGCCAACTTACATGGTTAAACATCTGCTTCTGCGATGTTTCATCATTCACTGCTGGAAAATAAAATAAGTGTTAGACTAATTAGGATACCATGGTAGAATATGATAAAGTGTTTGTTAACATTATCCAGATATTGAAATTATTAGTAAGTGTTTAAAACATCCACTATTTGATTCTAATTATTGCAATGGTACATTTTATTTATATATCAGTAGGTGTTTGTAGAAGTTATTTTGTATTAGCAGATGAAGGGCATTGAAACATCAGCTCTTTCTGCCTAGTCCAGATCATTTTACTGAATAATTTCTTACTTCCTGATGAGAGTGCAACCTATAGGAAAATAATTGTTTTCAACTTTAAATGAGTATCTTTGGGCTTACCTTTGGATACACTCCAATCTCCTTACTGAAATAAACAAACTTCATCACTGTAGTAAAGGGAAAGCAAAAAAAAAAAAAAGCCCAACCAAACCAAACCGAACCGAACCGAACCAAACCAAACCAAACCAAACCAAACCAAACCAAACCAAACACATCCCAAACCACACAAAACCAACTGAACTTGAAGAGAAATAACTTAATGAATGTAGAAGTTAGTATCTGGAGGTGAAAACCAGGTATGTTTTGGAGGAAGAAATAAGCAGGATGAGAAACGTAACTGACATCTAAAATAAAAAACAGTGTAAAAAACAGTAGCTTACGTACACCATATTGTCAACATGTTCTTTGAATAGTTAAAGAATTTTGGGAGAGAAGGCCTAAGTGTTTTCACTTTTACATTTGATTTCCAGGGAACCCAGGCTACTCCTATAAACACTTACTGTGGAAACAAAACGTTATATAGAGAATAATTGATCTTCTATGATCAAACTAACCCTGCATGCCATGACAGTTAATAGGTTTATCTGATTAGGACTGTCTATAAGACCAAATGACCTGAGAAATACTGGTTTTGGACACATGAAGAAGGAAGTTTTCAGGGACAAATGGCAGTCATAAATGCTTTTGAGAGGTGAAAAGAATTTTAAAATATTGGTGATAGATGGCACTCTTCACAAAACCATCTTTGGAGGAAATATTAATGAAGACTCAGCATTTTCCTGATTATATGACCTGACAATCAGTCAGGTCACATAGTGCCAGGTCTCCTTTTGAAAGTGGAGGAGAGCAATGAGACTTAAGATGCTCAGAGTGTGATGCAGGATTTACATTTTAAATTTGCAATCACTTGATTGATTTACATGAAATACCAGGTCAAAGAGTCCAAGACAAACAGAATTCATGTACTATATTTGATTGAAATAAAACTCTGCTAAAATATTATGGTTTGTGTAATTTCATGCAGCTCTTGATTCTCTTCAAAACCTCTCTCCATCTAATTTATAGTTGAGATAAATTATCTAAAGGAAAATTTTGGGCTTAAATTCTCCAATTATGCTGTCAAATGGGATATAATCAAAGGTATATCTTGAAATTCTAATACATTTAAACACAAGAAAATTTGTAACAGATTTAGAGAAATATGAATGTTAAAAAAATGCAAATAAAGCCAGATTTTGAGCCTCAATGCACATAAGATTTTAGTACAAGCAAAGTATGCTTACACTCTGTCCGTCTTCCATTTTAAGTGTGCTACTAACTTTGGCCCACAGCGTATTTTTTACACTTTTGATACAAATTATAGCCTTAAGTGTTTACAAAAACAGAGTAACAGAAGACACAAAAAATGTTTATAACAAAATATTTCTTCATTTCTTATATGCATACTTTTAAATATATCAGTCTGCTACATATACATCAGGTCTAAAAAGTATGTTGCCTTTTCTACATGTCCACAAATCCTTCATGAATTATGTGTTTCAGAAAAACAAGATCCAGAATCAAGCAATACATAAAAGGTAATACCTTGATAATCCTTCATCCATCCTCACTAGCCCAGTAAAGCCTGCATTTACAAAGGTAATATATGTTGAATAGAATAAGCACAAATATGTAGCTTATTAAATCAGGCATTTAATATAATCTAAAATGTATTTTTTTATACAACCTGCAATCTATCTGTTTAAATTAATTGCTATTTAATAAACACTTGTATAGTGCTTGCTGTAGCACCAGTTAAATGCTGATTTTTAAGTAAATAAACATTAAGTGCAAGTGGCACCACACTGGTGGATTCTGGTACCACACTGTCCCCAGTAGGACACTCTGGAAAACACAGGAGATATCCCAAAATTTCAAAGGAAACAACAACAACAACAAGAACAACAAAATTATCTAGTGTGTTTTTCTTTGAGGAGTTTGGTCTGTTCTTCTTTGGGACCTTTCATAAACTCCATTACCTGTCATGTGGTGTCCAGCATCCTGTGAATGAAGGCTGAAATACTGCAGGCTGGATCCACATGGAATAAAAGCTCTTTGCCTTCTGACACCTCTGCGGGCACTCAGGGATACAGCAAGTCTGGCCCTGGTCTCAGGTGTCTCTTTCTGAGTATTGTGTGCGTTTCCACCCACAATTTAGTGTTTGCATTCACAACCAGCCTTGTAGGCCTTTGCTGACTCTTTAGAAGGTTGCTTTCTCTTCATCTTTGGTGTTATTTCGTTTACTTAAAGGAATTAGGCTCTAGTGTGTTTTAAAAAGTATAGAAATCTTTTAAAAAATGATATTTTGTATACTGAAAGACTGAAATGTGGACAGGTTTGGGAGGATAGGTATCATCCTGATTTTTTAAGATTTTCTAAAGCCTTCTGAGTTTACATTCTTGTAGCAAACTTTCTCATACACTTTCTGTAAATAACGTATTGTTTTGCATTCCTTCATAGAGGTGGAGAAATTTGATGGACTAGTAGTTTGTCCAGTGCCTTTGGAGAGGTGTCACTTTCACCCTCCAATCCACTGTCACCTTTGGAAAACTATAAATGCAGAAAAATAACCTTGCCTTTTTTACCTTCGCAATAGCAGCGGCATGCGTCGTGTTTTCTTGTGTCCCATAGTGACAGGGAAGATGACAAAAGAAATGGCACAACATATCAAGACCCTCAATGACATTTCATATTGAAATTGCTCATCATTTACCATGGTACTAATTGGCCTCTATCTATGACTTTTTCATTTAAAATTATATGCCTCCCTGAAGTAGATTATGGCTATCAATTAATCACAACAATGATGTTTCCAACTGAGATCTGGATCAGTGTCATTACTGAGTGAAGTCTTAAAATTCACACCCCTCAAAAAAAGCCTAAAACCATTCAACATTTTAAGAGATGAGTTTTATAGGGTTTTTTCATTTTTCTCACTTACTTGCACTTCTGCTTGTTGTTGATACAAATTATCTGATTCAAAATGTTTATATCAGAAAGTTAAACCCATGAAATTTTAATGCCACATGATGTTAACAGGGATGTGGGAATTAACCACTCTCAGAAGTTGTGGAAATAATTTCTTGCTTGTCTTTAGAAGACTACAGTGTTTCATTTATTTTCTGTTCAGGTTTTTACCACAGAATTGGTTAATTAAGTGCCAATTTAAGACATATTAAGCAGGGAAAATTAAACTGAGTTTAGCATGTAAGATGTGAAAATATTTCTAAAATATATTTGGAACATAGTAATGGTGCTTGATTTCTTGGATTAGATATTTTATATGGACAATATATGCTGACATGATGCCTAAACAGTAGGCAGATAATTTTATAATTATCTTAATAATTTTATTTTTTATTGGAGTATTTGATAATGTCTCTGTATGTAGAGTGGCTGAAATGTTTCAGAAGTTTACCTATCCATTCAGTTGATCTGGTAGCTACTGCTAGATACTGTCAAGTAGGTTACACTTGAAATATACTTCACTGAATTTTAAAAATATTTTGATCACATCACTGTAAGCACAAAAATATATATCTGAAGATATAGAAAAATCTCCTGATGGCTAAATCTCATACATTTCCTTTTGATCCACTGCTTATCTGTCTCCTACATATCTCTTTTTTTTTTTTTTTTTCTGGAAGAAAGGGACAAAAGCCTGAGGTGTGGCAATATTAAATATACTCAGTAGTGCAGGTACACACCAGGCTTTTCTCTCGATGCAGTTCCAGTGCCCCAGTGAGAAAGGCTTGGGGTGTGCTCAATGTGAGACACCTGCAGTCACACATAGGCATCCACCTTGATCCTCAACCATTCTTATTCCCCAGTTCGTATTTCACATCAAAGAAGAAAAGATGTCTCTCCTGTTACATATAGAAATTCTTCACCGTTCCAGTGTTGACTAAGATTGGCTGAGGCCAGACCTGAACAATTCATATGAAATCACAAACAATTGTCCAAACTGAAAAGATATTCCATTGCTGTAAGTACATAATATGCCATATAACAACATATTCTGTTAATCTCATAATAATAACAACAACAATAATAAAGTTAAAATAATAGTCATGGGTATTACAATATGTAACGGCTTTAGGCATGATACTCTATTGACTGATCAAACTTTAGACAGCAACTAAATTGTGCATCTGGCCAAAAGCAAAATTCCGTTTCAAGGGAGGAGGGTGATATTTGTGTATGGGTGTGTATAATAATGCATTTTATTTTCTTTGTATTGCAACCAAGTCCTACATTTTATTTTGTATACATATGAATTATTAGCACATACACAAACACACGCACATATATATATAAATAAATATATATTATATATATGTACACACACAAACACATTCCCCTTACCTATCTTACTATTTAACAAGACCCTCTTCTCCAGATTCCAAATAGCTAAATAGTCACAAACTGTTAAATGCATCCTTGTCCTGTAATATGCATTAATTTTCTTTTCTTATCTGGTGCATTAGTTTTCTTCTCTTATCAGAAATAATAGAAAACAAGATTCAGATGCCTGTCTTGTACATGACGGAAAAAAAAAAAAGTTGAATTTTATTCAACTAGGCCATTCTAAATTCTCTTTGAATGGATGAAACAGCTCAAAAAAACTTCCAGTGGCAGTTTTACTAAACCCCATATTTACTTTTCTTTTTCTGTGAAACTGAATTTGTTGACTTCAGTGTATTAATATTTTCAATTAATCAAGTAACCAAAAAAAGAATCAACCTTTTGTTCTTAAAAATCATAGTTGTTGCAATATAAAGATTTTTGTACACTTAAGAACTGGACATCCATTGGTAATGTCTAATAATGAGTCAAACTGCTCATCTGGAACTAATTAAAAAATTACCTATTTCACTGTAGTTAGAATAATGAGGATGGACACAACTGATACTGACTTTCGTAATTTTCTTTCCATTTGTGATCTGCTGACCATATTTCTATCCTTTAAATTCAAAATTATTAAAATATATGAAAAACTTTTCTAGAAAATAAGTTGATGTCTATATAACATTGAATTACTTTTTCAAATTTTTAGCTCATACAAACTAAGCTTTTTCTTAAAACAGAAAAAACCCCAAAGTTTACTTAAATCAGAAAAAAAAAAACAAAGCCCAGAAACATTATTTACTTGCCAGAGGTTTTAGCTTCAAAGCTATATACTTAGTTAAAGTACTCGGAGTATTCTTATTAATTTCAGGAAAAACTGAGTCTGAACTTCAGATATTGGAAAATTAATCTTGGGCAAACAAGGCTTGACACTAATTGGTTACAATGCTTATGATAACAAACTGTTAGCAGAGGAGACTTAGAGTGTCAATCGTCAACCAGTCAGTTGTATCAACAACTGAATGCTTATTTAATCAAGTTGCAGAAGGTAATCTTAGCAGGGTTCAAGTTTATTTTGTTTCTTTAGGTTTTTGGGGGCAGTGGAGGCAAGGAAGGAAGGAAGGAGGAAAGAGGCATATGTAACAGGATGTATTTGATGTAAAGAACAGATTTTAATAAAATTACAAACTGGCATAGACTGAGAGTGGAGTGTGCAAATAGATCAGACATGAATATACATGCTCAATGTATGTAACTTCTGAATTTTGATGGAATCATACTGTGACTACAATATGCCAGAGTATGAGTGAGATGTTTCTCACTTTGGTTTTACTCTATTTTAGCTATTGTGGAAAAACCTGTCTGAAATAAATATTTTTTTAGTAAATTAATAATATTTCAGTCTGGTTTTAAATTCTTCAAGCTTATTTTACCTCACATGGGTTAGAGGTATAGCTAGAGAATATTTGTGTTCATGACACTGAGAAAATAGAGATATAAACCAAACGTAAAATTAGTGATTGGTTACTTGCTTTGGTTTGGGGGTTTTGTTGGTAGTTATTTACTTGGTGTTTGATTTTGCTATAATGTCTGAATAAGGCAAACTTAGAGACCACAACATTATTTTCTCTGATGAAATAAGGAAAAAAATTACTTTCTTGCACTTTGTTTTGTTTTCTGTAAGATACAGTTTGAAAACCAGGCATACCATTTAAAGAGTCTGATATGCCCAAGCCCATTACTTTGTGACTTATTTTTAATGCAAAAAAATGCAAGTAGAAGAGGTCAAATAAATAAAATATGTGAACCAACCTCCAGATGAGTCTATCTTAAAGATAGGGTAACAGGCAAATTTTACATTATACAGAAAAAAAAAAATTCTTCTGATCTCAGGAAATTCCTTTTGTGATAATGGCACAATGATAATAAGGCCATTTTGAACATCAGCACTCTGACAAAATTTGATGTCTTCAGTAGAAATTATTAGTTTGACATAATGTTTTAAGATAGGAGACAGATTTATTTCTGTCTTTTGTGTAGTCATGATCAAGTTTGCAAACAGTTAAATGTTTTGAAAGAATATGAACACAAGTATAGAAGAAAATTATCAGAGCTGGGAATAGAAATGTTTACAAATTTATCCTTATTTAACATATTTGTTTTTTCTGTATCCTGAAAAGAATTATATCTGCTTATGTGTTTAGATCTGCAAATGCAATTTGGAAGCTATCTTTAATGATGACAATGATAGCACTTCTGGTGGTTGACATCACCACATCCTAAACCTAGTGTAAGTAGGAATATTTTAGAACACCACTATGTGAAATAGCATCGATATTGCTATATAATTTTTTAAGAGAAATAAAAGAATTACATTATTTTCTTGAAATAATCCCTGAGACCTTGTATTTTTTACAGAACAAGACAGCACTTCATTTTTTGTCCTTACAGAAGAGCTACATTGGTCTTCTATTAAATTTATGAATATTATTTTAAATTAGTTCTTTTCATACTTATAGTTTCATTCAGTAAAAAAGTTAAGTAAATTGAAGCAATTTATTTTGCCAAAATTATTCATAGAACATGACCAAAAACTGAAATCTACTGTGCAATTCACTGATATCTTCTTATATCTATACCTGGTTTAAATATTCCTCTCTTGTTCATTCTCACCATATCTCACCAGCCATCTACTAATTCAGATTACAGCTATTCTGTGCAGGCAGTAGTTTTATAAAAGAGACAGATGCATACACTTTAATGCAATTTATAAGAATAATGTTTAGTATCTCTATTCTGTATTCAATTGCCTTCTCAAGTTGGCTGTTCCAAACAAAGGACATTAACTTCACAATGGAAAGAAAATGGTCAGGGAAAGAAATCACAGTTGTCCATAGCGAAAGGAGTATCACTGTTAAAGATAACACAATTGCTTTTGAGACAAATAACTTTGGAGTTCTCTAATACTCCCTGAAATATGTCTCTAACCTTTTCCTAGTACTGTATTACCCAGTCAGTCCAACTATGGTTATTTTGTACATGACAAGGATGAAGAATGCCTGGGTTAGGCATCCTTCAGAAAGCAGTATATAATCAGGAGCACTGCTGTCAATTTGTGTTGGCTTTTTGAAAGGAAATCTCACAGGCTGCCTGTCTGCCTCAGTTCTGGATAGTTCCAACATCATATATCTTTATTAGCATATTCAAATGGAACTATTATCATGTAGTAATTCCGTTTCAATCCAGCCTAGAATTTCTAAAGATGTTAGCTGGTATTAAGTGGTATTGTCAACTGTTCACTGGATGTCAGCATTAAGTTATGTGAGTAAGCTTCAGCAGCAAAGTAATTTCCTCGTGTTCAACCTGAAGGAAAGAAGCAAAGGAAAGCAAAAACTGTAACTCCAAGGATCAAAGATCCCTTACTTTCTGGCAAGCCTGGTCAAATGACTGATAACTGCAAAGGGAATTGATGAAGTGGTTAAAACTGGTGTGGGAGTGGTTTGAATGATACTCAATCTGAGACAGCTCAAAAAGTTCAATTTGTGGCCTGATTCAATGTGTCTGATTTTACCTAAAACAAATTACAAAGCCCCCACACAATGTTTTGCCTGCAGTAAATGTAGTCAAATGTAGTTGCAGCAACTTCAGTTGACATTACAGGAACTTTACAAGGTTTTCTCTCTGTGACCACTGGGATGAGTGCTCACAGATACGCATAGTGGGGTCTCCTTTACTATAGTCAGGATAAGGTCCTTTCTATATCTCCTTTATTAGTAGTTTTGATTTCCTGAAGGAATTTTCCATGGCTTATAGGGAAATTCAAAGGAGTAAGTATTAAATTTGCACTCTCAAGTCACAGATTTTTTATAAACAAAAATATTTTCTAAGGCATTATTAACTCTCTAATGTCAGTAGGAAATTTAAAATACTCAAGCTTCCCCTTACTGCCCCATTCATGTTTGCCACTTCTAACAAATATAAAACACATCCTTTTAGCGGAGGTCACGGGGATGCCTGTCAAAGTTTTTCTCTTTAAGAATATATACAGACTACCACATAGACATCATTGTCCAACGCTTAACCATCTTAGATCCATTTGGGATACCTTATTTTGATTGTGTAATGCCTGTTATATTACTTTGATTGTAGTTCAAGTTGCCACATGGGATACCCATGGGGTATCCCAGCTAAGTAGCTGCAATAAAAAAAAGTTTAGCAATCACCATGAACTCAACTTGATCAACTTGTGGAAAGTACATTGGGAATATATTCCTCCGCTCCCTTTTGCACATAAGCCCATAAACCTATATTTAGCTGCCAAAACACCAGTCAAAGAGTTTTAGGCACATTCCCATGTCCTATTCACTAGACTAAACTGTCTGTCATAGCTATAGCTGACAGTTTAAAGAGGAGTGTTTGAGAGATGTGGAAGCTACTGCAGTATAAAAAATAAATGAGAAAGAGTGCTGCCAAAGTGAGTAGGAAGAGTAATCAGAGCACTAATGAAGTACTAAAACATACCCTGAACAAGTTTGTGTATATTGCTTAACTAACCAGACATTTATTTGTTCAGGGTCCAATTTTAAGATATTAGTTAATTCATATGTCTTTGTTTATAAATGTTTGTTTTAGTAAACGAATGTAACTTATTCCTTTTTACATGTTTTGTCAAAAGTTATTAGAAGATGGGACATCTACAATCCATGAGCCCAATCATTAAAATTTATGTGTAAAATTCAGGTCTGATGGGAACAAAAAAGAGTGTCTGTCTTTAAATACATAGTAACTATTACCTACAAGGTTGTTGGAGTCCAGGACATCCCTCTGGCTGCCCTGACTCTCTCAAGACCCTGGCAGGGGGCTCGGGGACCTTGGCAAGAAGTCAAAAACACTTGTGGCTTCAATTTTAGCCCATGGGAGAGGCTGCCAACTCTACATGAGGAATTACAAGCCAAAAGGGTTTGAGTAGTGTAATAGGGGAATTGACACAGGGTGGAAAAGTAGAATTTTGGGGTTTTTAGAATGTAATTCAGGGGTACAAGATGGAGGAATCTGGGCATGTCCTAGCCTTTTTCTCCTTTGTCTTGTCCTCCATGTCCTGCTGTGATGGTGACACTTTTCTGTTGGTTTAAGGTAGAGATTCACCATCTAACATAGGTGGTGGGCATTGGCACAAATCTGTAAACATACAGCACATAATTTTGAGTATATAATGTGGGAGCCGCCCCAGACTCGAGAGAGACTGCTATGGCTTCTGTACTAGGTGGACCTCAGCAGGTCAGAGAGGAAATTTTATAGATAAGAATAAACAACCTTGAAAAATCAACTTCACACATTCCAGACCTCTTCTTCGGCTGCCAGGCTAGGGGAACAAGGACTTTTATGATTTTGGGGTGAAAATTATTTTTAATTTATTTATTACAGGAAAAAAAAAGTCTGTATCTGGGAAATTTTTCTATTTATATCCATAACAACATTTTGCAGGTACTGTGCAGGTGTTAAGTGTTGCTCATGAAATACAAATTTTTGGCTTAATTGTATCAGCAGGGGAAAGTAGGAAAGCGAATATAATGTAAACCATCACAATATTTTACTATATTTATATAAGTAGGAGGTCCAGAAGACGACTTCTCCTTGTTGTCTCCTCTACCACTTGTGAAACCTCCTGCACATTTGTGCCCTGCTGTGTTGTCCCACCTGCAGATATTGGGGTGGTTGCAGTCCCCTAAAGGGAACCATACCTGTAAATGTGAAGTTTCTTTTACTTGTGTGAAGAAGGTGTCACTTAATTCTCCATGATCAGAAATGTATGTCAGTGTCACATGTACTGTTTAACCTACTAATGCTGATCTTAGCTAGAAGCTTATCCCTAGGCATAGCTTTAGGCATTACTGCTGCAGCTTGTACTTCTCAAGTCTCTGTGTCTCCCCAATTGCTTTAAATTCTGTTTAAATTTGCTTAAATTAATTGAATTTAGTGGTGACACTTTTACTACTAATCTCTAAAACACAATAATTAAACATTTCTCCCCAGGAAAAAAAAAATACTCTAATCTACATAATGCAAGCACCTTATATATAAAAATTCAATTTAAGAATACCATATTTCCTACAGATCATGAGAAAAATTAATTAATTGAAGATGATGATTAAATTAATTACACAATTAAAATATAAATCTAATATAAATATCTGGATGAATTTTGAAATAAGATAATGTAATTCCTAAGTTTTGTCAAAAGATGGTATTGTAGTTAAAATGCATAGCTGTGAAAGCCAAACCCAAACAAATATATCATTACTAAATAAAAGTCTTCCAATCCTTTTTGTCTTTTATCTATCCAATTACTTCTTCTGAACTTAATATGTGCTTCTATTTATTGCTGTATTTGTGTTTGGTTTTATTTTATTTTGTTGTTTTGGTTGATTTTTTTCCTCTCCAAATACTTTTACAATAATCCAGGTGGAACTGTAGCATTTTATTGTTTTTTATGCAGTGTACACTGTGATTTGTATTCATCTGGTCTTTTCTATGTATGGTATTTTTCTAAGAGCAAGGAGTAAACTCACTATTCTTCCTCTCCAGTTAAAAAAAAAAAATATTTCACATCTCATCTAGTAATTTAAAACAGTAAATGAAGTGTCTCAGGCCCTGGCAACAACAATGTATTTGAAGTAAGATAGCCTTTCCTATGATACAGCATCATTTTGGGGGAAAGCAGAGCCAAGATACATCCATTGACATCATCTGTATCTTTCAAGCCTGAATATATTTCTGAATAATCATGCAACCACTTCAGACTCTTTCTATTTGGCATTTTATATTGTTCAAAAGAGGTCATAATACATAATAATATTGAATATAAATTATAGGTGTTACACTAAAGATGCCTTATCATTTCCTCTCCTGTGCCAAATGCAGCTTTTAAACTGCTAAGAAATCATCCAGTACACAGAGCACAAGGTAATAAGAGCTTCAGCAAGTAACTTTGTCTTCTGGGAAGCCTTATAACATATTCATAGTCAAAAGTTCCTTGAATGCATCCAAAAACATTATACTTGAACAATTAAAAGTGAAAAAAACCCTCTTAGCAGACTTCTTTCACCAGGATATTCTGATGATATTTTTTTCTCTCAGTACTCAATGATCTGGTGAATCTTGCCCTTCTTGTTAATACAGAAATATAAAATTATTTTTTTTTACCTGAGATAATATAATGTATTGATTTTTTTTTCCCTGAGCGATAGGAGCTTGTACCTTTAGATCTTTACCAGGTTTACATTTCTTACATAAGAAACTTTCTCTTAGAATATTTTTCACCATACTATTGACACCAGGAGCAATGTGCAGAAACACTAGTTAAACCATGAACTGGTAGGACTTTCTGAAAAAAAATAACACACGCACACACATACATAAAATTCAACGTAAAAAAGCTTACCATACTTTTCACAGCACTTTTTTTTGGAGAGGAACAGGGGACTTTGACTAAGCTGAATCCCGTCTCTGACTAGATGCTGTATGCAGTATCAAAATATCCAGTCTCTGCCATAAGAACCTTATAAGGAGATAAAAAATGCAAAAGATCAGGGAAAAATCACAAGAGATCTACGGTTTGTTAAAAAATATGCAAGACACCATTGTCAAAACCCCAAACAGAACTGAAGTTTCCTGGCTTCCAATCTGCTGCCCCATTCATTAAATGACAATGTTTTCCATTAGATGTTGAGTCCATTTCTCAGCAAACAAAATTATGTACTTAGTAGCTCTGAAGTAGCTTTTAGATATTATAATATCTAAAAGATATTATAGTATCTTTTAGGAAGAAACTTTCCTTACAAGTATAAGGTCACATTACTGTGTTGCTGGAAGTTAATGTGTTTTCTACAATAACTGCTGACAATCTTAACTAGCCATCCACTGGATTGTTTCAGACTACTCTGGTGGTGTCAAAATGATTCTTTCTCAATTTTTAAGCCTTTTATTTTTAGAATAGAAAAGGCTGTTGAAGTGCAAAAAGTAAACTCCATATTTTATTACTTTTATTGAATTTATTATGAGTAATGGCACACATTTTGAATAAGTAATGCTGCCTTATGTTCTACAAACTACTTTTGGAAACTGAAATAATAAATCTCATAAAATGTGTATTAAAATAGTAAACTGCACATTTGTAAGACATTCTCATTTATTTCTATAAAAACATAACTAAAAACAAGGGGCTCTTTGCCAAGGAGTCAATCAGGTAAGTCCATATGTTATTGATTTCTCTATTGCTCTGCATCATTTAAAAATAAGATCAAAACTGAAAAGCATAAAGCCTTATACTTTAATATGCTTTAAATTAATTTCTTTCATTTTGCACTCTCTGTGGCAAAGAGGCCTGTAAAATCTGCCTTGCTCATTGAATTTTTAAGGTCAGTGTTAGGTCCTGTTATGGTATTCTGATGTTATTATTTGATCAAAACTTAGTCCTCTTTTTTGGTTATTAGTTTGTACATGACTTTGTACATGCTATACAGTTAAATAGACAACAATTTAAAAGAGAACTTAAAAACAGTATGTCATACTTAATATCAGGCAGAGACTAAGAGAACATTGATCCTACAAGTGACATATATCTTTTGAAATTCATGTGCATTGTACAAAAGCAAAACAATAGTTCACAGTAGTGGAGAAATCTGGGCTTAACACAAGTTCTTCAGAAGTGTTAACAACAGATCCTTGTGTCTCCTGTAACATACTCTGGGTTTTACCAGCCACTGCATTTATGAGACATGGCCAATATTGGTTAGATAAGTTGCCTTCAGGTCCTTTTCCAGAAATATATAGGTAATTTGAATCAAAATTTCTGAAGAGTTTATTATACTTAGAAAACTATGTGTGATCTACACCACATCAAAATGGACTAGTTTCCTACTAACTAGATTCTTAGCCCAGACGCAAAAAGACTTTACAGATCAAATAAGAATCTGCTTTTACTGTGAAAAGCAGTAAAATGTTTTCTGCTTCAGTTTAACAGTTTTGCCTTTAAATAAGACTTTAACAGCTCAAATGAGCTCAAGCTTTCAGCTGTGGCGTTCTTTGCCTTTCTTCACCACATCTTTTAACTGCAAATGACATGCAGTGCTAATTCTGAATTCCCTAGTCCACAGAAAATCAAGAAAACTTGATGCTCTATATTACAGGAAATCAGTTTTGTTTTGCTTCTCACTTTATCATCTGGTAGAAATGTTATTAGTTGGGGTTTTTTAATGAATTTGTTATTTAGCTTTTGAGATCAGATGCAGGCTGTTATGGGTTTTGAATTATGAAAGGATCTACCACTAGCTGTTTCAAAAATTTCAAAATTGTTTATGTTTTTATATGCTTTAAAAACATTAAATGTCTCAGAACAACTGTGACAATACTAACAAATAATTCTACTTATAGAGAAGAAATATAAAATCTAGTAGATAAAAACATTAGGATTTTTTTTAGTATTTTGTTAGAGTTCTGATGTTTTTTCAAAGGTAAGCATTAATTGTCATGGGAATTGTAAGACTCAAAGAGAAGCCTCTTGTTTTTGGCAATGGGTGAGCAAAAAATTTGTTTCTGAGACATTACTGTTCAAGCTCAAACTCGAAATTTCAGCAAATGAGTGTAGTAGACATTTATAAGGTAGTCACTTAATGAAGTTATTGCCAGTCATGAGTAGCAACATATTTGACAATGCTTAAGAGATGCACTTCTATGAAAAGCAGAGGTAGTTCTGAAGGCAAACCATTAACAGATAAGTCTTTAAATATTTTCAATTTCCTGCCCTTTTCATACACTATAATAGTAATGGACACAGGGTTTTTTTGGTCATAGGCAACAGTTTTAAAGGATCATATTTCACTGTATTGGAATTTGAGTTACTAAACTGTTAGAACAGTCCTGGGTCATACCAATGGTCTGTCTACCAGAGAGTTATGCTTGTAAGAGCAACAGTTTCTTAGTGATGTGACAGGGTATATATACAAAGTTCATTTCCTTAAAAAGTTCTTTCAGCTTGCAGAAAGTAGATGGAGACTCAGAGCTGAACAATTATATTTTATTTCAAGTTTTTAATTAATTCCTTTTGTTGAAAGAAAATGTCTGAGGGTTGACACATCAGCATAACTGTTTAAAAGGTATATTTCAAACTTGTATTTGGCTATACATAATGATAATTATACTGCTGTATAGTTTCACTAACTTATTTATTTATCCAGTCATGTGATACAAGCAATTCTGTTTGACTTTTTTTGACCAGTAACAAATACTATAAGCAACATACCCTTTGGGTAATTAAATCCAATCTCTTAAGAATGTAAATTACTATTAGCTGAATTAATTTGCATAATGAATACATTTAAGAAAGTTGTGATAATTAGGCTGTAGAAAAAAAAAAACCCAGCCAAATTCATTGAATAAATTATTCATTGTTGGTTTTGTCTTTTATTCATTCATCTCTGATTTTAACAAGTAACAATCCTCATGTTCAGCAGCTAAATTTGCAGTAGAAAAACCAATGAAACTCATGTTTCACTTCCATGCAGCGTTGTTCCCACAATTCATTGGGGCTGTTAATTTCTGCTCTGGTAACTTATTTATTTTATGAAAACCTCTTACAGCGTTATGAGACTTTTACCTTTAGAGATTTTGGTCATGTTTTGTTATACATCTTTGACATCGCCTGTACTTTTTTTTTACATTTTACATTTACTGCAAAACATTGTGATTAGGAAGAAAACAGAAGAAAAATTAAATAGCTTTTATGTGGAGCCCAGATTCCATATCCACTACTTAATCCTTGTGAGTACTTCCTTTTTTTAAAAAATTTTCTCAAGTGTTTCCTTTTACTAATAACTGTTTATAAGATGATTTCATTAAACTTAGTAGCAAACAAAAGATGGCCATTAAAGCATTTCCAGAAGTATCTCTCTGTATCATGTGCAGTTTTGTGTGCCACGATATAAGAAGGATCTAATGCTATTAGAGAGCATCTGAAGAAGGGGCATGAAGATGGTGAAGGATCTAGAGAGGAAGCTGTAAGAGGAGCAGCTGAGCTCACTTGGCTTATTCAGCTTGGAGGTTCCCTAGGGAGGTGGTCATGGCACCAAGCCTGTTAAGTACTTGGACAATGTTCTCAGGGACACGGTGATTTTTGGGTTGTGCTGTAAATACCCAGGAGCTGGACTCAGTCACCTGTGGTGCTGTCTACCTGGACTTCAGCAAAACCATTGCACCATCTTCTTTGGCCAACTCCTGGAAAAGCTGGCAGCCCATGGATTGGAAAAGTTCACTCTTCACTGGGTAAAGAACTGGCTGCCTGGATGGGCTCAGTAAGTGGTGGTGAATGGAATCCATTCTGTGTCTGATCACTAGTGGTGTTCCCAAGGGATCATTATTGGGCCCAGCTCTATTCAATCTCTTTACTGATGATATGAATGAGAGAATTGATTCTACCTTTAGTAAATTAGTGGATGACATGAAACTGAGTGGGAATGTCAATCTACTGAAGAGTAGGAGGGCTCTGCAGAGGGATCTGGACCAGCTGGATGGATGGTCTGAAACCAATGTATGAGGTTTAAAAAGACCAAGCTCCAGGCCCTGCACTTTGGCCACAATAACCCCATATAGCAGGATAGCCTGGGGGCAGAGTGGCTGGAAAACTGCTCAGCAGAGAAGGACCTGGGGGTGCTGGTTGACAGCCACTGAACATGAGCCAGTGTGCCCAGGTGGCCAAGAAGACCAATAGCATCCTGGCCTGTATCAGCAATAGTGTGGCCAGCAGGACCAGGGCAATGACTGTCCCCTTGTACTCAGCACTGATGGGGCCACAGCGTGAGCCCTGTGTCCAGTTCTGGGCTGCTCAATCCAAGAAGGACATTGAGGAGCCGGAGGGAATCCAGAGGGGGACAACAGAGCTGGTGAAGGGTCTGGAGCACAAGTCCCATGAGGAGCAGCTGAGGGAAATGGAGTTGTTTTTCCTTGAGAAAAGGAGGTTCAGGAGTGGCCTTATCATTTCTATAATTGCCTGAAAGTAGGTTTCAGCCAGGTGGGGGTTAGCCTCTTCTCCCAGGCAACAACCAATAGGTTGAGAGGACATAGTCTTAAGCTGTGACAGGGCAGGTTTAGGTTGGATATTAAGAAGAATTTCTTCACAGAAAGGGTGATTAGATGTTGAAATGGGCTGCCCAGGGAGTCACCATCCCTGGAATTGTTTAAAGATAGACTGAATGTGGCACTCCATGATCTAGTTGACAAGGTCAGGTTCTGTCATAGGTTGGATACAGTGATCACAGAGATCTTTTCCAACCTCATTAAATCTCTGTTTCTGTGATCCTTATAGATCTCTTCCAACTCAGAATATTCTGAGATTCTATAATTTCTGGTATAGTACATACTAGAATGCCTTAACTTATTTAAGTTTAGATCCAAGAATATCTGATTTTATATATTCTATATATATAGTCTTTTAGGATATTCTGCTTGTCAATTACACTGTGACAATTTTTAGAAGGCCAGAGTTCAACTGTCATAAGACACATCTACATACGATGATAGAGTAGTTTGTATCTACAGAAATCTACAATATAGTTTATGTTACTCTGTTTTGTGAATTGTAAAGTCCTTCCATAACTCAGTATTTGACAGTTGCAAGAACTGTATCAAGTTTTGGAGAATCAGTAATAAACACTAGCTTGAGTTCTTATCAAGACACCTGAGAAACAGCAGCATGTGTTCTATGAGCTTCCTATTCTTGCTCTCAAAAGATTAATGAAGTGACTTAGCAAAACATGGATTTCTTGTTGAGAGAAAGTAGACAGACAACACAAATACAAACAAGATTATGGGGAAGGGCAGCTTGTTCTTTCTTATTAAAGTGAATGTTCCTCATCTAACTTCTTGGTAAGAAAACTACTTGTCAATTTTTCTCAAGTGACACCTTATCTCATGTTTTTAGCAGTATTTGTTAGGGATTTGTTGACCCTCTAGCTGAGTACAAAAGCTTCACTGAAGCCCAGGCTGACATTTAGATGTGTAATGTTCACCATTCATTGAAGATAACCTTTTCCTTCTACTAGCTACTCCCCTTATTTAACAATTTCTGCTTGCTAGTGAACTTACATGTAGTGTACAGAACTACACGCATAGCTTGGGTCCCAAAACACTTTTTAACTCTCATTCTCACCCTTGCCACCCATTTCATTTACTGCCTTTGATTGAATATGCATTCATCATAGCAAATGTTCAAATTCTCTTTCAAATATTTTTCTCTCAACCATTATAACAGAAGTGACCATGACATAAAAAACCATAAATGCAGATTTAATGAATTGCAAAAATCCATCTTGTTTTATCTCTTCCATATATCTCTCTTTTCCTTTTGAACACCAAGCCCTTTAGAAGTGGAAAATAAATTAAACAAAACGGATACTGGAAGAAGTCTCAGGAATCCAGTGTGAGGTCCTGAATCTTTGATACAATTGACTGAGCAGAGAGAAGGAGTAGTGTAATTTTTCTGGATATTTTGTATTCTTATATTTCCTTTTGGCTTCTATTAGACGTGGAAGGTCAGTGTGTTTGACTCACTTCCTTACCTGTACTACTTCCCCACCCCTACTTTCCCCATAGGTCAATTTTATTTTTAACCAGAGATAGTTACAGCCAGAGTGACAATATATATGCTAAAGTCTGTATTTGAAAATTAAACTATGAAACAAAAAAATAGTAAATTAGTGATTTCATAGAATCATTTAGGATTATGGGAATCATAAGTGGGAATTACAGAGTCGGTAAAATCATCTCTAGATATCAAAGTCATTCTGAATCTGGAAATATTTATAAAGTCTGCATATTTTTACTTAAGTTAAAGCAAACATTGACAATTCTTCACAACAAGTGGACATCTATTTCAAAAATGGAACCACTTGCTCTCCTGGAACACGAAATCAAGAAGAGATTCAAAATAGTAGTAATGTAAAAAAATCTTAGGACAAAATGTTCAAGTTACCAGTACAACTTCTTCTGGAATCTCTGTCCCCCAAAGTGCCTTTTCTGATTCACATTACAAAAATTTCTTAGAGAAGATTCCTGTCCTGCTTAAAATCTGCTTGATGACTTTCAGAAAGCTTGTTTTTGGCTTGGCAAGAGCAGGCACCTTTGGGTCAGTGAGAATAAAATAGAGTCACTGAAAGGTTTGTCTCAGCATTCACCATGAGAGAGATTACTGTCCTTCCAGAGACACCAGACACAAGCTCCCCATCAGAAAAATTAATTTGAAAATGTGACCATATATGCTGACTATAATTTCACTTTTTATTAATCTTCATCAGTAAAGTCCAGGAAATACCAACAGGCTCAAATATCCCAAAAGATCTGCAAGCTGTACAGATATTCCAGAATTAAATGATATAAGAAATGCATCTGAACAGTAGTAAAGATACGTTTAGCTATATTCATTCTCTAATTCCTCTCGATATAAACAATGTAAACACAGTTCAGTACCCATTTCCTCCCTGCTAAGCGCAACTCCACAATTAGATGTCCAAAAGGTAAAGTAACCACTTAGGAATTTGAAAGCTAATAGAATGTTAAAGTGAAGAAGGGCAATGAACAGCTCTCTGAAAGACATGTTGATTACCAATATTAGGTCTCCTTTCCTTAGGTAAATGGAAGCAGACTATTATCAGCATTAGACCGTCTTTGCTTAGAAAAATGGAAGCAGACTATCTCTGTCAAGAACTGAGTGTTATCATTTCTGAAGAGAAGTCAAATGCCATTTCTCTTTGCTTGTCAAAAGGAAGAAATTATCCACCCCAGCTACACATTATTATCCACCATCTGTGTGACAGTTTCTCATAATTACTTACATACGGCGTCTTTGATAAGCCTTATTCCTGATAAACAGAAAATAAAATTAACTCTCATATTAGATCACTCACTGAGAAGACATGGAATAAATATAGTAGGGCTTTAATTTTTCTCTTTCAGAAACCTGACAAGACAGCTGCTGAAATACACACTTAGAAATCTTTGTTTAGAAAGAAATTCTAAATGAAGCTACAGCTTTTGAAGCCTAAATATTCTGCCTGGTCAATTGGAAGGAAATAGTTGGTTGGTTGCTTTAAGAAATTAATCAACAGCTAAACAAATATAAGATAATGTAGATTTATATGATGGCCAGTGTTGTTTTCTTTCTTTTTTGTCACTGTATTTTAAAATCTACACCTGGGTTAGGCACTAGTAACACATTCAGATGGTTTATTAAAAAAAAAAGCTTTGTTTTTATGATTCTAGACATCTGTTTCACCATCAACTTAAGAAGGTTAAGCCATCTGATGACAGATCAATTATTATACTATTAATAATTTGCTGATGTTATAGTCGTGACTTAAAAAAAGAAGTGATAACCCATCTGTTCCTGAATGGAGTAATTTTGAATAAAAAGAAGAAAATGGTATGTTACTTGAAGCATACCAGAGAGTTTCGTAGCTCTACTGATTGACTTATTATGCAGATGTATTGTTTACTGTGAGAGGAACTGAATGTTGTTCTACCAAAAGAAGTGGAAGTTATGATGATATTTCATATACACTACAGCCATTCAACACTCAGCTGAGGATTAGCCAATTTGGCTAATCATTTATACAGTCTTCACTTTTGGACCTGAGGTTTTTTTAAGTATAATACCTTCATCATTCATTTTAAACCAACTTTATAATAAAACTGACATTTATTTTTCTATGATGCCTGTCACTGTTGCAGTGAACCTTTACTATTGACTTCAAGTATCAGTTATATGGCAATATCATCTAAGGAACTTGAAGAAAAACTGATTTAAACCAGATATTGAATTAAATCCATAAATAATCAAGCAGAAAATAAAATTATAAGCAAGCAGTTGTAGCCATATAGAATCTTTCAAAGGAAGAAAATTGTATCTCACCAATGACATTAGGCTGACAATATTCTTCACATAAAATATAGAGGACTACAGAAGATCTAAATTTTTTTTTTTTTGTCTTCATGGCAAAACTACCTGTTTTGTGACTTAGGACTATCAATTTTTCTGAGCCACATGGAAAATATTTAGAACCTAGGGGAAGTAGTTCAATAATGAAATATTTTTAAATTTCAATCTTAATTATGAAAGAAGTGAGGTTTTTTAATTGATATTCATTTGTTCTTGCTCATATGAACCAATTAATATACATAAATACAAGGAAAATAAAATGCATTAAATTTTAGCCTAATACTAGAGAGCACTTTCAAAAAAATTAATACAAAATTATCAAGTGTGAATAGCTACTCTGGAATTCAAAAGTTACATAAATCAAAAAAGTGATTGAAAGTTCAGTACGTCATACAAATATGTGAATATCAGCTATGCCATTGAAGTGTAACTTATATCTGTTGCATACATTACTTTTCTTTACCTGGAGACCAATAAAATGGGATAAGATTAAGTCTACTGATTTTGGGTGGAGTAAAGTTAATTTTCTTCATAGTACATGGTAGGGAGCCATGTTTTGGATTTGTGATGAAAACAGTGGTGTTAAACCTAATTTAGTCTTTGTTGAGCGGTGCTTGCACAGAGTCAAGGGTTTTTCTGCCTCTCACCCCACCAGTGATCAGGCTGGGGGTGCACAAGGAGTTGGGAGGGGACAGCTGACCGCAACTGACCAAAAGGATATTTTATACCATAAGGCACCATGGTCAGCATATGAGGAGAAGGGAAGAGGGAGGAAAGGGGGATTTCTGGGGCTATGACTTTTTGTCTTCCCATGTTGCCTAAGAACAAACATTATGAGGAGCAGCTGAAGGAGCTGGAGTTATTTAGTCTGGAGAAGAGGAGGTTCAGGGGAAACTTTATCGCTCTCTACCATTACCTGAAAGGAGAATGTGGCCACCTGGGGGTCAGTCTCTTCTCTCAAGTCACAAGTGAAAGAACAAGAGCAAACAACCTCAAGCAGCACTAGAGAAGGATATTAGGAAAATATAGAGAATTGGATATTAGGAAAAAATTCTTTACTGAATGGATTGTCAAGCACTGACAACACTAAACATATTACCCAGGAAAGAGGTGAAGTCTCTGAAGGTACTAAAAAGATGTGGAGATGTGGCATCTGGGGATATGGTTTAGTTCTAGACTTGGCAGTGTCAGGTTAATGGTTGGACTCAGTTTTGGAGGTCTTTTCTAACCTTAATGATTGTATCATTCTATGGTTCTATGACAATTACACATGAGGAACTCTGTGTGTTTCTTTATCATTATACAATTCAAGAATTTATTTCCTTTTGACTTCTCTATTTCTTATCCTTCAAAAAGTTTAATAAAAAAGTAAAAACAGAAGAGCTAAAATAAATCCTACTTATTACATAAACGTGTCTTAACCACACTTCAATGATAAAAGTTCATTGATTAAATTTGTTAAGTATAGGTCCACATATGTAGGACACAATTATTATACATTAAAGAGGACTGTAATGCCCCAAATAATCAAGAGCTGATGCAATGAAAAGTAAATATCTTTTTCTACTTACCTACTAAATTTTACAAGGAGTCTCTTTAAAAAAAGGAACATCTTAATAAAAGAATTAATTAACTAATAAATTAATTCCACCAAATAAATAAAAAAAAATCTCTCTTGAATTTAACTTAATAGTTTTCCTGGATTTAACTAACTAAGAACAGCCCAGGAAACCCTTTGCCTTTCAGAAGAAAAAAAAAAAAGAAAAAAAAAAAGAAAAGTGTCTAGGTGTGAGCCTGTACTTGATTAATCAAGCCGGTTTACTGATATAGGAGGTTACTGAACCTCAATTCAGAGAATTTTATAAATCAATTATTCAAACTGAATTATTAAAATAATATTATTCACCTTTGGTGAGACCTGTATTATAGTGTTCTGTTACTTGTCTATCGCCTGCTATCTCCTGCCTAATCTTTTTCTTTAACTTTATCCCTGACGGACTTGAATTAAATGAGTCATAGTCATGTCAATTCTACTGATCTAAGGATGTTTTGCAAATTGATAGTGAAGTCTAGGTATAAGTCATTAAATTATGAGGCAACACTTGGCTAAACCAGTTGGAATAACCTTTAAAAATCTTTATTTCTTTCCCTAAAATATTCAATGAAAATATATAAAATTAGAGATTATATGTTTTCTAAAGAAATAGCTAAGAATAAAAAAAAAATGAAGTAGATACAAGCAGACAGAGAAGAAGGCCTAAATACATAAGGAGAAATTTCTTTTCTGCCCTCATTTTGTCTGAGTGCATAGTATTCACTAAACCTTGAAAACAAAGCTCAACAGCATACTTGAAACGGGATATACAATCATCATTGTCATCATCATCTATCTTGGAAAGTCCCAAGAAATTTTAAATAATTCTTTTTTTTTTTTTTTTTTTTTTTTTTTTTTTTTTTTTGTGTGTGTGTGTGTGTGTGTGTGTGTGTGTGTGTGTGTGATTTCCTTGCTCTAAAAGGTGGACTCAATGGAGTCTCAGAACTGAAAACTGCAACCTAAAGAAATATAAAGTTCCATTTATACTGTCCAAGTATGGCACTTCTACATGCTTTCTCATCATTACCCTGGAATACAAATTTTAACATTAAAAAAAATGTAGATGAGGGAAGTTGGAGGGAGGTTACTGAAGTTGTTTTTCATCTGGCAATGATACTTTTGACAACTACCAGTTATATCTCACTTTCAGGAAAAGGAAATGCTTTCTACAAACACTTGCCCTGAACAAAAGTGACCTGGTCTACTTTTGAAAAATATGTGTAGATTGGCCACCTGTACCCTATATTTGACAAAATGTTCAGACTATAATAGTGCTTAATTTTGAAGTGGCTTACTTTTGTTGAAGCAGCACAAATTGATTAGGACATTATTTATATTTCAGAAAATCACCTCTCTAATAATGTTAAAGCAGGTAAAAATGACAATAATAATTGTGTGGGAACCCCTGGGCAGGTGCTGTCGGGGTGACCGCCTTCCCGAGAGCAATCCCCTCCCGGTCCGGATGACCAGCTCCCCCAGCCCACCTTACGCTCAAGCCCCGATGAAGAGCATTCTCGACCAGCGAATGAAGGAGGCTCTTGACTCGAGGAATCCAACTGGGTTTTATTGTAGGAATGGCAGAGGGTCCAGGGAAGGCAGGATACAGGTGAGGTAGAGGGTAGGACAGGCAGCAGGGTCCACAACTGCAGTTGAAGGGTCTTGGTATCAAGGAGCCAGAGAGAGAGGGTGCTGATCTCTCTCACAGAAGCATAAAGCACTCAGGCACAAGGCACCAAGGCCCCGAGCAGGGAGGGGACAAGGTTTATAACTGGGGAAGGATAGGAGGGATTAAGGTACAAACAAACCAATAGGGTTAGGGAAGAAAGGAGGAGCTGGGATGGGGAGACACAACCACAACCAATGGGGAGCAGAGAGGGGAGTGGTTCTAGACAGAGGCCAATGGGTAGACAGAGGATACAGAGCTTTCCAGAACAAGGGAATGAGCGCTGTTTGAGTGACAAAGCCGAATTTACATGAGAGAACAGAGAATCCTGGGAAAAAGCTTCAGTTTCTCACCCTAAACATAGGGAGTTTCCTTCCAGGGCATTCCCACTCCAGTGTCCGACCCGTGGCCTCCCACACACATGTGGGCAATTTAGAAATATAATAGTTGTTTTTCTTTCAAAGTTCTCATTCAGATAACATGTACTCTGACACACAGCTGAAAAACATTTACTGAAACTTACATACTAGCTCTGAAAAAGGAAAAAAAACAAATGAAACCAAAATAGTTTAATGGACTTAATATGGAGAAAATGTATGCAAAAAAAAAGGTGTTTGCTTTCAGTTTTCTCTTATTTCTTTACATCCAGTATGTTTTCCTGTTGACTGTACGTTTCTTCTATCCTCAAATGAAACAATATTTACTTAGTGCAAAATGTTTGCATTATGCCATTTTGAAAGGCATTATCTACACGCAAATAAATATGTCAATCATAGTAACTTGCTGCTAAAATCTGTATAGAAAGGTGTCTTCTATTTCAAAATTTATTTATTTCAATTTCTTATGACCCTTCTTTACAGGACTTCAAAAAAAATTCCCTTTCAACAAATCACTCTTACATTGAAATAAACATGCATGTACAAGTAGCTGCAGGATATTTAACATATCAGTTGAAATTTTCAGATACTAGTTAGTGCACAGACCAAACTTGATTTTAACTAATGTAAGTTAAACTCAGTTCAACAAGACAGGCAATTACAGTTTTGGATAAAGCAAATTAATTTTTGTTATTCCTCCATATTTTAGAGCAACATTTTATTTGAAGAGGAATCAAAATATGTTAGAGTGAGGAACTGTCCACTTAGCAGTAGACTCCTAGATAAATAATTTTAAAAAAAATTTTATAGGAGTATACTGTATTGACTGCAAAAAAATTGGATTTTCAAAATAATTTTAATTAGAAAAAAACAAAAAAAGATAAAAAATGAAAACTACCACCACACAACTTAAGTTCTATATATTACTGATAGCTACTTTTGTCTTGTGTTTTGAGCTTTAAGTGTATTTAGGGCTAGTCAAGTTTTAGTCCCAGCTGAACTTAAAGGAATTAAATCTCCCACTTTTCATAAAAGGTCCTTTTACATCCAATTATGTAATACATAATTGTAGTGGAATATAATACATCCAATTATGTAATATATACATATTCCACAGAAAGCTCCTGTCCCTTTGTTTATGGAAACATTCTTTCTATTTTCTCAAGGATTCTTCAATGACATACTTCAAGTCTGACCTGTCCATGCACTGACCAGTAACTTAATAGTCATTAACTTGCTACTGTCTTGGTTCAGTGAGGGTTGCTTTTCTTCAGACTCCAGCATTAAAGTAAAAACCAAAGAAATAGAGCCTGCTATTCTTAACAATCTCATGAGTGAGGGAAAGAATTACCTTTAAGTTGAGTTGAAAAGGCTTAATATGTGGCCTAAGCAATCATAAGTATTTAAGTGATTTTTGTTGATTCCTTTTATTTTATACAAAACAAATATTGAGAGGCAGGAAAGGAGTATTGGAGGAATTAAGAAAAAAATACAGCAACAAGATGACTTTACTCTCCATTGCAAGTATCTGTTTCACAGGGAATTAAAAAATTATAATCTTCCACAACCTGTTTCAATTAATCAGCCAGTATCAGTATCCAGGATGAATACTGTGGTTTTTATGTGTTTTCCACATAATATCTTATAACATGATAGTTACGGCAAACATTTAGAATGCAGTTAGGAGCTGGTGTAAAATCTCCTACAAGTGAGACTAGTTGAAATAGATTCTGTACTTCATTTGCTTTTAATTGTATTAAAAATAATAAATTTTATTTGATTAAAGGTGTTTGCTTTGTTGCTGTTATTTTGTTCAGTAGATATATGTGCAGCAGTAGTACATGGTTGAAATCTGAGCAACTTGAAGTGGCTAAACTAGATGAAATGAGATTTGTGATTCTAGTTTTAGAGACACACACTGAATCTGCCCTTGGGACAAACTTCTTATTTGATTTATCATAAATTCTTTCTTTACCTTTTCAACAGAAAGACTTAGCTACAAAGTTTACATCCTTTAGTAACAAATGTCCTGGAAACATAAGTAAAAATAATCCAATGCCTCTAGGACTCTTTTTTTAAATGTAGAGATGAGTCTAAGTGCCTTAAAAATGAGTATTGCACGTTCTCATTTTCTTGTCAGCTGGATAACCTGGTTAGAATGGACAATGGATTTTTCTAGAATAAAAGAATGTATCCATCCATGGTTTATATAGCAAATGATTAGGTCTGTAGCATTACTTCCATTTGGTTCGGATTCTTTTGGAAGAAGAATGGGATATTTTTGAATGTTTAAATCAGAACTCACAGATCTTTGAAAAAGAATCAGGATTGGGCTGGACTGAGAGAAGATCAGGGGAATGGGTGCCAGGTACAGTGAGCCACACAGGAGCCTTCAGCAAGCCCTGGCAGGAAAAACATGTGGGGCTGCATCAGGAGGAGCATCACTAGGAGAGGAAAGAAAATTTTTATCTGCTTCATCTAGCACTCACACATACTATGTCCAGTTTGGAACCTCCAGTACAGAAAGATATCAACATACTGTAGTAAGTTTAGTGGAAAATCACCAAGATGATAAGACTGGAGTAACTGCCCCATGAGGGGAGGCTGGGAGAGTGAGGTTTGTACAGCCTGGTGCAGCAATGGCTTTGGAGTACCTCACAGCCAGCCCTCTGAAGAAGAAGGTGACTGTGAGGACAATTTCACTCCTCATGGTGGTTCATTGTGACAGGATGAGGGACAACAGGCATAAATTGAAACCAAATAGTTTCAGGCTGGATGGGACAAGCTTTTTTCACAAGAATAGTTAAGAAAAAGACACATTGCCTGGAGAGATCATATTGGTTCTGTCCATAGATATTTTCAGAACTGTCTAAAGTCCTCAAGATCTGGCCTAAGAATGCTGTTAACAGAAGGCTGGCTCCAAAATGAATTATCCCAGGTTCCAAATGAAGAGAATAAAAATGTAAACATTGTCTATCCTAAAATATGTAGACAGAACTTAGAGTGAACTGAGTTGTCTTCGCAATTTTCACAGACTTAATTATTCTTTGCATTCACTAGTTAAAAGAAACCATAGTAAACCATAGTTTAACCTGAAGATTGAATCCCTTGAATATCTAGTTGTAAGATTTCTTACATATCTTACACAGTGATACTTTAATGAAGATTGTGGGAGCTATTCCTGCAGGTCCTCATCTGGGTTCCAACACCTGCAGCTGACATGGGGACCGGGGTTAATGGTCTATGGTATTCTCTCTCTCTTGCTTATTTTCTTTTTGTCATGAATTTTTCATCTTGTCATGGAGCTAAACTATTAAAAAATATCTGAAATATGGACAGACAACCCAATTTTGTTAGGAACATTTATGAAGATTTTGTAAGGAAATTTTGAAAAGAACTTTTGTCCCACCAAAAGCCTTTTTGTGATAGACTAATCTGAACAATCTATGTTCTAAAGAGATGTTTTAAAGAGAGAAAGTCCCAATATAATACAATTCGTCTTTTTAATTTGTGATGGTTAAGGCACAAATGAGCAGAATGTAACAAGAGAGTTGTTAAATGTTTGAAGCAAAAATCTGCACTGTAATATTGCTGCAAAATTTAAATTGGCTGCAAGTTTTGCTTAGGGGCAGGGAGTTTAAGGAACATCTGGAGATTCTGAAATAACCTGCATTCATTTATGTTATTTAAGTTGTAAAATCATATTCAATCTTGACCCACTCAGGAAATCTAACATAAACGTCCTGCTGATTTTGACAGTCATACAGCAAAAACACCCTCTAATGAGTATTTAATAGTCACCAAAAGTTCTGCATTAAGTACAAAGCCCTTTTGATTACTTATTCCACTAATTTAAAGTAAATGCTTTTACAGATGGCATCTGTTAGGACACAGAGCGTGTGTTGCATTTATATGTAGTCACTGAAAATAAATTCCAGCTTTGGTATAAGGACTGTACAAAAAAGATCAAACACAAAACACTGAGTAAACATTTACTAGTGATATATTTAAAGCTCTTCATAAAAGCTTATCCAATACCAGAATACAATACTCAAAGTATATTAAATAATTCAGAAATGCTTTGGCAAATTAGCACCTTAAGAAAAATGGCTGAGACAAAGTAATTGAGCTCTTCCATTTTGTTTATAATCTTCCCTGGGGGGCACCAGTATTGTATTTCACTATCCCTTCAAACTGCATTACTTTATGAATAAACCCCAAACTTTTAGCTGCTAGGGATTAATGGGAGAACAATAATGACTTAGATTTAAATGGGAAAAAAAAAAAAAAAGAGAAAAATGAAGTGATTATCTACTTGTTTGAAGAGGGATATGGGAAATATTTTTTTTTTGTCACCACCAAGAATTTCATCAAAAAATGTCATGCTAAATTATGCATTCAAAATTGTGTAAATTAAGAATGATTTTGTCAATCTACAAACATGTCCCCAAGGACCAAGTATTTAATGGTTTGATGTTTGTAAAGAAACATCTTCTGTATATTTTAGAACAAAGAGATATTAAGGGCATATTTGTAAATAAAAAACCCCCAGTGCTTTTAAAGAAAATGTCAATTAATTTAAATGCAAAGAATGTAGCTCTATTTTATGGTTATTTTCAGTACTTGGTATTAAAACATTTATGATTAATTTTAAGATCTATTAGCATTACCACAGTGTGTGTGCTGTCACAAAGAAAATTACCAAGTGAATAACAATTTCAGAGTAAAATTACAAAAAGTTTAGGGAAAACCCCCCAAACTTTATAGTAGAATATCTTTTCCTTCAAGCACTCAAAACAGGTTAAATCTGTCTCAACCATTATCTTGAATCAAGAACCTAAAATTTAATAATTGTTATCACAATTGTGAAATTTCAGAACTTCACTTGTCCCTGTGTCCCGACATGCAGATCTATGGGTTTTGGCCTTGTTTCCACTCTGATGAAAGTGTACTATATGTTACACTTGACATTGTTTCACCTGTTCATCAAGATTGAACATTACCTGAGCTTTGTCACTTATTGTGCCCTAAAGTTGTTTTAGTGAAAAAATGAGCAATAAGATACATGCATTTTTTTTTGTGTGTGTGTGTGTAGTACATTAACAAAGTTGTCAAATTTCCTACCAACAGACAGTCAGGATGCAAATAAGATGCCCAACTGAACCCAGAAAACAAGAATACTGAATTTTAATAATTTGAATGAGATCTGTGTTTCTCTTTCACACTTTCAATAAAACTACCTCTCCTAGAATGTCAAAAAAATAAGACATTATATTGTTATGTTCAGATAGCAATTACTGCTCCAGACTTCACCTGTAATTTTTATCTTGTTGTTACTAGAATTAATTATTTGTAAAATTTCCCACATTGACTACTGCAGTTAGAAACACAGTTGCAGGCAACTCTAGAAATAATTATTCTAGGTTATTGCTATATGTTCATTGTGATAACTGAGCCAGGTAATCAGCCAGACCAAGGTTAATGCAAGAAAAGCATTTCTTGCATTCTTAAGAAGGTTGCTCTTTCCCATGAAATTTATTTATTGTGGGTTGTGGGAGGCAATATTACTAACTGAGGGAGACACAAGGGAGGAAGAACATATTTTCTTCTTTCTCATAAAGGTAAATAACAGCAATGAAGGAGCTGATGAACACACAAAAATCATCCTTGTAAAGAAAATGTAATAGATAGCAACAGCCTGTATTTCATTCAATTTCTAACCAGTATGCTCAGAATACAATTCTGAAAAAACTACACCTTTTGGGACAAAAAAAAAAAAAGTAACTTACTGCCCTCCTGAAATCCATGTTTGGTCTTTGTTAGTTTGATTTTGCTTTAAGTATTTTAGTGGTAAGAAAATTATGAACTTCTCATCTCTGTGGACTACAGCCTATATTTATTTTTCATCTCTATAGACCAATATTTTTCATCTTTATAGACCAATATGGACCTTATTTATCTGTAGAGATGAAAACATGGAACAAGTACATATCACAGGAACACCTTATTCCCGAGCTGGTTTTATTCCAGTTACCTTTTCTAAGGGGGTAGGTTCAATGGAAACTACTGGTAATAGAAGGCCCAGGATACACAGCAGTGTAAACTAAGATTTACTACAGATAGAAGTTTCAGTGCTTTTCTCTTTTAATTGATGACTGCAAAAAACAGATACAGGAAACTGTCAACTTAAAATTTTCCACCATATTTGCATTGCCTCAGTTTTAGGCATCCACTTCCTGGGCCTTAGCGTTTAAACATAATTGAACTTAATTTTGCCCTTGATATTTTAATTAAAAATGAGATTAAATATATAGAATTAAAACAGTTTTAAGCTGGTGTTACAGGAGAAGCAAGCAAATTATAATAACCACTTTGTATTGGGATTGTGTGGCAGCATTCTGATGGAGGAGGGAGACAGGGATGACTTCCATGAGTAGCTGATAGAAGTTCCCCCCATGTCCAACAAAAAGTCAATGCCAGCCAGCTCCAAGACAGACCTGCCACTGGCCAAGGCTGAGCCCATTAGTGATGGTGGCAGCACCTCAAGGACAGCAAATATAAGAAGGAGGTAGAAAGCAGGAGATGCAGCAGGGATTTACTGTGCAACAGCAACTGCAGCCAGAGAGAGGAGAGGGAATGTGTGAGAGAAACAATGCCACAGACACCAGAGCCAGTGAGGAAGAAGAAGGAGTGGATGTTCCAGGTGACAGAGCAGATATTCCCCAGCAGCCTGTGGTGAAGACAGCTGTGCCCCCACAGCACATGGAGGTTCACTGTGCAGCTAATATCTACCTGCAGCCTGTGGAGGACCCTATAAGGGAGCAGGTGGATGCCTAAGGAGGCTGTGGTCCTTTGGGAAGCCCACACTGGAGCAGGCTCCTGACAGGAACTGTGGACCCACAGAGAAGGGAGCCCACAATGGAAAAGACTCCTGGCAGAACATATGATCCTATGGGAGACCCACACTGAAGCAGTCTGTTCCTGAAAGACTGGACCCCATGAGAGTGACATATATATGATATTTTTTGGATTTGGGTTTTATTTCTTATTATCCTGCTCTGATTTGTCTGGTAATAAATTAAGCTAATCTCCCCAAGTCAAGTCTGCTTTGCCTGTGACAGTGACTGGTGTGAGATCTCTCCCTGCCCTTATCTAAACCCAGTTATAATATTTATATTTTATTTCCCTTGTCCAGCTGAAGAAGGGAGTGATAGACTGGTTATGGTGGTGTGAGGAACAAATTCAGTTTTGTTATGCCTCAACAATGGTTGTCAGAGGCATGTGGGGGAGAGGTTGCACATGCGCCATGTCCAGGAGACATCTAGGAGAGGATGGAGGAAAACCTTGTCTCTGGGAAGACTTTGCCTGGCCACCAGTTCATGTCCCACATGGGACAGGCAGTTAGCAGGGGAATACCAAAGATGCTGTACTCTTCACAAAACACTCCCCAGTCAGACGGCAGAAGGGCTCTGCCAATGGATTGCACTGGGACACTGGACTGGGCCATGGTCTCCTGTCAGCGGGCAGACTTAGGGAGGAGCCAGGGGCATAAAAAGTAACTATGTCACAAGTTCTGGGGGCTGTTCTGGGCCTTGCCTTTTGACTCTTTTGGGTGCTTTTTAAACTTGCTTTGGAGTCCTACCTTTTGGCTCTTCTGCCCTCGTTGGCTCCTGCTCGCCCTTGTGTCTGTCCTGCCTCCCTGTGCCCCTGACCAGCACCCTGCCTGCTCCATCTCTGTATCCCTTCCTGAGTCACCTGTGTCCAACCCTGCCTGCTTCTGAGCCTGCCTATCACAGTGATCCTCGTCACGACTCTCCAAGCTTCTGGACCTCCTGCCCGAGCACCCCTCACCTCATGTCCAGTCGCCTGTCACCATAGGAGCTGTGCCCAGGACGGCAGCATGCTCAGCCCCCTCCATATGGACATCTATGGCACTCCCCAACCTCCAGTGGCAACACCCTCTTTTTCCCTCTGTCTCCCCTCTCCCTCTTCTCCCTCCCACTTCTCTTCCTCTTGTTCTGTCTTCTCTAGCCCTCTTTAGTAGAGTAACTCCTTTTATTTTGTCTTTTCGTTACCAATAAACGGTTCTCAGATACAATATTTGTCTCGTTTGGCTTAATTTCGTTCCCAACTATCCATTATTAAAACAATTCCTAGCAGTTCCCAACATTGGAATGTGGCAGGTGGGCATCTGGCATCCAGGCAGGGTCAGTCCAGCAGTTACATGTGGTATTAAGAGCAAATAAAAAGACTTTGTGGAATAGAATGCAACACTGACCAGAAAACAAAATTGCAGTCCTAGACATCAAGAAGCATAGGGATTAAAGGAGTATTGCTATAAAATCAAGATGCCACAAGGGGAAAATTAATAGAAATAGTAAAAGTTATTTGCTATAAAAATAAAAAGAGAACAAGCACACAAGACAAATGAGGCCAAAATGTAGTAGACATTAAAAATAATCTGTGTAGTATCTAAAACTTAAAGAATGCCCACCTCACTTTTCAGTAAGACTGAAGGCAAGGCACATCAAGAAAATGACAGGCAAATTCATGGAATTAATATGTGTAAAAAAATATAATTACCTAATAGGCAAAAGCAAAGTTTCAAGGTCTCATAGTAAAAGGATCCTATGATATTTAGTGCAGGGAAACTGGAAAACCTGGTATAGGAAATTATAGATCCAGAAACAAGCTATTTAAATCAACCTGTCTTTATAAAAAATAAATAATAGAAAATGGAATGCCAATATTTACTTAATAGAGATGTGATTGAGAAAACTGAAGAATCATTAACCTGGTATGATTTTTATTTAAGCTTTTAGAACAATTGTTGAAGTACATGTTGGAGACAGCAAAGGAAATTGAGAATAGAGCATGTTACATCATGAATTTAACAAAGTATCTGATTTTATATTACCATCTTTACTCTCTGGTTATAAATATTTTCCTAGCAAAGGAAACATGGAGAACATGGTTCATTAAAGTTTGTTCACATTAAAAAAATTAATAAGAGTAATCTTAGCAAGCATAATGATTATTCCATTCTTCACCAAACAAATGAAAACTGAATAGTACCAGTGGATAGAACCATGTGAAACCAGTGCAACCAGTGGATAGAACCATGTGGAACCAGTGCAAAGACTTTCCTAGATTTAGGAAGAGAATAGTGAAACATATAAGAAAGAAGATTAAAAGAAAAATCACAAAGCAGAGACTAGAAGAAAAGAACAGTGTGACTATAAATATGTTTAAATGGAACATGGTCCATCCACTTCCTAAAATCTATTCACCTCTTAAATAAGGTTTGCAACATAAAAGTACTTGAACACACCATCCTACCACTAGTTTGCTCCAGGTACTTAACTTCTATGCTTTTAAAAGCTTTCTTTTTGCTAAAATTTTTTGTCACCCTGCTGAGGACCCAGTTTTTAACCTTTTATCCATCAGTTGTCAAATCACTGAAAAAAAATTAAAATCATCAAAGTTAAATATAGCAAAATGTTTTTAGACTGTATTGAAGGTTGTTACTTGTTCTAAATTCGAGGAAATATTCATATTTAAAAGCTTGTTTGATTTAGCTATATCTGTTGTTTTCATTAAAATTATTGTGAGTTCAAAAAGAAATTTGGAAGATATTAAGGAAATTCCTTTGTTGATTGCTGGTGAGAGTTTGCTCCAGTCCTGTACTGCCTTTGCTTAGCTTCCTCTGACTGCTGATAACTTGGGGTAAAAATGCAACTTTCATCATATGCAGTAGAATGCACACAGTGAAATTTACACGTCTTAAACTTAGACATTCAAATTTAAGGTAATCTGTCTCTGTTCCATGACAATCAAAGAATACATAAACGATCTTTGGATGACTATTCTTCTTATCCCAAGACATGTGTATACAGCAGATCTGAAAAAAAGAGATTGAGATTAGATTAAAAAAACTAGGAACCTGCGTATTGTTGTAAAAAGCAAGTCATATCTTAACATAGTTAAACCTGGAGCTGGATGTTTTTGTGCTTTATTACACCAAGGGCTGAGGTGCTGTATTAAAATAGTCAGTCTAGAAATGGTCTAGAGGAAAGCAAAACAAATATTGGAGAAACCAAACTGAAGTTCACTAAGCTAAAATGTAGAAGACTAAGACAAGATCACACAGGCTTCAAACAAATATAGTATTTCTGAAAGGCAAAAGGAAATAGTTCTTCCTTTGAATCCACAAAAGATAAGACTTGGTGTTGAACCTGTACTGAATCAAAATCAGAAACTTCAGGCTTGAACTGTGAAACACTTTCTAGTGGTTTAAGTAATGATGTGATAGAACAGATTGTTTGAAGAAGGGATGGTTTTGAAATTTTGGAGATGAGAAAGTGAAAATGCCTAACCACAATAGCTGCTTTTTGTCAGAGGAAGCAGATGGATAAGATGCCTTCTTGAAATCATTTACAGACAATGTAGCTTGAAAACAAAGTATGTTGGTGAGATAATTGAGCCCCATAGTATGAAATCATATGAGAGACAGATTTTGTACTGTATTTCCTCAGAGAAATAGGTAAAAAAATTTCTTGCTTAATGCCATTGTTCAGAATCCTCCTGGAACTCTATGGACGAGTCAGTTGCTTGGGTTCCAGAATGGTTATGTAAGATGGGAACGAGATAAAGGAGCCCTGATAAGATCCTGGCACAATAAGAGAGAATAAAGGTATATCTACTTGGCAGGACACAGAGAATAGGCTTATATTTACTCCAAACTGACAAGAAATTATGCCAAGTGCATGAAGTACTGGACAATTAAGGGAAATAGTTTGCATGTGGTTTACAAAAAGGGAAAAAAAGTAGTTTAAAAACCTAAAATCCAACATTTTACAAATACAGTCAGGACAATGTTCTATACTTTCATCATCTGGAAAAACCTACAAGTTGCAGAGGTCTTTGTTTCCCTTTCAAGTGTGTAGGTGGACCACTACTCACTTTGGTGTTTGCTTTGAATCATCTCATTAACACTTATTATTCAGTATTCACTGCATGTACAGTCTAGTGAGTTAAACATTAATTTTCAGTTTTTACACTGAAAATTATACTTTTTGCTTTCACAGAAACTGTCTTTCCAATTGGCTAAGCCTCCTTTGAGAGTGGGACTTAAACTTCTTACAGGTAAAGCTTGTTATTAGAGTGCATTTACTGCATATAATTAAATGCTTCCATAAAATATTCTATCATAGGTACATTAGCTAACAGCTACTGTAGATTTCAGTATATACTATAATGCAGACAATAATATAAAGTGTTAAGATGATTTGAAATAGCAAACTGATATATGCAAATACACAACTTAGTCAAAGATGTTATGTTCATGAAACTCAAGTTTCCCAAAAAAGGCACCTCTCAAAATTTCATTTATTAAAATAAACACTACGTCCTTGTACATATTCATAGAATGATAGAAATGTTTAGGTTGCAAAAGACCTTCAAGACCATTAAGTCTAATTGTTAATCTCACACTACTGAGTCCAACACTAAACTGTGTCACTAAATACCACGACTACACGTCTTTTAAATGCCTCCAGATACAGTGACTCAATATTCTCCCTGGGCAGCCTGTTGGTTCCCTGAAAACTCTTTCAGTGAAGATAGTGTCTTAAAAATCAGTAAAGACTACTAAAAAAACACCAAGTCATAAAAATAGCTTTTTCATTCATTTGGAGGTTTATCTTTCAGGTATATCACAGAGATGGACTGAAAAATTACTCCTGAATTTCTTGTATTGCCACAGGCATGAAACATTTCTTAAAAAAATATAAGTGGGAATTAAGTACTATATGTCAATAAAGATTGATATGAACTCTAAGAAGAAAAACACCCCTGCTCTATTATAGCATGCATACATGTACAACTCTTAACTGGAAATGAATATAGAAATGGAACAGTAAATAGTATCTTTAAGCAAGACATTTTCACTGGAAAATATTTAAGTACATCCACTTCTTAATGGTAGTGCAATTCAATGTATGTGGCTATTGCAAATAGGTACCTTACTTTTTGAAATATATTAAAAATTCTTTCAGACTTGTTTGAGAAATCACATGTCCTCTTACATTTGGAAAGACCCAGAGACACTCAACAGTTTGTGAAAATGGGATGCAAAATTTTACCTTGAATACAGAATTTCGTGGTGATTATTCAGAACTTTAGAAGGAAAAAGAGGTCAATTAAAATATACATATATCTATACACACACACACCCTCACATACACACACACATGTATATACAAAGAAGTGGAAGAAAAATTGGAGGAATACATAATGTGGAGAGAGAAAATATTTCCAGCGAAGAAAGACATCTTCAAATAAATTTGAAACAAATTTGGCTGTGTAGGAATGTATAAGGAAAAGGAACCACAGGAGGGCATTTGTAATCAGGAAGTAATTTCAGTTTTAATGAGGGCAAGCAGTAGACAAGACAGGTCTTTAAGTCACCCCTGGAGGACTCTAAAGGAAGATGAAAAGTCAGAAAAGACATACCAGATTAATTTTTATAATGGATTTTTTTTTTAAGAAAACAGTGAGGCTGCATAATAGTCTGAGGGGCAATAAAACATGAAAGCACTTACTATGAAATCCAGGAAAATAACCTGTATGGGAGATGGAATGACTGAAGACAGACTGATAGAAAAGGCTGCTGAAGTCAAGAACTATAAAGAGGTAGAGGACCAATGACCATGATATGCATCGCTAATCTAATTAACCTTTTTACATTAAATAATTATTATTAGAAGTGGCAATTTTAGACAAATATTTATTTCATGAAGAGACATTCACCATGGGAGAAAGAAACGGTGACAATATCAAAAAAGGTTCTTGTATGAGAGTCCTTAAAGAGCAGAAATAGTAAAACTATGGGAGCAATGATGACTGCAGACAAAATGATCTTAAAATTCTCAGAAAAATAGATCACAAAATTAAAAGACAAAATAAAAGGTTATAAGCAGTTTAAAACCATATAAGTTTTATGAGTGGCATTTTATTTGCATTTACTTTTCATCTTTCGGCTGTATTTCCCAAGAATCTTATCATGAAGCTTCTAATTCTTATGTAGAAAATATTGGTACGTATTGAGAACATTCTTTGCTCAACCAAGGTCCTAACCATTTCTTCTGGAATGAATTTAATTCCATAACACTAACTGGTCTTTGAAAGAATTCTTTGTTTTCTATTATTCTGTGCATATTTTCCTGAGTTTTTCCCTGACATGAATTTCTAAATTAAAATGACATCACAAATTATACCCTGAAGAGTATCTTATTCGACTTATTTGTGAATAAATTAGTATTTTGAGGTACATGATTTTATTGTTTTAAAATTTTATTTCAAACATTTTACATTTCTATAGGATTTTTTCTTTTTTACAATTATGATCTTAAGCCACCTGTGTGCTTTTCCTACCAATAATTTCATTGAAATTAATAGACAGATAAAGGGTGAAAAAGCCTTCAGCAGTGTTGCCACTTGAATAAGTTCTTAAATCCAGGAATAAAAATAGGCATGTGCATACTCTGTTATTTTTAAATGCCCTAATTTCTGTTTGTAACAATCTGTTTATAAATTTAAATCCTAACCTTACAGAACTCTACAATAAATTGTTCAAATAGATATATTCTGTTCAACATTTTGTAAAGGTGTTTACTAGAGAGACAAGTATTTTTGAAACTAATTTTATGTGGTGTTAATATTAATAAATTCTTATTAATAATTCTTGGGTACTCATTTTTCTTTATTTCAAAGGTATTTTCAGTTTTCCTGAAGAAGCTGAGTAGCAAGGCCTATTTCTTTATAGACATATTTCAATATTATTTTCTGAATTGTTCCACAGATAACAATAATTCTTTTTTAAAATTCTCATTGAAGCTGGAACAGCTGTGCTATATCTTTCTGGATGTGCCACCCTTCTCTTATCAGCAGGAATAATGAATGAGAAGGTCAAATAAACATGTACTTTTGGCAGAGGACAAATAAAAAGTAAACAATCAATATTGTTTCTAAATACAAAAACTAATGAAAAGAATTTTAATGGGAAAAGTGACTCACAATTATAAATACAGCAACCCACTATCTAGAACTAGTTTTTGGCTATCCTTTCTACTCTTTGCTTTCTGAGCTGAGTTGCAAACTTCTATTACTGTTATTCAAATGCCACTAAATAACTCTGAGATTATATTATTTGTGAAAGAAAGTTCCAGTTTTAACCAGTTTATTAAAGAATTAAGATAAATTGATGTCACATATATATTTTTAGAGTATGGCTTTTAAAAATGTCAACTTACTTTAGAAAACCTGACCTGATCAATAAGGTTCACATTGGAAATATATGGTCAATTATCTTCTTTAAGATAATAGTAGATGATCAAAAGGTCGTTCTTAGTATCTAGAAGACAATACAATTGCAAAACAACTAAAATGTTCATTCAAGTGATTGTAGCATCGTAGAATTAGAAGCAATTAATTTTTTAACAAATATATTTGTTTAGAAGTCTGTCTACCAATTAAAAAATCTAAGAGATAAATTAAATTTAAAAATCTAAAAAAAAAAAAAATTTCATTAGATGATGTCCTGAGAATGGGAAAGAAGATCATCACAGATATGGCAATGCTGAAACATGGCTGTATGACTTATTACCTGGGGACCTGATGGCATTCTGATCTTACCATGCACAGCAGTTCATGAGAAGAGCAGAAGTAACATGATATCCTCTGAGATGCAGTATAATTTCCAGTGATAATTAGTGGATAAATATAATTACTTTACTGATAATTTATGCAAGTAACCAATAATCAGTTAGAGGCCTAAATATATAATTTGTTTCTTTCAGCAATTTCTTCTTCAAAACAATTCTAAATGATTATCTAATTAACTTTATATACTTTATATACTATATATCAAACTTACCAAACTTTTGGAAAGTGTTTTCTGCTGCTCCATTTGTCTCTTTAGGTAAGCTAAATAGCAGAATAGATACTTATGGAATTCATCCACATGAAAAAAAAATATCCCTAAAAAAAATTTGAGTGTCAATATCACTGGAGAAATTCTGAGAAATTGTACTGTTTTCCCTGAATCATCAATGTCAATATCTGTCTCACTTTACCAATTTTTACACAGTATCTGCATCAAGGGCTTTCATTGAGGATTACTCATGGAGACTTCTGTGGTTTTGCTTCTGTGTAGAAAGTCCTTTTGATATTCTTTACAGGACACGTTCATTTACATTTTCTATTCCAGTTCATTCTCAGAGATATAAGAATCTCTTTTTTGCAGAATACTTTATACACTTGTTTTTTGCAACTAGTTACCCACCTTAAATACCAAAACTATTAATCTGCTTTGAAAATAGAGCTGCTTTCATTTTTAAGTTGCTTCCTTTGTAAGTATACAGATAATGAAGGAAATATGGGACATGAATTTGGACTTATTCAGTTGTAATACATCAAAAGGTGTCAGAGAGAAGCCAACCAAATGTAGATCATGTCTAACCTGCAAAAACGATGAACCTAAACCATAGTTTATAGCCTGCCATCTATTCAGTACAGATTAAATGTTATGTATTATTTAGTGTAGTTGCAAAGAATGGTGTACAAGCAACTTCACTTGGATTTATAGAGTATTAACCCATTAAAAAACCAAATAGCTCTAATTTTAATTATATTTTAGGAATTAAAGTATGGAAGTATGAAAATTTTGATTAAATATCAGACTTTTTTTTTTTTTTTTCTTGAGAATCTGCAATTTACAAGGTGGACATACTGTTTCTTGTAGCATTCAATCTCCTGACAGAATGACAGTTTTCTAAAGCTTTCCTCGTGTCTTCTCCCCAGGTATTTATGCTTATGGATATAAGATACATTTTTTCCTAGAATCTGCCAAATGTAACCTAGTGTTTCCACAAAGTAGTATCCTTTCCTGGGAAAGGGAGGTGACGTGTAAGAAAATGTTACAATTTTCTTACCTAAATGTCCAGTTCTTTGTATAAAGAAAAGCATTCAACAGACTTGATTTCCTCCTTTTTTGGGCTTTTTAAGGGTCCAAGAGCCACAGGAAGTAAGGGTTTCTTCAAAAAAGACATGTTAAAAAATATCTAATTTTCATTGAAATTCTTTTACATAGGGAGTGCTCTGTCTGGTCTGCAACTTGTATCAAATCTTCATCTTCAACAGTAATTTTTTTTCTTCTTTTTTTTTTTTTTTTTTTTTTTTTTTTTCCCTTATTTGAAACTAGGTTTCTCAACTATTCTCATTCACTGATGCTGTATTATCTGTAAACACCTTGTGAGGTGCTACAACAGACAAAAACCCTTCAGGTCATTCCATCATCCTCATCCTTGTCCTGTGTTTCTATCAATAAAAGCAAAGGTGAACATCAAGAACATAAGTTACTAATGTTTACTGAACTATGCAGTACAGGAAACATTAGAGATACAGCAAAAATTTGGGTAGCTCCAGATGTAATAGTTAATTAGGTAAAAAATTTTCAGCATACTTTTATTGCATTCATCCCTATAGAAATTATTCTGTTTAAATGAGACTTTCAGGAAGGTCCTTTTTTCCTATTGCAACAAATACTAACATTGAAGAAAATTCAGTGAAGTAATATTTCTGGGGTGAAATGGACTATTAGAGGTTTGAGTGCCTTTGAAATATATTCCATCAGAAAATAAAGTCACCTATGGTGATGTGACCAGTTAAAAACGTGGCTTGGTTAGAAGGGGAAAACTGTCTGCTGAAAAATAGTAACAGAGAAAGACTGGAACTGTGAACCTGGGAGCTAGGCCTGTCAATCTGAAACACCCTTGAAAAGTGCAGCTGGCCTCTTTGAAGGACAGACAGGGTGCCTAGGAAACAGAGACATCCTAAGATACCACCATTTAGCACAAAACCATGAGGCTCTCGTAAAAACTTATAGTCTGAGGAGCTGGAAAACTCTTCATAAAAATATACAGTTTTTCAGAAACAACAGCAAACATAATCTTTTATTCTCTGTCACAGGTGATAAATTGCAATTAACAACTTTCATTGGCTCCTCGAAGACGGATAACCTACACTCGTATGTTGCTGTTTAAAAAAGGACTTAATTTTTTTCAAAAAATGTGTCTCTCTCTCTCTGAGACCTTACCAGGTGGGATGCCTCACTGATTCCAGACTCTGTCACATGGGTCATTTCTAAAGGGACAGTCTGTCTGTTATCTTACTGTTTTTGTCTATCCTCACCTTTTCACTTCAAGGGTCCTCTTAATCTGGGATCAGTTTGTCCCTCACTTTTGTGATTGTTTGTTTCCTTTTGAAATTGATTTCGATTAATTTTTGTGTTTTTATATAGTCATACAAGTAATCTATAAAAGGTATATCAGCTGTTATATTGTTGATATGTTGGCTTGATGATAAATTGTAGTAGTTTTAATTGTAGTAGTTTTTAACAGCCTCTAGGTATTTACTGTTGTTGTTGCTTGTATGACAATACAAATTGTTATTATTGAGAAGATACCAAACTATTGATTGATTATACACTACTGTTTGTAGATAGTAATTGGTAATGCTTGATATATAGTAATTAATATTCATTTTATTAATCATAAGTGTATCTACTACTACTAGTGATTTTTATGACATTGGTGGCAATCAGAAATAGAGTAGTGAAATTTAGAGGATAAAATTGTGGTTTTGTGTATTACATCATCCTATGAACTCAAAGTCACAGCTTCTATATACCTGAAGGTTAGGTAACCCTTGAAGTTATGACAAATAGTCAAATCGCTTATGAACATTTAAAAACAGTTATAAAAGATTGCATAAATACATAACAAATATCCAGACTCTTTATATGTCATTGGATTAATTTCATTTCTCTTCAGTGTTCATTAAAGTACAAAACATGGCAAACTTTGCTGAAGGATGTCTTGCTTTGTAGTGATGCAAGAGCATAAAACCATTAAAACGTACTAGTGAAAAATTTTACTGTTCATAAATTGACATTTTTTAGGAGATACAACTATAGGAGACAGAAATTTCTCTTCTAGATGGGAACAGTCTATCTCTCTTCCCTGGTGAATTTTTCAGTCTAATGTTTTTTGAATGGCCTTATATGGTCTAGGGATACAAATTTTCTATTCTGCCCTGTTGTAGCATATATCCATGCAGCTTTTCTCTAGTGGTATATGCTGTGCAGATTTAAAATTTTACATAATTCTTGTTATAAGAAAAACAATACTGAAAGGCAAAGACCATACCTGTTATTTCCAAATTAAAAAAAAATTACTTTTTTTTTTTTAAAAAAAAGTCACTTGAAACAATGTTCAAGTTTGTTGAACAATGCTCCAACCAGCACTAGATGGTGTACAGTTGTCTTGTTTGCTGAAGTAATTTTGCATTGAATGCCAGAAATAAAAGAAAATGTTTCTTCTGCTGGTTTTGCTCTGGTTATAGAAATGTCATCATGGCTCTAGTTAGAAGAAAAGCCAGCAGGATATTGAGATGTTAATTAGGAGGAATATGAGAGGAAAATAATCCCTCAAGACTCAACAGATTTCAGAGGGACATGTGAATGCAAAAATTTCAGCAAGTGAACCACAAGTTCCTGTGAAGTTGAAAGGGAAATAGGAAGGGAATATCATCAAATAGTTCTGAAAGAAAGGAAAGTATATTAGAGGAAAAGCATTAAGAAAGACAGAATGGCAAAATGAAATTGAAAGAATTCCAATGGAGACAAGAAAATAGTCTAATCTAGAAAAAGCTGTGTTTGGAATTAAAAGTTACACTTTCGCTTGAATGTAACAATCTCAGAACAGTTATTCACAATTATATTTCAATTTTATGTTCAAGATTAATAATAAAAAATGGTCTTTAAGGGCCTTTAAATATATCTTTAAATACTCTAATATTTAGACTGTGACATTTCTTATTTAGTAGTGTTTCTTCTACCTGCTCTATTCTGAAAGGAAAATTAGGTGGCAGCTAGATTGTGGTTATTTTTTCATTAAGCAAATGTGAACTATATTTTCACAAAATGGAAAGTGTTTTCCATTCTGTACAAAAAGACACAGGGTATTTGAAAGGTAATTAAAGTTCTACTGACATCAGTTCTTTGGTGCAACAGCTGCAAGTGTAGGAGGCCTGAAAAAGATAATACAGTCCTACGCTGTACATTTTTTTGCCCAAGTTCTCTTGATATCGCCCACCTTGTCTACTTTTCTGTTGGATTGCTCAAATTCCACTAGCTTTCATTCCACGCATTTTAGAATCTATGTTTTTGCTATTAATATGACTGATCCTGAATGTAATTTAGTGAAAATCTGAGAATGTAATTTTTGACATGCAGATATATCTAACCATAGTAGGTTTATTTCATTTTGAGGTCCTTCAATGACAAAGAAAAATACCCTAGAGAGACAATGGTGCTCTTCCATGCTGCCTTAATAGAGTAGTCACACCAATAAAGATGATTTCATGCACATCACAATTAACAGTGTCAGTGTTTCTGTGAGATTGATAATTTCTCAGCTTCTAAAACCACTGCAACTAAATAGAAATTCAGAAGCCATGACTTGCAATTAAGCAATAAATGGAAAAAAATGTCTGATTTTTACTGCAATAGCTGATAATGAACAGGACAGGTTGTTGACAAATAAGTGGACACCTCTATTTTATATATATGGAGATTTTTGTCTCACAAAAAGACAAAACTTGGTTTTCATTAACTATGTTTTACATGGAAATAAGTTACTAAAGCATGACCATGGAGCACATACACTTGAACTAATTATTTGGGATATTGAGAGGCTTTGGAATGTGAGGATTTAGGTAGCAAATTAATAAGTTCTCTCTTTTGCATCCCAGGTTAGTTCAGTTACGGGTTCTAATAAATGTTAGTTAGCCGGTTCTGTGTACCCCCATTTTCCCCCCACGATGGTTCGCTCCAAGTCACTCACCATTGGAGCTTTCCCATGTCAGTCTTGTAGCTACCCCCTGTTCATTCCTGAAACTTCTGCATCAGTTGCCCCATCCCTGTATTCCTATTTGTCCCAGAACCCTGTATCCACCCCTGTTGTGTTCCCGTTGGCTGCCATGGTCCATGTCACTCCCCTGTTGGCTGTCCCCATTGGGCAAGGGAGGCTTCTGCCCCTGTCTGCCCGCCCCCTATAAAACCCCATGCTTCCCTTGTTTCAGCACCATCTTGACCACATGAGCACCAGGAGACAGATGCCGCCCTTCACCGCGGCGGCCACGCAGGAATAAACTTTCTCCAGCCACGCAGGATAAGATGTGCCTTCCTTTGTCCCTTTACCTCCTCTCAGAGCCAGCTACAGAACGCGGCTAGCCCACGCAGAGGCTCAGCGCTAGAGCTTCTGAACCCGCAGCAGCCCCAGTCTCGCGGACAAAGCACAGAGCCTAGCCGGGCTCCCCAGCTGCCCCAGACCGGGGAGAAGAATGCAACGCCGCACTCTCTATTCTTTTATTCTTGAGGATCACTAGTTTTTCAGTGACTGTTCTTCATGCAAGTGAAAGAAATTGACAGCATTTGAATCATTCATTTTCATCCTTAATTTCTATTCAGTACTAACATAAAAAAATACATTTCTATTTTTACTTTCTGGAAAGTCCAATAATAAAGTTAATAAAACATATTCTACATATTCATCTATATTCCTCATAGAATGCTTTTTAAAATTAGTGTTAATCCTTCCAGTAATAAATTGATTTTCATTACTGTTCCTTTCATGTTTCTTAAAACTATTTTCTATACAATACCACCATTTCATGACAAAACTATATTTCTAGCTATCAGAAAAACAAAGAATACAAAACCAATTAATATCCTTATTTCAAAAACATCGTGATTTCATTATTTTTATTGGTGTTTTATTTAGTTAGTTATTTTATTGGTCAATGGATCACAGGAAAATGACACACTCCCACTCTTCCTCCATTTTTGAGGCATCAAGATTTAGTGATTGGGATGGCACTCCTCTTAGGAAAGACTATTGCATATGGCTTTGAGCGCACCAAGTAGCTTCACAGCTCACCTATGTGAGGAGAGGGAGATACTACTTTTGGATAAATGTTCTCTCTCAGGAGTGTTCCAGTTATTTTCGGGGCAGGTAGATTCACTTTAAACTTCTTGAGTAGAATGGCCCTAATGGTGTCTGCAAGACAAAGCAAGCAAGTATGGAGAACTGTTCCATTTTAACTAGAGTGTGTGAAAAACAAGCAGGTTGCATTTCTAGCAATATCACCCTTCATTTTTAAGAAACAAAACAGTTAGTCTAACACAGATTAAAAAAAAAGGAAAAAAGCTTAATTACTATTCCTAGTCTTTGCATTACACCAGACATTGGTTAAATTGGTCAGATATTGCCTGCGTATTATAGCTATGGTTATAAGAGACAGTGACACAAATCACTGGCCAGCATAAATCAGCAGAGTTCCATTGACATCAGTATATGTAGGTTGATCTTCACAAGCAGAGGTTTTGGCCTATAATTTTGTAATTATAAGAAAGGAGGAGTATATAAAATGTGTTTTCGCATTATTATTTTTCAGACTAGAAAGGTATACATGAACATTTCAGCCACCTGCATACATATTGTATTAAGTATCTATGATAAAACTAAGTGAATTATCACAAATTTAAAATTAAGATTTTATATTTCCATCCACCATGAGATAAAAATGACATTAAAAACATAGTCAGCATCAGGATTATGCTGAAAAGGTACATAAAATTTAATCTATTAAGACCTTTCTGCATGTCTGAAGTTCCAAAAATAAATCTAATCTGAAAGCTTTTTTAGAGTAAAATTTCACTACAGTATTTAATGACACAAAATCAATATGTTTCTTATAAATGCCATCATTATAAAACAGTGAAATAAAAGTCTTAACTGCCTCACTGACATGAAAAGAAAAAAATCATTGTATGCAAACACAAGAACATTACAATATAGTGTTGACCTTCACTCTTTAATAAGGAGACTCAGCACTGAATATTATGCTATTTTGAAGGGCCCCTTGAGCTTTTATTATTTTATTGTGAACTCTGTGCCTAAAACCACTTAGCCAAGTAAAAAGATTAGCCAGGGGCCTCCATTCCTACCAAGGTCTGGTACAAACTGTAGTTAACATATTATGCTGAAGGGCCCTTCTGTTGGGTGCTTTCATTGTTTCAGTCCTTGGAGTACTCCAGTTACAAGACAGCAAGCTGATTACAGGCATTGTAAACAGTCTGTTTTGTTTTGAAATTTGTATGTAGGGTAATGAGCATTGTAAACATATGTAAAACTTCACACTAAGTTATTTTAGAGCTGCAGTTTGGCGCTTATTAAAATTCTGTCTTTCTGGCCTTTATCAGGCAATGTCATTCAGCTATGGTGATTTCACCAGGGGTGAAGTATTCCTTATTCAGAAATGGAAATCCTAAATTCCAGGAACACAATGACACAAAGGGGTCAGGCTCTCCCTCTGAACTATGCATGTCACTTTTTCTTCCCCAGAAAATGAAGTGGGCATAAAATAATCCAGTTAAACAAAGAAACTGCAGCTAAAATTTAAACTATCTCTGGCTGAGCTGACAGAAATGGTTAGAGGAACAAGCATGCTGTTTCCAAGATGGATTATAATTATAATTCTTTATAATTAGCATCATCTTTGAATTTTTAAATATATTTATATTTTAAAAACATTCAGATCTCTCATTTTCCACAGACCCCCACCCTTCTTTCTCTTTCTGCATAAAGCAAAAATAAAATTAAATGCTGGCAGTTACAGTAGCTACATAAGTATGGCAACCATCCAACATTCATACAGACAGATCTGGAATGATCTTTCTATGTGCAAAAGTAGTTGAAAAAGATTTTAGCACTCTAGACATTTTATCTGGGTAAGATCTTACTCAGTGGAAGGTGATTGACAGCAGCTCTTATGTTCAAAGATTTTAACAAAGAATGTGCAGAGTCTAATAAATGGTTCTCCTTGCACTGTTCAGCCATTTATTTTTTAGGAAAACCACATGCAAAGCACTCTGGGTCAGATGCCAGGGAAATGCTTCATTGCCATATGTAGATGAGGATGTCCTCTTGTACAGACCAACTATATTTACCAAAGTAATTGATAATTGTTACATAGAATATCACTTCTGCCACAGAAACATGACCACTGGAGATTTAATGAGCTGAACCTGTGTCAGAAAGGAGCAGTTTTATTTACTGCTATGAGTCATTTTAAGTATCCATCAGTGTGTAATTTTTCTCCAAGAGGCTGGTTTACATGAATCAGTCAAATATAATGCACCATAGTTTCAAGGATATCTGAGCTCATTAATATTTCCTCACAATTTATTGAAATCTGCATTGAGAATATAGATCCCGAGAATGTTTTTAAAGGGTGATGAATCAAAATAAAGGTATTTTTGAAAGGACAATCACTGTAAGATAAGTAACTTTGAAGTAATAAATTGCTGTCAAAAAATTTGAGACTAGATGCTGCCCTCACTTTCAGTAGTGTCAATCAAGAGTAAGTCTTCTGAAGTCAATGCAATTATTTTAGGTTGAAATCTATATACCTGCAATCACACAGTGGTTCAGTTCTCTCCCTAAATTAAGCTGGGTTTGTTCATGCACCCTTTTCTCAGACAAAACATATATTGAGGTAAATGTACAGAAGTTTTTACTTGGAGAAAGAATTATAGACTATTAAAATACTAGATGAATATAATACAAATTACTTAATTCTAGATGAAATCCATTCCCTCTGATGCTTCCCAATGCACATACACTAACACAAGCCCATATATGCATGTATAAACATGAGCTCCTGCAAACAACCTAAGGACATAGGCTTTGCTCAAGGACCACCACTAAGGCTTGAAAGCAAAATAACCGTTTTCAAAACCAGGGGCAGGCAAAGAAACAGTACTGAGATTTATGACAATGAGTTACAATAATGCACACATCCTCAAGTTTTGGCCAAAACCTTTAGATTCCCTGTAAGACAGATGTTTACTCCAAGCAGAATAGAAAATTTAGCAGCAGAGTGGATTTTATTAACATCTTACATTTTTTTTAAGCCTAGTATAAAATCCTCTCATAGGAAGAATGGAAGGAAAGCTTAAATAAAACATGCATCATAAAGAGCCTTCAAACAACAAAAACACTGAGGAAATTCTTTCATTTATCTTTATTATTTTTAAAGTGTTATTCAAAGATGTCATCTAATTCATCACTTTACTGTTTTTTATGAACTCTAGGCATACATCAAGGTACTTCAAAAACGCTTTTCTGTCTGGACCAAAATTTATCTCCAGTAAAACAATGAGTCAAGATTAATTTTTTACCTTGTTTTCCTTTCTATTGTTGCATAAGATTATAATTTTGTTTATTGTCCACTCTCTTCTTCTGTTTTTAAGCGTTCCATCTGTATAGAATATTGCATGCAATAAATCATTCTTGGCAGAAGTAGTAATAATATTGACCACACGTAACAATTTATCATTATGTTTATCCTTGTGCTTTCTCTCTCCCTGTCCTGCATATGCCCCCCATTGTGCCTGCAACACCCACAGTGAGAAGAAAAGCTGTGCATTACTGTCAACAGAGGGATTTCCACAGTGGAACTGGCACAGATATAATGTATATAAATAAAATAGTAGTTTGTCTGGAGAGACAAGAGCAGGTGTCAATCTTATGGAGTTCAGTAGTCTGGTTTAGGCCTGAAGGAAGGGTGAAAGCACAGCACCATAAAAAACAAACAAACAAACAAATAAAAAAACTAACCCAAAACTTTAAAATGTAGTTTTGCACTAAAATGTGAACATCCCTGACCTCAGCAAGAGACCAAAGGATCAGAGTCACCATTACTTTAATAATTTTAATTATCAGTATGCACTTACTTACTATTTTGTGTATTTTGAATTTGTAAAGGATCCATTAACTACACTTTCTATCAGATCAAGTGGCCTTTTACTGTTAATACAGATTATTCTGTGGTGTTCAGCAGTTCCAGGTATTCATACAGTGTTATTTCTTTGTCTTTTTTTTACCATTTCAGGGATAACCTTTGAGTTAACCACATCAGCCTGTGGCTAAAGCTTGCTTTCTGTTACCAGAAGCTGTTACTACAAAGGACAGAGGAAAAAAATATTTTCCTTCTTAATCTTTGCAGGAAATTAATCTTTCTATTGGCTGATTAGGTAAAGGATTATAAACTTGTTAAGTGATCAAAATACAGGTGTAGAAATGTTGTATGCTCTGTCTAAGCCCCAAACCCTTCTCATTTCCTATATTAATAAGCCATAATTCTGTGTCTTTTGAAATTATTCTCCAGTACCCTAAAAACTGAAATTCAATTATCAAGTAAACAACTTCAAACTTGCATGTTAATGGCATGTAGAACTTTTTTTCTTCTGGAAGTCCATTTTTGTTTTGCTGAAGTGATTTCACAGGAATAGCTGCCCCAAAATTTGGAGTTTTCTTTCCTTTTGATAAACCTAAATCACTTGGAAAACTAATGCAATGTTCTTCCTTGTCTGCATGAGAGAAAGAAAAGTGCTAATCTCTCAAACTACTTCTTCAGAAAGATTAATTTACTCATTTCATATTTTATGTGTCAAAAATAATTTTCAAAATATTCTCACTGTAGAAAGGCTGATTTGGAAATTTTGGAGTAATAATGTATAGAAGGATAAACATTAAACTGGTAACTCAGTAAACATGAGAGCCTTCAAATGTTGTTTAAAAGTACAAGTCTTAACTTTTGTCCGTTACAAAAACTGTTTGTCCTTCTTCAAATCTGTTTTGCACCTCTTTTCCACACTAACAACCACACTAACAATCACTATTGTGATTGATCTGCAAGCTGTACACTTCAATTGCTTGCAACTTTTTGTCTTGGTTACACCAGCATCTATTTTATATGCAAGTCCTAGATCTGTGACTTCATCATATCCATGTCCTGCCACCAGATACAGACGTGCTTTGTTCTGCCTCTTTTCAAGCTGTAAGAGTTTTTCCTAGGGGTTGCTTCTTGTTCTGAAACATGAAAATGTGTGAAGCATAAAACTCCAGCTGTGAATACTTACCTCCCCGCAGTGTTAAAAAGTTCAATATACAAAACACCTGGTTTCAAGCAAAATGTACACTAAGATATATGGCAATGAGACAGATTTAATATACCCCATAGGGCCCTCAAGCAGGTTTTAAATTAAAGACACAACATAGTTGGTTTCTTTTCCCTTTTTTTGTTTTTTTTTTTTTTTTAAATTAGTCTTTATTTCGTGAATAATGAATTTATACTTCTTCCTACTGAAGAGAAAGTCATAAACAAAAAAGCAATTTTCGATGAGCAGAAAGGAAGAGATTCATTGTTATGCAAATAAAATCTGAAATATAAAGTTTACATTATGAACAGAATAAAAACCCTTTGTTCCATGCAGAAGAAATATAGAGGGTCCCTGGAAATCTTGACATGGAGTATGTTCTTCACTTCACTTGAGGTTTACTTATACATTGGCACACAGACTACTATTCGAAGGTAATAATAGAGTCTATTCCTCCTACCTTATATTCTGCAGAAAGTATTTTACATTTATATTTGACTGTGGTTCCATACAGTGCTGTTCTAAATGCCCAGAAGTATAGATGTACCTTCAAATAATTGACAAGAATTTCACAAGAGATTATGATTAGGAAATTCAAAAAAATCATAGGTCACCAAAAGTTGTTATTATGGTTTCATACAACAAATGAAGAAACACTGTTTATGTTTTCACTCAGGCCCACAGACTCTTTTCTCGTTGCTTTTTATCTTGCCTGTTTTGTAAGCCTTTCTCCTTGACAATATCAGTTTTCTCTTCAGATGATAACAGGTATAACAGTAAGAACACAATCTCCCTCAAAATATGGACATGTGAACAAAAATGCATCCACTTCATTTAGGTTTTAAGAGGACAGACTTCTGGTTTTTGTAAGGCATATCTATCAAGCTACAAATGTAATTTTTTTTTTCGGAAGAATCTTTGGATATCTAGTGTTCGATGGCTGAATACTCAATATGACCATGAAGCTAACTGCTAGGTAGGATCATTTATTGTATGTTAGATAATAAATTTTGGTCCCTGTGGATGAGCTTGACAGCTGATGTTAGAGACCAAGTAAGCAGCTTCACCATTGTCCATAGCTAAGACAAGGCCAGAAACAGACCTTTTGGAAGTCACTGAAAGCTCTTCCTCTGTGGGGAAGTTCAATCACAGCTTAACTCATTTTTTTTCTGACTCATCACTATGAATTTAATATTCAAATATCTCTTAACTAGAAAACTGCTTATCAGGTGCTATTTCTGAGCTATAATATAATGGCAGCTGGACATGAACATTGCGAGAGAATGCAGAAATGAAATGTAGACCAAGCTCATGAATCTCATGTAGAAACCAAATACAGCCTTGAGAGACTGAATTCATGGAGGCATTTCATGAATATGTTAAAGAATTTTATGAAATGTGTTTATTTATCCATATTTTGCATTTTAAGTGATCAATCATTGAAAAATTAGAAGGTTTATAATAATTATAATAATACATAGATAGTGAATTTCATACTTTGTTTCTGTTAATAGTCAAGATTTCCCAACCATAACTGCTAAATTTTCTCACCTTAGTGGTCAACACCAAGTAAAATAAATTTATTAATTTAAAGCTCCTTAAAGAAGCCATTACCTTTATATGTCTCTAGAGTCATATGAAGAGTTATTAGAATATATAAGGAACAGGTGTAGGGAAGCTACTACTATTACTACTTACTACTATTACTACTACTACTACTATTACTATTTACTACTATTACTACTATTATTACTATTTTTATAATCTACAGTAACTCTGCATTAAATAAATCAATCAAATTACTACTTTTTTGGTTCTGAGGAGTTCAATAGCTGTGCACATACCCACACCATATCAAATTCAAATTATCTTTAACTTGTCTTAAAATCTGGACTGTATAACTTCATTTTTACTGTATGCTAAGGAAATAGACCCAGGCATTGTTCAAATTATACAGCATAGTATACCCATAGAGCTGCCTCAGCACTCCATTCTTCCATTGTGCTTGAATAAAACTTTGTTTACATTTTTGCTTAGATATTAAAATTAAATTTATTTTCCAGCAAATATTATTTAAATCAACTTTATTATTGCTAATAAGAATGTGGTTTTATTCTTCATATTAATATCAAAATATTCCAGTCACCACTTATTTAAGAATTGCAGTTCCAGACTTCCTGGAGGGTAATAAAACAAGATGTTAAAGCCTTTTATTCCCTTTAGTTGATACAAAGTGTGTATCATAAAAGCAATATAAAGTGGTTTTGTAATTAAAAAAAAATCTGATAATATTGGCTAAATTTTTTTATGCTTTTCCTTTCTAATTCACAAAATTAACTGTCTTGTTTATGTCTAAGAGTCATCTAAGTATATTATTTCGTAATGCTATTTATGAATCTACCCTAAGCACAGATCATCAGGACTTAAATATATACATGTATATTTATCTATGTGTTAATGGAATTTTCATACTTTTTGGTTATAAAATTTCAAGTGTTGCTAAGATTTTAATCAAATAAAACAGTTCCTTCCGTGTTTATGGCTTCAAAATGAAGAAACCTTCCAAGAAGATAAATTTCATTCACAGTAAAATATGGTCCATAGCTTGCCTTATTGCTCAGCTGAACATTTCACCAGAACTCCAGGCCTTATTTGTTCATTTCAGATGTTTAAATGCTGATCAAAAAGAAAGAAAAAAAACACTTTTTTTTTTTTTTTTGCCTCATTTACAAAGATCTTAAGTACCAGAAACAAAGAGAAATTGTTTCTTACAGAAGGAGAAAAGAAGTGCCACTATCAGGAAATGTCATGATCAAGAGTAATATTCTCCCAGGAGTAAGAGGTGTACAGTGTTTGTACTTCATTAAAATTGGAAAAAGTAAAACAAAGCATAATCTTGCATTAACAGGACAGTGTACTCTAGTAGAACTCTCAGAAAAATAGATTGAAAAATGCTTCTTTGATTAAGATAAATTGAGTTTTCTCTTTCAACAGCATATTGAAATATTTATCATCCTTTTCTGTGCTAATGGTGTTCACAGGCTGATTGTGCTTTCAATGAGTGTATTAAATTTTGTAAATTTTAAATCAAATCACAGGGAAAAAATAATTTTTGTATATGGGACTCCTTTAGAAGATTCAGCATGCTTACATAGTTCTCATATTTATGATTGTTTAAATAAGTATCACTGATCTCTTAAGTGATGAAAAGTATTTTAAACACAAAGTTATCAATGCCTAAGAAATAGCAAATCAGAAATGTTATGTTACATAGGCATGATAATTCCATTAAATAACAGAATACTTTTAGGATTCAAGTCTGTTTCAATATATTCAGTGATTATCCAAATATTTGTGAACAGTGCAATCTCAAAAATAAACTCCATATATAATCTTTGATTAATAAAAATCCTTACAAAACTTTCTCTTTTTTATTTTTTTTTTTTTTTACTTGGGGAAATTGTGCTTAAAAATTTATCAGAGAGGTTAAAAGGCTAAATTGTTGCAAAGCACAAATGTTCAATGAGATTTCAAGGTTTTAATGAACAAGAGTGCCATGTTCTTATAATGATAGATTTTAGTAGGTGTTTAAATATGAAGTAATACCAAAACTTATTTGTAAGAACAGAATCAGTTGCTTTGCAAATAATGTGATTTGATTCTGTTTTTTGTATTTTAATAAAAGTAGATTCAGAGCCTTCAGAATCCTTTTTGAGAACAAATTTTTGATCACAGTTTGTTTGCGAGAGAAAACTGTTTTTCGACAGTAAGAAAAGGAAAACATTTAAGTGAATACCTACCAGAAGAGGTATCTCTCAGATGTTTCATCAGTTGCTTCTTTTGGACTGCAGCTGCCTTCTTAATCGATTTTCTAGGAGACATCCTAGAAACAGACACAAAAATATATACAATTTAAAACTCTGTCCTGTATTCAGAGGGGTAGAAAGAGAAGTATGCATTTTTAATGATGATTAACGATGATCATTCTGTTGGTACTAATCAACTTGAACTATTACAAGAAATTACATAAGTGAAATTGCAGAAGGTTCTAGAATCTGTCACATGACTGAGGGAACTGAGGTTGTTTAACCTGGAGGAGTCTCAAGGGTGAGATGAACTCTCTGCAACCACCTGAAAGGAGGCTGTAGCCAAGAGGGGGTCATCCTCTTCTCCCAGGTAACAAGTGACAAGACAAGAGGAAATGGCCTCAAGTTGTACCGGAGGATGTTCAGGTTGGACATCAGGAAGAATTTCTTCACTGAAATGGTAGTTAGGCATTGGAACAGGCTGTTCAGGGAAGTGGTGGAGTCACCATCCCTAGAATTGTTCAAGAAGTGACTGGTTGTGGAACTCTGTACTATGGTTTATTTAGCATGGTGATATTCATTCAAAGGTTGGACTTAATGATCTTGCAGGTCTTTTCCACCTTTACGATTCTATGCTTCTATTATTTGTGTTTTTTCAGTAACTACACTAGTAAAATAATACTTTTAAATCATATTTTTTTGCTGAAGGAGAAATTCTCATGTATTTTATTTTGATAGTGAACAAAATGCTTAAATGTATAAAAGATGAAATGGTTTACTATTTCTGTGATCTGGCAAGGAATTCTATCTTCCAGAAGTAGTGTCCACATGGAAACTGAAGAAGATGATACTTTTATTTCTGTCAGATGAAATATAAGATTCACACTGCAAAGACAGAATTCTGCTTGGCTAAAAAAAAATTCTTTTCAAAACCCCTTCAGCCTTAGTGAGGTTGGATATTACGTTTCCTCTGTGAAAATCAGTTAATACTATTCCTTCACCTTGACTATCAAGAACAGTCATGGTTTAGCCCTTTGATTATAAATTCCATGGGACATAAATATTTTTGAAAAGTCTTTGAAAAAGAATAGAAATGTCCCCTGACTTCTGTAGCTAGGACAGTACTGAAAAACAATTAATCAAAATTCATTTCTCATCTTTGAAACTGCCCTTTTCCTTTCAGGAAAAACACAGCTTGTCTTCCCATTCTGCAGATGTTAGTACTGTGAAATAACATATTCAGAATCCCAAGCACTATATGAAAAGGATTTATTTAAAAACAAAGTAAAGTAATTATGATAGACAATATTTATGCTATTCTGTTCTACAAAAGAAATTTACTGTTGTCTTAGATTTTTATTTCTGTTGAATTTCAGTATAGCTGAATTTCAGTATTATTCCACTGCGTTATCAAAAAAATAAGGATAAATTTGATAAACACAGACATATATAAATTATTCTCATCAAGATGACATCAAGTGCTCAAAAAATAGAGTACTCTGTAAAACTAAATTTTTTTTTTGCATACACTTACAGTAACTTCCTTATTTTCACATAAAGCTTTGAAGGAAAGTATGGTGTGGGATTTTGGTGGAGTTTTTTTGGGGTTTTTTTTGGATTTGGTTTTTTGTTTGTATGTTTGGGGTTTTTTTTGTGGTTTTGTTTTTTTACTCTGCTTTGTTGCATTTTCCGTAAAATTGCATAAACTTCTTTTAACTTGCCATATTCCCTAGAAAATATGAGAGTCCAATAGTCCAATGTCTGATACCATATTTTAAAGAGGTGAATACCTCTGTTACATATTTTATTTTACATTTTCTTGCACTTTTGTTATGAATTTTTACCTGATATTGTAATGTATTGCAATGTAGAAAATTATCTTCTTTCTGGAAAGAAGAATAAAGCCTTGTTTATTTATGCTACTAACATAAGCTTTTAATTTATATTTGTGTATTTGCGATCACAATCTATTTTCTGTTCTTTTATCTCTTTTTTCTTTTTTTTTTTTTTGTTTTTGTTTTTGTTTTTGTTTTTGTTTTTGTTTTTTTTTGGTTTTTTTTTGTTTTTTGTTTTTTTTTTTTTTTTTTGTCTTTCACCAGAAGAAAAAGTCTGGCTTCAAAAGCTTTTTTCCAGCTCACGCTAATCAGATCAATTTCATTCTAACACAATCTAAAAATGCTTGAATAGTAATTGACTTATGAGGACTCTTATGCATCTTCCATAGCAGCGTAAACTTGATACATTGGTACACTCTGCTTATACTTCATACCTAATAAAACATCTAGATTACTTTTGTGCTCTGGAAACCTCAATAAAGAAGCTGTAATCTCTGGGGGAAAATGCTGAAGCGTTAAAATGCAATTTGTTATAGTTAGTTGAAAGATAGCAATGGCCCTTTTGACTATACTTATACTAATAAACTGAGTAGGTCTGGAGACTGGTTCACACAAAATATCAGACTGCTTTGTTGCTCAAATGCCTCTTAATAGCTACCTTTTACTAGAGCAAGAATCATCCTCTCAAGCAAACTCTGATATAGAGGGGGCACAGGTTAAACTGGCTGTTATTAACACCCATATGAATAATTCCTTCGTTTTCTGGAATGAAAAAGAGTATAAACCATATGGATAGGGGATCTGTTATGGTATCCGTCTTCATGGACAGAGTGTATGTCATGTCTCTTTGTGTTGATGTAGACATTTTTTGCATTTAAAATATTTTGATAAACTGCCTGCAGAATGTTTTCATGGAAAATCCATACAATTTTTTTTCCAATTGGTATTTGTTTGTTTCTCTGTTTTGTTTTATGGTTATTTGTCTTTACATTTTCACTTTTGCATTTTTGCATGAGCTTGGTCTCTCCCTCTTTCAAAACGGATGATTACTTCTTTCTGAAGATGTAGCAATTTCTGCTTTTTCCAGTCTTTTGACACAGAATACTTTGTGTAGAATCTGTAACTTCTCTGAAGTCTTATCCTGGTTATTTCTGACTTTTCAATGCCTTTCATCCAAGTGCTAGCATAAAGCACTAGTATAACAAAGTAATTTTATGACAGCTTCTTTATGAACTTTACATTTAACATTTGCTCTGAACCACACATTATTATTTGACGTTGCTTCACAATGAGATGTGGAGGAGTTTAGGCTATGATTCTTTTTGTTTCCCTTTCTGGAATACTGAGGATAGTATAGACAAATATCCTTATTGTCTTTGCTCAGGGCCTTAAAAATATCTTAACTGGGGACCAGGTTAACCCTACTGTACCATCACGTGTGCCTTCACAGGCTACCTTTAAACACTTCTGGGATCAGGGAAAATAACAGAGAGACAAGTGAGACCAGTGCCTGATGAAGTTCATAAGCTGTTTGCTCATAAAGAGGACAAGAAGATGGATCACCTGAATCATCTTTTAGCAGTTACAGAATCACAGTTCTACTCTAGAATGCTTTCAAATGTGACGCTGTTGACTTTTGTCCAATTCTTTTTCATGTTTGATATTCTATGTGGCTCTAAATCTGAGAACATCTAGTGAAGATGTTGGTATAACACTTTGTAACTCCCAAGCCACTCAATTTTCCTAAATAATTTGAGATTCTTTCATCTCTCTTCTGCTCTTCAAAGTTGTTTCTGTAAGAACAGAAAAAAGTCCCACATTAAAATATTTTAAGATCTTGAAAATGGGAAATATGTACCTTACCTTCCTTATTTTAAATTAATGAAGTGATGGATCTATAATGCTAGCTGTCTGTTGCATCCTGAGTTTTGGGTTCAGATTTGGGGTTCTGGTCTTTGTTAGCTTATTGGTTCCATGTATCCTTGTGCATCCCCTGTGTTATCCCCCCCCACAGAAGTTAGCCCCAGGCTGCTGGCCATTGGGTCTTCTCCCCTGCCACTCCTGTGACCACTCCCCAGTCCAGTCCCCGGCAGTTCCGTGCTTGTCACCTCATTCTTGCGGTCCCACTGGCCCTGAACCCCCGTTTCCGCCCCTGTCGTGTCCCATTGGCCGTTGTGGCAATGTCACCGCCACGGCGTCTGTGTTCATTGGGCGGAGAGCTCCCGTCCTCCCCTATCCCACCCCTATATCCCTCCACAGCACCCCAGCCTCGGGGCCAGATTCATCCAAGTGAGGCCGGGAGTGGCCACGGCTTCTCCATCACGGCTTCCATGACCAATAAAGCGCCCAGCCGCCACGCGACAGGTTTGGACCATTCCCTGCCTCTTCGTTTCCTTCCCTCACGCCAATGACAAAGCACAGCCAGCCCACCCCAGGGTGCAGCCGCAGAAGCGCCCGGAAGTAGCAGTGGCATTGACCCTGACGAGGAGCCGAGGCGCTAAGCCACATTCTCGGGAGACGGTCGGGGCGGGAAAAGTGACGCACTGCCAGAGCTGTCTGATTATGCCCTGATTTAAGAATAAATGCATCATATACAGTAAATTAAACAGATTTTCTCTTTTTAAAGCTGAATAAATGAGTTAGGGAAGAAAACCAAAGGGCAAGTGTTAGGGAAAAACCTGTTATGTTAGAAATCCAAAATATGCTAGGTGAAGTTCCACTTGTCCCACTAACAGCAAAGTCAATATGCCTATAAGCAAAGAGTAATGACAGTAAAGAATAATTTGAATAGCCTTTTATAGGAACTACTTACCGTAAGATAAAATAGACTTTCCCATTATAAAAAATCAACCTAAATTAAATTACTGAATCTTGGGTAAACCTACTATAACAGCAGGTGTGAACTGGTAAAATACAACTTGTATGGCCAACATATCTATATGAATCTAAGTCATGCATCTATGGATGATATCAGCTGAGGTGATTCTGTATTTTCTCCCTTCATACCATATATTTAGATTTAGATAATTGTGTAAGTAATATCTGTGTATACACACAGACATGGATGAATGACCCAATCTTTGTTATCATTTTCTCCATATTTAACTAGTTGCTGGTAATAAATTATCATTAGTTATAACATATATAATGAAAAATTGTTGTGGCATTTCCTTTAAAGAAGCTAGTGGGAAGAAGCATGACTCATTGTCACACAAAGGTTCCTACAGACATTTGTAGGGTGTATTTTTGGTATCACACTTGTATAGACTTCTGCACAAGTTAATAATATAGTCTTTTTACATAATGTAAATGGCAAAAAAACAATTTCTGAGTGTAATGAGGAGCCAACATAAACAAGTCTGTTGTCTAATAGTAAACCATGGCATTTGGTGAAGAAATAGGAAACTAATATAATCTTAGGACTCACTGCTTCTATCTGGACTCATATGCATTTTATTGCTGCTGTCTAGCAAGAAAAGAGAATGAAAATACTTTATTTTTCTGTGTAGGTAAAGTTGGTGCCAAAGGAAGAAATAATCATTAAAAGGCTGCTGTTCCTGCTCATATACTCATGCATGAGCAGGAGCAAGCACATAGGGAGAGTGAGAAAATTCACTAACCAGATTTCATCTGCTTCTGAAGTAGGCAAAATAGGGCTAAGCCTCCTCTCATTTATGTCAAGAACCAAAGAGGGTTGCAGCTTTGTTTAGCAGAGCACACTATTTCTTTTCAACAAATATTTACTTTTGTTTTTCCTTACTCTATTTCTCTTTCACTATGTTTAAATATTCTATATTCCCTACATTACCCTACAGCCTGTATTACCCTACAGCCAAACTGTTTTGAAGTGAAACTCAGAACACTTGAAGAAAAACTCTTTCAGTCCCGTCAATGATCACAGACCAAGGGAAGCCAAACTGTGATATTCAGGTGTACTGTTCAGATAGGCCTTTAATTTTGGAACACAACAAATATGGAATTAATTTCTCTTAAAAGGGATAAATGTATGAAATTTTTGGAGGAATGTTAGCTGAGTAAGAATACAATCAAATACATGCAAGGGTCAAAAAATCAATAGCTAATAAAGTTACTTTCAGACTGGAGTATTACTGGACCTTTTCTCAGGGTATTTAATGGTCATATCAGTCCAATGTTCACCCAACTTCATACTGAGAAGTAAATATGAATACTTCATGCTTCTAAATTCAAATTCCTAAGTAGCTTTTCACATTAATTGATGATGATTCTTTCTGACAGTCCTGTAAAATTAGTTGTAAAACACCATAATTTTTTTTAAATTCTAAAATCAGGTATTGAGGAAAATAAGATCAGTCCTCTATTTTCAAACAGCAAAGAGACACAAAGGAAAAAAAAAGAGATAAAATGATAAGTAAATAAATATACTTAAAGGAAAAAGGGTAAAATTAACACTGTATCTTTTAATACATGGAAAATTATAACACCCTTGGTGATAGAGAATTAATTCAAAATGCTATTATACATCTTCTGAAATTACTTTTCAGGAAGGAAAATTTGTTTCATAATAAATATCTTGTTAATCTAAGTATCACTTACAGCAAAAGAGATATGGGGAGGTGCTTTAGCAGTCTGGTTAAAAAGAGTATAATCAGTAATTTTCCACATCTGTTTACTTTGATTCTAAATGTTTTGAAAATGGGTAGCACATTTCATCTAAGACACAGAATTGGAGAGACAGTACAGGTGTTAGGCTCTCTCTCAGCTCCAATATGAACTTGCCACCCCACTCTGAAAAGACACATCCATCTTCTTTCAGTTATAACAGAGAGTCTTTCAAGGCTTGCTTATACTTTGAAGCCTCATTCTGTGTTAGTGATGCCCATGTAGTTTAACTGATTGTTGGTTAGAGGTGTAGTGAGTCATTCAGGGTCATGATATTACTCTATAGATCTATTACATGTATAGATAACACTATATTTAGTGAGACAAAGCCCTCTCCAGAACAAAACAAAATAGCTAGTTACCTGAGACATGGAAAAGGCTGAGGTACTTAGTGATTTTTTTTCCTTACTCTTTATTAGAAAGTGCAGCAGCCACACCATTCAAGTTGCAGAAAGAAAAGGCAGTAACTGGGAGAATGAAGAACTGCCAGCTGTAGGATAAGATAAAGTTCTAGAATATCTTGGGACCCCAAAGGTACACAAGTCCCTGAGACCTGATGAGACGCATCCTTGGGTCTTGAGGAAGCTGGTGGTTGAAGTTGCTAAGCCACTGTCCATTATAGTGGGATGTCGTGGTGATCTGGTGAAGTTCCCACTGAGGGAAAAAGGGAAATATAACCTAATTTTTTAATAAGAGGAAAAAAGGAAGTAGTAAGGAACAACAGATCAATCAGTCTCACCTCGGTACCAGCAAGATCACAGAGCAGATCCTCCTGGAATCTATACTTAGACACCTGGAGAATAAGGAGGTGATTTATGATAGCTAACATGGCCTCTCTAAAGGCAATTTGTGTCCAACAAATTTGGTGCCTTTCAGCTTACAACAGCTAACAGTCTTGTTGGCTGAGGGAAGAGTAGCAGATGTCATCTACCTAAATTTGTGTAAAGCGTTTGGCACTTTCCTGGACAACATCCCTGTCCCTATGGCATGAATTGGATGAACCACTCAGTGGATAAGAAATTGACACTCCAAGCATTGAAGTCAAGAGCACCGATGTCTAAATAGAGACCAATGCTAATGGTGTCCCTCAGGGGTCAGTGTTGAGACTGGCATTGTTTGACATCCTTGTCAGCAGCATAGACAGTGAGATTCAGTGCACTCTCAGCAAGTTTGTCCATGACTCCAAGATGTGTGGCGTGAGAAACATAAAGAAGGGAAGAGATGCCATTGAGAGGGACCTTGACAGGCTCTACAAGAGGGACCATGTAAGCCTCATGAAGTTTATCAAGGCCATGTGCAAGGTCTTGCATGTTGTTCAGGCTAATTCCAACCACAGATACAGGCTGGGCAGAGAACGGATTGAGAGCAGCCCTCAGGAGAAGGACTTGGGAATATGAGTTGTTGCGAAGAGTGACGTGACCTAGTAATGTGTGCTCACAAAGACAACTATACCCTGAGCTGTATCAAAAGCAGAATGACCAGAATGTTGAGGGATTTGATTCTGCCTCTGTACTCAACTCTCCTGAGACCTCATCTGGAGCATTGCATCCAGCTCTGAGGCCCTCAGCATAAGAAATATGTATCTGTTGGAGGAAGTCCGGAGGAGTGCCTTGAAGCATCTCTCTTATGAAGATGGGCTGAAAGAGTTGAGGGTATTCAGTTTGGAAAAGAAAAGGCTCTAGGAAGGCCTGATTGCAGCCTTCCAGCACCTGAATTTGGGGAAGGATTTTTCAAAAGGGCATATAGTGATAGGACAAGGAGAAATAGCTTTAAAATGATCGTGGGTACTTTTAGATTAGATACAAAGAGGACATTCTTTACAGTGAGGATGGTGAGGCACTGAAACAGATTGTTCAGAGAAGCTGTGGATGCTGCTTGACTGGATGTGTTCAAGACCAGTCAGATGGGGCTTTGAGTCAATTGGCCTAATGGAAGGTGTCCCTGTCCATGACAGAGAGCTTGAAACTAGATAATCCTTAAAGTCCCTTACAAGCCAAACTATTCTATCACGTTGTAAATGTTCATTCTTTAAAAATCACCATGAAATATGACATTTTGAATGAGGTTCTAGCCTTGGAAGAGGGTGGTATCAATTTCCATGTATTAAAAGGAATTGCATACACTACACAGCTGTTGTACCTAATCCTTACAAGCAGTGAAGCTAATTAGCCTTGGCACAGCAACACACTGACATTGCTATGTTGCTTGGGTTCTGTCAGAGTAGCTCAGGTATCTCCACAGAACTGCACAGTTCAATGCAGGCATACACAACAGGAATCAAATTCTCACTTCCCATACTCCACTGTTTAGATAATGCCAACTCTGAAGTCAAATAATGTCATTAATTAAAGGAGCATTTTTAGCAGAAAGGAAAGTCATGTAAGCAGATTGCAGCTGAGTAGGGAGGGGAAGGAAATGATGAGGACACAAACATGAGAAATAAAATGTGAAAAAGAATGTACCAAAGTAATGCTTATCATTTTAGATTCTTGTTCTGCCATACAGCTCAATATAATAATTTAAACCAAAAATATAAAATTTCAGGTACTATAGTAAATCCTGCAGCTACCATGAGGGTGACCAACATTCAAAATGGTTGAGACAAAAGAGTCCTCATAATCTTAAATATTGCTTCTAGTTAACAATTTTTTTTCCACTGATATGCAATGAAAACTTCCTTTTTCTTACATATCATTCACTTACTTTATGGAACTTAGCCTCACTTTAGAATAAGCAACGAGAGAAAATTGTACAGAAGCATGACAACTTTTTGTAATAAAAAAATTATATTATCACCTACGCTTATATTAGATATTTTTATCTCTATCTATTTTATGTCTACACAACAGCTAAATATTTTTCCAGAGATACTATCCCTGATAAATGTTTGCAATACTACTAATGTTTTAACTGGAATATGTAGTCTAGACATTTCCCAAGCAAGGTCCCTTAAGTTCCAAGCGCACATGCATATGGTAATACTAAGCTTGAAAAATGAAGTTTTATTCCTCTCACCCCAAACCGAGTAGTGCATTTTCTTCTGGTATTCTATGTTGATTTCAATGGCACGTGGAAAATATTCAAACTGGGAGCAGTAACTCATTTAATTTGTCCTTTACTCTAAGCAAGCAGGATTTCAGCAAGTCTGACTGGCAATGTGCTGTCTGAATCCAATGCATGGCTATGCCTAATTTCTCTCAAAAGATTTTTAAAACAGCTGCCAAGGCAACCTGAAAAGACTTTTGGCTTTTAAAGACTCCTGTGGAGGGGGCAGGTACCAACAGCTGCAAATTACCACAGGCAAGCAATCCAATCCCACATTTGGGATTTGGTTCAATCTTGGACCATCAAGAAATGATTTTTGGGTGGATAAAGGGCTCAGTAGAGCTCACCTGGTGTAAAGAAAATAGAAATGGTAGAAGCAGATTGCCACAAACCCTTTCATTCCTACATTACATAGGGTTAATTGCTTGTTCTGTCCTGGATCACACTGAATGTCGCCCCCTGGTTTACTGAGGAATAATTTGAATTGCCTTTGAATAATTCTGAATAATTTGAATAATTCTGTGGCTGTTTATACTATTAGATTGACACTGTAAAATCACTTGCAGAAGCTGGTTTTCTAATTTCCTCTTTGGTTCTGTACTTTGTCACCATAGGTAGCATGAGAAAAAATTGAAGGTTTTCAGTGGAGCAGGTCACCAAAATTCCTCCCTGTCTTTTATCTTAATCTTCTTCCTTTTGGCCTGAATTCTTTTTGAGTGATGTGTCATAGAGCTTCTGGCAACATTATACCTGCCATTGTGTTACAACCAAAATACATCAAGGCCTTCAGGCAGTAATCAATTGTTTTCAGTTTGTGAAAGCAATCAGAAAATCTGCACTCACAACATTAAAATAATGGGAATGCTTAAGCAATGCAAGTAATTTTACCATGACCCAGCTTCCACTTTAGAATCAGGAATAGTGAATGGAAAGAGGGAAAAATCTAAACTGATTTAAATATGTACTCTTGTAGGAGGAAGACCAACTGAAATAGACACCTTGGTTGATGGTGCAATATCTATTGCATAGGAAGAAGTCATACCCGTGTCAACACTTTTTTTTGTACTCTTACATCTCATAGTTTTTGACCAAAGTTGCTGCTAGTCAAAGTCTGTTTTTAGAAAAATGTTTCTGTGTCAGAGCATGGTGGGGGAGATGCTTTTAAACTCCGTGTGTATGTGTGTGTGTGTGTGTGTGTGTGTGTGTGTGTCTATTTGAAAGGCTGTTATCAGCATGTCAAGGTGTGTGCCTTTGGCGTCGTCTGGCTGGGAAGCTACACAATGCATCCTATGTAAGATTTGCAAGGTGATCTCGTTTTAAACTAAGCCCTTCATACCTACTATCAAGGGTGACAGGTAGAGGGAATTTTCAACTACTTCATTATTTTTTTCCCTGCAATTCAAACTCAGCATAGTACCAATTCAACTTACTCCACTTCCCTTTTATCAATTATTTTAAAATTGAAAGGCGCTGAAGAATATTTAAAAATTATTTCCTTTGTCCAGAAACATGACAGCAACCAGAATAATGGATAACTCAGTGTTGCTAAATATTTGGTATGCGCTTAAGCTAAGCACCTTAAGCTAAGTATGAGTAAATGCTATTTTCTTCCTTACTGAATCAAAATAAGAACTAGGTAATCTCTTTAAAGGAGATGCCTAGATGTTTAATACTCTCATAGTCATATTTATTTGTGTACTTTGAGGTATATTTTGTGGAAGAAAAGTTTGAGACACTGTTCTAGCTGTCTCTCTTCTTGTGTGGCCTTGTAATTTCTATCTTGTGATCTGATGTTTGCAAAACTCTTACATTTTGTAAACTGGCCAGACCTCATGCTCCCCCAAAAGGGAAGTTGAGGAAGTTGAGTGCATAGCTTTGATAAGAGGGTATGAATCCCCTCCCCCTAACTTTGGCTCAGATGAAATCTTTGAGGGAAAATATGTTGTATCTACATATAAATACACTATATATAGCTATATACACATATAAGGTATATACAAAATAGATGGCTCTTAATCTCTGATTATGTCAAATTCTGGCCAAAGTGAAGTCTACAGCAAATCTCCAGGATTTTTGATAAGACATTATTTTATTACTTATCTGGTCAGAAGGATATTTTCAGCTGTAAATCTGATATACTGATACCTCATAAGGCTGTTGCAGCTATATGTACACCAGTAAATTGAAATAATCAATGGTGTAACATCCATATCTTTTATAATGTCAACATGATTCCTCACAGAATTTTAGACTACAACACAGTAATAGTCTTAGAAAATATCCAGTTGTAACTGACGGCGGCCTTTGCTGAAGCCATTTTGGCCATATGAATTCAGATTATGCCATGCCATTTACCATCTGGGATAGGTAAAACATGGTCATGATCTATTTTATTATCTTCTGTATACCTCATATATTTTCCATAGAGAACCATTGATTTAAATGCAAGCTATGATGCCTGAGTTTTACAAGTTGTGAAGAATTTAGTTTGTTAATAGTATAGTTCCCCCAGAAAGAGTTTAAGAATAAATTTTAATTTCCATAAAGAGAATTCTCACAGGAATTTCATTAGAGATCCACTGAGCTTCATATTGTAAAATCTTAAAATATGGCATTTACTTTTGGCTTTAAATGTTACTTTGGTAAAAAAACATATTACAAAGAAACTAAAAATGAAAATTAATTCTTGTTTCTGTCTCAGATTTAGTAAAAAGTTTCCTTCATTTATGTCATTTTCCTACCATAACTTCAATCAGATTTTGCTAAACATCCCAGTATTTTAACACAAGGTATTTTTTTGTAAAAGTCTATCCAATCATTTATCATTATAAATCTCTAAAAGGACATATATAATTTAAAAATACCACCTTAGATAACACAATGTTCCGATTTGTGGCTCTGACTTAGTATCCAGGACAAATACTTCACCATGTAACTGACTAAAACTGTGTGGAGCATCTCTGAATTTTAAAGATATATTGATGTAGTCACATATGCATATGTAAAGCATCCTGTCCTTACTTATTGCTTTGATTTAAAAGTGTTAATGCAATATTTTATTGACCTGAAACACAAATAAAAGACCATGCGTGCCTCATATCCTCTGTGCACACCTCATATCCTGTTCTTCTGTATTGCTTTCTACAGTTCACAATCATTTAGAATTCAGGGTATTATAAATTATACTGAGAAAATAAATAGAACTGGTCAGTATCAAACATATGATCCATGTGCTGTATCTGTGCATGAAGAAGTGTTAAATCAAAGCTCTGACAGCAATCATTTCAAGGCATCTGTGAATACTATTGTGGGTATCAGACATAACAAAATATGACGTTTTTCCTGAAAGCCCCTACTCTGACTTCCAGGCCCTGTTTTTGATAAAAAAGCAATCAATTTAATTATATACAAATATGAATAAAATTTTAGCGTTTGAGCAAATGATTCAAACTGAAGAAAATCTTAGCTGTTTGTCAGCCTGGCATTTTTCCTATGCATCTTGCTCTTGTTTATAGATAATTTTATGCTCAGAAATTAAGACAGACGTAACTGCAAACTATGCAAATATAACCACAATTCATTTATCGATTTATGGCATATGTATATGTGTATATACATACATACATACATACATATATATCTATACACATATGTGTATATATATATGCATACAAATAGGTATGCATACAAATATATACATATTTTTCACTTTAAAATTCTGATACAGTGTTTTACACTTGCATAATAACCATTCAATATATCCCACAGCTGCTCTGCCTTTCAGATTTAGCTCAGTGTGAAGATTATTTTTGGCAAACATGGAGGAAAAAAGCTAGAAATGTGTATAACATTGCAGTCTGTTATCCAAAATATCCCCCATAATCTGATTGAAGACACATAAATAGTTAAACAAATTCAATTAGAAAGTTGTTAAAAGTTAACAGAAGACATTTACCAAATGGATTGAGCCAACAAAGAGACATGATCCACTATGATCTTGCATAAATTTAAGTGTCATTACATTCTTCATTTAAGTCTGGAGAAAATGTAGGAAGGAAAAGAAATCCTAAATTTAGGATTTGTTATCAGAATTAAATCAGAAAAATTCTTGTGGATCTCTAAATTATTTAGGAATGCCCAGGAAAAATATTCCAGAGCTACTGTGAAGTCTCTAAATATGCCAGCTCTGCCTAAAACAGATAAAAGGTGAAAGAGATTATAGAAATGGTCTGGGGGAAAAGCCATAGTAATAAAAAAAAGGTACCAGCAAACTGCTGTTATCTATGTCACTTTGCTTCTGTCTTGAATACCAGTTGTAGTTCTGATTGCCTCCTCTCTAACAGCACATCTTAGAAAAGAGGTAGAGAGAATTGTGACAAGGATGATCAAAGATAGTGTATAAAATATAAACATGAAATAATTAATTATTCAAAAGGTTGAACAAGGAATATTTGCTCACAACTTCTGGCAACAAGGGACCAAAAAGGAAAACAAATGAAATATTCAAACACTGTTTACTACACGCATAATAATATCCTTTTCCATGAGTGTAGAACTCAGACTCTGGGTGACAACAAAGAAGTATAAATGGATAAGTGGTTCATTGTGAATGCAATACTTGCTCTCAGGAAACCTTTATTGTGCATTTCTGGAAGTGGCAAAAGTCTGCTTAGGAATTTTCTGTATCTACTGGCCTTCGGCTTAAGTTCTTTAAATGTTTCCAGTGGACATATCAGAGCCAGACATGGAAACAAATTATTCCCTCTCATAAGTCCTAAAATGTGGGGATTCTTTCTCTATGATCTTTAATAACCCAAAAATACACATCAATGTTCAATGAAATAACTGTTGTATCCCAGGTTTGGGTTCAGATTAGGAGTTCTGATATGTGTTAGTTAGCCGGTTCTGTGCACCCCCCCCCGTGTCCCCCCCCGCCCACCCCCACCCCCACGGCAGTCCGCTCTGGGTTACTTACCATTGGAGCTCACCATGCCAGTCCTGTAACCACCCCCCTGCCTACTCTGGAGAGTTCAGTGCCTGTCTCCCCATTCCCACAACCCCATTCGCCCCAGAGCCCCATGTCCATCCCCGTTGCATCCCCTTTGGTTACCCCGATCCACGTCACTCCCCCGTAGCCTGCCCCCATTGGGTGAGGAGGGCTTCCGCCTCCCTCGGCCTGCCCCCTATAACACCCTATGCCTTCCTTTGTTTGGGGACATTTTCATCCACGTGGAGTTGGGGGCGGTTCACAGCTTCTCCGTCACAGCTCCCCACAGCAAATAAAATCTCCCCAGCCTCCCACATGGATGGAGTGGACAATTCCTTTGCCTCTTTGCCTTGACCCTCGCGTGGGCGACAGAACCCGGCTAGCCCCAACCGGCGCGCCACGGAAGCGGCATCTGGGAGCAAGCGGCGGCCCAGTCCCGAGGACAAACCGTGCCTTTTAGGCTCCCCAGAGCGGTAGGGGACCAGGGAAAACAATGTGACGCCGCAATAACCATTTGAGAAAGCACTGTTCTCTTTCTGATACATTTCATGCAGATGATTTCCTATAAACATTGTCTTTTGAATTAATTTACCTTTGAATTAAAAAAAAAAAAATTGATTTTGAATTCAAGTGAAATAGCAACATAACATTTTGGAAGATCAGCACATGGCATGTCTAAATAAGTCAATTAAATCTCATGTTCTAGGTCCAAGAAATGATGTCCGCCTTTTAAAAAATTCTTAAATCTTAAAAAATTAAGAAATTCAGATGCAGATAAACTGCATGTTAAAAAAGACATGAGAAGGCAGTGTTTCAGTGAAAAGTTATTTGAAGAAGTTTTGATCAGTATTTTATTCAATTTTCTTTTGATAGATTCTTCAATAAATATAATGAAATATAGAGTTGCTTAAATAAATTTGCATCAAGATTTCATCTAGGAGTTTAAAACTGGCTTTTTCTTTTTTAATTTCTTTGTGAGGACTTCTTAAAGAAAAAAATCCTCATCAATTAAATCGTTCCTGAAATCTGAAGTTAAAGGAGAGATGAACATTAATAATATGCAGGTGGAATTAATTAAAAAAAGATTCTAGGGCAAAACAGGAACAGAAAAAGGAGGAAAGCCCTATTTCCCATTTCATGCAACCTAATCTTGGTGAGGGGCAATGAATAGCAAGCCTTTAGATAAGTGATATTTTAATTATGTCTGGAAAGGAGTTCTCTATAAAAAACTGCATGAATGGGAGAAGAAATTGTATAATTTTTTATGTTTATTGGTAGCAAAGTGACGATATTTTCATGAATGCAGAAAAATATCTCAAGAATTCCAGTGGAAACATATGCTAATGAAGTAATAGAATTATTGCCACTAAGTCACCATGAGGTATGGTTGGAGACTATGAAAGTGATACCCTTTTGGCCTCCACTGTGAAATCACAGACCTCAGGTTATATGAATGATATCTTTTATTCAGAATGGATCCAATAATATGAAGTAACTAAGGAGAAGTCTAAAGTCCTGTCAGCATTTGTCTATGCTTTGAGAAGTTTCTGCTGCCTTTCACCTTAAATAATCCATTATTTTAACATCACCTGCACTTCATTACATATAACCATGTCTGGCATTTCCAAAAAACAGCGAATATTTGTATGGTTCCATTATGAATCCAATTTTCTGCACCATATATGGTTTAACAGCCATTTTAAATCACATTGGCCAGAAACTTTGCAAGTATATTTTAGAGACTAACATCCTGACCATGGATCCTGATCATGGAATCCTAGGCTATTTCACAGTGAGGACAATAAATAAGACACATCTGGAAATTCAGAAAAGTGTGTTCAGTGTTCATTGGGATCAAGTCTTCTGTATCCATTTTCACACAGAGATCCCTATGTGTGCACCTACTCACACACATCTGCTGCGGCTATTAATCACTTCGCTACACCAGCTTTTGAATATCACAATGAAAAGATTCATGTAATGACATTATTACCACATTCTTCAAGAAGTACAACATCAGGTGGTGATGCTCAGCTTAGACTTCCAGATTTTCTACCTGTCTTACCATATAAACAACCTCTTAATTTTGAGTGCAGATAATCCTTTGTTTATTTAAACAAGTACATGCTTCTGGAACAGCATTTTCATTGAAGGTGCAAACTTCTGACCTGGAAAGATATTCACAAGCAATAACATTTGCTTTTATCTCTTTTCTGTATCTACATACAACTCAACATTATTAATTACTTCACTGCAGGGAAGTAACCTGCAGAACTTGAATAGTGACAGAATAATGACACAATGTAGAGAGATGTTTCTCATATCTGAAATAGATGAGTAGCAATGTAAGAAGTAAATCAGTAAAAAAATCAAAAACTAAATGAAAAAATATATTAATGACATGAGTAGGCTTTATACATTTAGAGAGTAAATTTACTTGAAAACCAGTTCATCTGTATTTTGTATTTCAGTTCTGTAAAAATCATCCTGGGATTTCCTTTCCACTGAAAATTCTATCTCTGAAATATCCTTTCACCCTCTATTGGAATAAAAATTTAGCAAACTAAAATAGCCTTTGTAGTTGCTTCCAAGTTGTTTCTTTTTTTTTGGGGGGGGGGGGAAGGGAGGGGATTGTTCTTTTTTTTTTTTGCTTTTAAAAATTGGAAATTACTATAGAGTTCTTTTTCAGAAAAAGAAGTATACTTTGGAAAGTTTTTGACTTCTCAAATTTACCTTCCTATGACCTGGTTATGCTAAATATCAGACTATTTCAATAGGATTTATTTTAGTAAGGAATTAGAGAGTTGTTAAAAAAAACGCATAAAACAACTACCTTTCTTATTTTTTGTTTTTTAAGATACAATAGGAGAAAATTAAATAGAAATATGCTAATACCACTAGACAACAAATATAGTAGCCAAGGTTATCTGCTTTGATGTTATCTGTTCTAGCCAGTCAGTTAAGATAGAAAAATCAACGCAGACTAAAGTTTTCAGTGCAATCTATGAAAATACTGTGATACTGATTCTAGTATGAGTTACAACTATATTGTGGCCAGGTGCAAGAGAGTTGAGAGAAGTTTACATCTATATTGTGGCAAGTTTAGATTTTTTTAATATGTAGCTGTCTTTTGTAAAATCCCAATATGTAGATGGTCCAGTGCCTCACTTGAGAAAAGAGTAGCATTTAAATATAATTTTCATTTATATTCAAATATAATACAGTAAAAAATTATGTAACCTAAAAAATCATCAAAGAAAGTGTAACTTACTTGTTATATATACATATTTTAGGCTACATATTTGTCAAAGTGCCAGTGATTGTATAATCAGACACCCACAGAATCAGACACCCAGTTTAGAAATCAATACCTTTCTTTTATTAGTTCTGTCAATATGCTGATATTTTTGTATACATACTTTCTACTATGGATGAGGTGAAAAAGCTTCATCTTAATATGTACTGAATCTTTATGGAGTCATGGGCAAAGATAATTGTTCATTCCCTGCTTTTAGCAACAATATCCCCTGCTCCATTTTCATCATAAGCCCATAACAGCCAGAGCAGCTGCCTGCAAGGAGCACAGAAATTTGGCAAGTCCTTAACTGATCCATTGATTGTGCTGATATGATTTAGTGGTGTGCTGCAGAAGCTGTCCAAGACCACACGACTGCAGCCAACCCTCCCCAGGATGGCACTGAGGGCTCCACAGACCACAGTTGATGTCACGTCCCAGCTGGACTGTTCATATTAACATGAGTTTGCCTGTGTTTAATAGTAATTACAAAGAAGTCATGCATTGCTCTTTAAAGGTCAGACCTGTTTTTCTCTCCAGTTATTGTGGTACTGCTGAATGTCTTTCACCTTTACTGACAAGGAATGGAAATGAAACAAATCTATGTATGTAACTGTAAAAGAAAACAGTGTTTTCCAGTTTTCTTCTTTGAATGACCTTTGCACCGACACAATAAGCTAAACATTAAAAAAATATAAATGAAGGAAAACACTTACCTAGTCTCTCAGATTTAATTCAAGCACTCCCAGGAATCCAATGAGAATTAATTGGGTAAAGAAAACTCCAAATATTCAGGTGTCTTCCATTTCTTTCCACCACATTCTCTTTCAGGAGCATTCTATTTTACAGTGGACAAGCAAGTAGGAAACAAGAAATTAAATTAATTTGATGTGCTAAACTAAAACTCTGAAAGTATTTGATGATAGAAGCCCTTCTCACATTACTGGGAACAAGCTATCAAGGGTATTATATTTAGCATTTAATACAAGAAGAAAAATATATTTTTCATATTTTAAGGTCAGCTTTGATATTTTATTTTTAAACTTTAATGTTCTGTATTACTGGTCTTGAACATACATGTATGAGAGACATGCTTTATTTTTAGATTTAAAAAATAAGTGACAAAATATTTTTTTAAAGAAAACAGTTCAATATGCAAGGATTTATACTTGCTCATTTGCTTTAAAAATTACTGGTTCTTATTTAGGGTTAGATGGCTGTTTTTTCAGTTAAATACCATAAAAAAATCTTTATGTATGTAAGATATAGATATAAATCTTTGGCTTTTTTGTTGGTTTTTTTTTTTTTTTTTTGGTTTTTGGTTTTTTTTGGGGTTTTTTTTGGTTTTGTTTTGTTTTGGGTTTTTTTTGGTTTTTTTTTTTTTTTTTGGTTTTTTTTTGTTTGGTTTTTTTTTTGTTTGTTTGTTTGTTTGTTTGTTTTTTTAATTTCCAAGAAGGAGTGAATAGCTGTTCCATTTCTCTCTGTCAAGATAGACTAGGTAACTGTGCCACTCATTTCTCTGATCCAGGATCTTAATAGTTTATAGTCTACTATATATCCACTGATGGAGTCTACTTGCTCCCACCAATCTGTCTGAAATTCCCTTTAGATTTTTTATGTCCATTAGTCTCTTCATCAGCTTTACAGTGGCACTGTATTCCTGGGTTTGCCTCTTCTTCAGATGTGCATTTGATATTTCACATGTCTGTTACATTTTGCTGTATATGCAGTCTTCTCCTCCATTTATCACACTTTTCTCTCTGCAATCATATGCTTACAGCAGAGGTTACATCTGTACAAAAAAAAAAAAATCAGCAGGGTTAACCTCTAGCAGTGGCCTGGGCATGCAGCTGTCCATATTGAGTGCATATTGGCACAAGGTTAGGCAAGGTTTTAGCGACTGGAAAGTATCTTCCACGCAAAGCTCAGGCACAGTATAGGCTATAGTAGGAATCAAAGCCCTGTCAGGCTGTATACATCAGACATATTTAAAGGAAGACAGGGGGGAGTGAAAACACATGCCCTATTTAACTAGCTTTTAGCTGAAGGAGCAGGAGAGTGCACTGCAGATTCAGCATTACCTAGGTTACAAAGAATCAGAGACATAGAACAAAGCCTTGGTGGTTACCAGCTCCAAGCCTTCAGTCAGTGTTTATTAGCAGCCAAACTGTTGTCATCACTATACACATATTACTCTTAGACACATCCTACTACGTAGGTACTGATGTGTGAAGTGAACAAATACAGATTTTAAAATTTGAACAAGAGTTCTATCAACAAGGTCACATGGTTAGTTTTATCTTATTTCTTGGTGCAAGATATTAAAAATGAGAATTAGCTCATAGTTGTGTAAATCATCATGAAAAGGCACTTTTGTACTTACAATGGAAATTCCAGAATGAATATGAAATGAAAACAATTTTTTTCTAATCAGACAGCAAAAGGAACAGTAAAAAGACAAAAGCAAAACCCCAAAACAAATAAAACAAAAGCAATCCACAAAAATCTTAATTTAATAATAATAATAATAAAGTTGCACCAGGTTTTTGAATTAAAGAAATATTTGCAAAGTGCTACAAACCACTCTATTTTAAATGATGGACTTCCGTGTTTTAGTCTGCAAGATTTACAAGAAAAATAAACCTTCCCTGTAATTTCTAAAATATCTTTCTAGTTAAATTGTTTAAAAATGTATTAAAATTCATTGAATTTATAGTCAGCATGTCAGCATGTTGACATTTGTCTTAGATTATTTTATCACAACAGTTCACTTATTGAAATGATGGAAGGCAAAGTGTGCTATATGGAACCTAGACAATAAAAGTTTCTTCGGCTTACCTTTTACACCTGCAATTCCAAATTAAAATACTGTAAAAGACAAACGGTTAAATAACTCTAACAATGAAAGCTTGAAAATCATGAGGGACTAAGCAGTTCTGAGCATCCTGTCTGCAGAAAAAGCAAAAACCATGTGTTACATTTAAGCATATAGGACCTTGCCAGCTTCTGACCACGCTGCCATAAACACATTTAATGTAACAAATAAAGAATGTTACTTGCCTCTCAAAGACTGATTTGGCAAAGGATTTTTGCTTTTGAATATCTTTACACATGCAGGTAGCCCTGATGAGATCTGTGAGAATGTTTTGTGTAAACATACTTGTGCTCAGAAGCACTGGGAGGACTGAATCTTAACAGTAACATAAACTATTAAGAAAACTTAGGAAGGGAGAGAATTTACCTTGGTGTGAAACTTGGCTGCAAGTGACAGGAGAATCAGATCCTTAGTGTGTATCTGTTACGGTAAGTAGCAGTTCATTGCTTAAAGTGAAAACTGCAGCTACATAACAGAGAGTGCATAACTTCATCATTTCTCATTTTGTGAAAATGCTAACAGTGCACAGACATAAAAAACCCTAATCTAAACTATTAACACAATACTCAAACAAACTGAAGTGATAAGTACAAATAAAAGTATCTGTGTTGGCTGAGTCCTGGAGTGGTGGCTGATTTATCTCACAAAGCACTTAGAAAATCAGTGTTTAATTCTTTTTTTCTCAGCTCTAGATCACAGGTCACATACTTAACTACACAAATCTATTTAAATAAACAATGTGCTTATGCGTCATTATTCACTCTGCATGGCTGCAGTCCAACTCAAAGGAGATGGGGGCAGGAAGAGCAACACAGTTATCTTTGTCAGAAGAAATGAAGGGGGCAGATTTTCAACTGATATATCTTAACATATTCTGTTATATATTCTGTACTCAAATGTTGCTGAGGGCTTTTGAACAAAGTAATTTGATAAAATTTACAAGGTATCACTGGAGCAAATTGTGTGTTGTACTATCTACATTTCCATAAACATTGAACCGAGTACTCAGATGTCCAAACTGGTGCATTCCAAAATGCAAAGCATACCAGGAAAGGACATGTCACACCAACCAAGATTTTTTTCACAGAGAAATTAATACTATTTCTCATAAATATGCAACCTATGCAAGAACTGAAAGAGAATGTCATTTGCCTTTTAGTTACAATTAATGTCTAATAAAACCATGACATAATATTTTAGACATGTTTATCGTATCTTCTTCACATATTTTCTATCTAACTTAGACTAGCATAAAATCCATACTTTAGCTCTCTAAGATTCTTATAAGGCATAGTGGCTACTAGATCAGGGTCAGCGTTCAGTTTACAGTAGGTGTGTGCTCAGGTGCTCCCATTGGTAATGGTAGCTCTAGCAAGTCTCCATTGCCCTTTGAAGCCTGCCAGTTTAGAGCACCCTGTAGATTTTTATAAGCTTTGTGTATTTTTCCAGTTATAATTTCTGGTAGATTGAAAAATTGAGACAGAAAATATTTTTTTCTTTGCAGCAAGATTAACAAAAATAGAATAGATTTATACTCTTTTCCTATCAGTTCTTTATTTTTTCTATCAGTTCTAAGATTCAGGTATGCAGGTGAAGCCATTTGCTTCAAGTTTGTTGGTTACTTTCTGCACAGAAGATATTGCTGTCTCTGAAAATATAAAATAATTTTTTTTTTTGTATGATTAGATAACTGAGGAACTTATTTTTTCCCTAATAAAAATATGTAGTTTATGCATCATATTAATATAGCTATAGACATCAAATTATTCATTATTAGTTATTAATTACATTAATATAGTTGTGCTTTCAAATTTATTTTTTTGGCTTGCACACTAAGGGCAAAGTTTACTACTGGTCTTTTTCATCATGCTCTTCTGGCTTGTGGTTAACATGTAAGAACAAACACCTGAATGTCAAGAATTTTTTTTTTCCCCAGATACATGCAATAAAGTTGCAGAATATGGTCTCTTAATCTTTGATTGTTATTAGCTGGGCAAAAATACACAACTAGCCTTAGTTAGGTCTGGAATTCACTATATCATCATCTCAGCTGTATGTGCTGAGATGATTACCTGGCTGGATTATTGGCTGATTACCATACAGCCAATGCCAACAGATATAGACACATGCATTTATAAAGTTCTCAAAATTGCCTGTCTCACATGTGCGAGATTATCAACCTGTGTTAATGATCCCTGACACTGAAGAACACTGACCAGATTGATAGGTATAACTTTAGATAGTGAAAATAAGCTCATGGCTCCATAAAGACCTCAGCCCTCAAGGCTCTCGGTGACTGGGGTATGGAGAGAGTGTTATGCCAGTCTCTGAGACCAGGCTGCACATGTACAGAGTGGGAAGATGAGAGTAGACACATATCTTCTTCGAGTTCCAGTTCTATCATTTTTTTTTCATTGCATCAGTCATGCTTTACTTTTACACCATGCAAAGTAGTAAAAAAGAAAACAGAACTGAACTTGTATAGTTTTCTCTGTGACTGAGGCTGAAACACAGCAAGTTATGGGCAATCTGACACCTCCACTTGAATAATAAATATGCTTTTCAACAATTGCTGAGTATCAGATGGAAGAATGAAAAATTAATTATCATTTAATTATTTATCAAGGACATGAATACAGTTTCATTTCTAGCGAAGGAACTCAACATAATGATTTTTACAAACATTGCCTTTCTGTCTCATGATAAGACAACTGTCTGTCTCCATGAGCTATCTGGTAACTAAATAATGATGTAATTGAAAGCTTATAAAAAGGAAAAACAAATTTTAAGTGTAATGAAACAACATATATTTATAAAAATTCCTTCATCTGGACTGTGTTGTGAATTACATCAGTGTTGATACAGAAGTTGAAAAAATATATATTTGCCTCTGAAGAAACTAAATGCATTCTCTGGTCACCAAAGTAAATCTCTGGTTGTGTCAAAAATAGTTGATAAACTTTAAAAAACATTTAAAATTGGTGCTACTCTAGCATCTCATTTAAGTGACACCAAGGTGATAACTATATAGAACTTCATTAACAGTGAACAAAAGTGCACTACTTTTAACAGAACATCTGTGAGGTTTAACAAGAATACTTTAATTATGCTTTCAGGAAAATCTGTTTTAACTGTTAATAAGATAACAGGTTTAATTGATAAAATAATCCTGGAGGGGATAACTTAAACAAGAGGAGTGACATAAAAAACAGCTTTCATTTATCCTTAACACTTACAATGGGGATTGTATATTTTTTCATTTTTAAGTGAAACTTTTTAAAGAAAGCATAATTGAAATTTACTTTCCAGTTAATTAGAAAGATCAATGAAACCAGTCCTATGATTATCTGAACTGAAACATTTTCTGATATTGTAACTGGCAAATTCAGTTTAAGGAGTCAAAGGCAGTCTCTATATTTTTATCACTCCTGGTGTATTCTGTACTGTAAATCAAACCTAAACTAGATTTACTTTTTTTTTTTTTCTTTGAAATACATAATGCAATTTGGTAGTCTCTAAGGTTAACAGTAATAATACAGGAACAAGATGAAAAGACTTCAAGTCATGTGGCTCTCATGAATTTTAGAAGAAAGTTTTGTGGAGAGGTCCTTTAATGAATTCTAAAACCCAAAAAATCCTGCTGCTACATTGTATTGAACTTTGTAGAAACAAAAAATTGTTGGCTTCAGATCAGGGTTACACTGCATTGCTTTGGAGAAGGTGAAAATCTGCTTCCCAGACAACCTCATTACTCAGTGCTCAACCTAAAATAAACCTAAAGCAATTATGAGAAGCAATGTCTTAGCTACTGCACCTCTACACATTCCCAGATTCACAGGGCTGTGTGTGCTTGGTTGCACTTTTATTTAGGCTAAGCCCCAAGGTCATACAAGTCCTTCCTTGCTGCTTCTCACCCATGGTGTGCTCCACCAGGGTACCAGTGCAGGCAGTAAAGATGCTGAGACTCTGGAACATGCCACAGCACATCTCAGTGTGGCCTCCACCGATTTGAGTAAAGACAAGACAACTAATCTGAATTTCAGAAAAACATTGATGAGATGAATCCCCCAGCTTTTACAATGTACACCATCTTTTTATTGTTTTCTTTCGCAAGGATGCAGAAGAGGAGACAGGATGCCATTTAGTGCTCTCCTACTCCCACAATGTTTCATGTAATGACCTGAAAGTATATGTTGGTAACATAAACATGTCTTTGGGAAATAGGGTTGTTGGCTCCTATGCTGGAGGAATCAGTGTCTCCCTACCACTGAAGAGATCTTTCTCCTAGCCCTTTTACACATTATTCTGCTCCTTTTGACCCAGAGCTAGTCCACACACAGTAATAGTAACAATAATAACTATTGTCATGTTATCATACAAAGTAGTGATTGATATTAAAGAAATATATAAGTATTTTTTTTTCATTTCATACCATGTTTATTTATCTCAGTTGTTCAGAACAAGATCAGTAATGTTGTTTTAGAAAGTTGCAAAATTCAACAAGTGCTAATATAGCCAGAAAAATTTGTTAACATTATTTGATAACACCAGTAGGTGCATTTCATGTAATTTATTTAAGGAAGCATACTCCTAAGATTAAATTTATTTCCAACCACAAGAAAATAATAAATAAATTGTGAAATGTGTCTCAGATGAATGTTGAATGGTTGCAGACCTTCTCTTGATCTCTATAGCACTTTTTACTTTCAATGTCTCACAGCAAAAGCACGTGAAAAGTTTTTGATATTCTTCTATCACCAGACAGCATTTTACAAGCTGTTGGAAGTAGTTTATAATATAGATATTTATTTATTTTCTGTACTGTCCATACATTTCAAGTCCACAGGTACACATAAAGAAAAAAAAGCATGAAGTTAAGAGAAACTTTCAGTAATATAGCAATTACTCTTTTTCGTCCTGTTATAATTATGACCCATGTTGCATTGTTTATAAGGGAGGCAAAATGTTGCACATGACAGTCAAAAACCATTAAAATAAAACATATTAAAACAGGAAAGTAGTTCCATGGTGAAACAGAGGTTTAGCTACAGCAAAGCATAATCTGACTTGGAAATGAGAAATTTCAGACAGAATTAGACCTAAAATACAGAAAGATAATATAAGTTCAGCAGCTGTTTTAAATATACATAAATAAATAAATGAGCAATTTTCTTCCCTAGATAAGAAGAGTATTCATAAGAAGTTTTCACTGGATTAATTTCCCATTAATTTGTCTGTGCTTGCATTCTTAACATTAGTTAAACAGTGTATCTTACTGCTCTGAGATAGTTCAAAATGAGTGCTTTCAAAACAGAGGTGGAATAACTGTAAAAAATCCTCATTGTCATTGTTAATTAAAACTTAAAAAGTGGAAAAAATATTAAAAATATCTATGGCTGCTGAATTAGAATGAGTTTTTGAATGTTACATAATCACAAATACCCATCAGATACATCTATAGCTGCTAATTTAAATCCAGTTGTTCTGAATTTAAACCCAGTTCATATGACAACCTGGCAAGGAAAGCAACAATATGATAAAATTCCTTGAAGTCATATGTTGTCTCTTGTTCTTATATGCATATATGTGCTCTGAGCTTAGCACTGGACATAGCTAAATTATTCATTACTCAATTCAAAAAAATAATAATACTCAGAACTTGGCGGAATAATGACATTTGCTTCCAACCACAGTGTAAAATATATATATAATTATTTTTAACTAAAATTAAATTGAAATCACTTTAATACAATCTTTATAGATACATAAGTTATTACAACAAGTATAGAACTTGCTTTGATTGACTGTATAAATGAAATATGGCAAATATCTTAGAAAGTATTTATTTAATAATTTCCTAATTTTTTCCCCCCACAGAACAGTTCAATATATAAGGTTATCATGCAGTCATGGAATTTGTGGGAACATTCATAATGGCTTTGATATAAAGCTACAGAAAAGAATATCCTCTATTAGAGTATCTCATGCGAGTACATATCTAAAATTTTACTGAAATCCTGATGCTTTATTTGGTACTTATTTCCAAGTAGGCACAGTAGACCAACATTTGCTGTAAAACTTCACACAATAAGGGACTAGTAGCATTAAAAACAGACAAAAGAGGTCAAAATCAATCACAAAGCTCAATAAGATAAAAGAATGGCATGCATTATAATCAGGAACAGAATGATAAATCAAGCAAATACGAAAGCTTTTAGGACCTTGACATTATTCTTTGGATAGTTTCACAAAGAGATGTTTACTGTAAAAAGTAAATTATTCTAACAAGGTGCAGAGTAAGCAATTCTCACAACTGTGTAGATAAGTAGTTTCTAGTAGCTGCTGGTGAGCAGAAATTAAATGTCACATTTTCACATTTAATAAGGAACAAAGATCATGGATTATTTCATACTCTACAGTGTTATATTTTGAATGCACTGTAGTCTATTAGTCAAAGACACAGTCAGATAAAACATTTTTTTCATTTTTTGAATCAATTGAATTACTGTATTATAAAATATTTGGCACAGACACGTGTATGCACATGTACAAATACAAAAGAAAAAGATCAATGTCAACATATATTACATACAACTAATTACTTAGAGTTCAACCTTCCTAATTTTAGGTGGTTTTACTGAAATCCTGAAGTACAGTTACTTCCTTTCATTTCTTTCATGCTCAGAGATTGATTACCTTTGCAAGAACTTGCGTCCAATACTCTATGCTGTTAAACAGCTGGCATGGTTCCTGACCTAGCCTTCTAGAAAAGCAGAACGCTTAGGAAACATATACAGTCATGGCTCAGGACTGAGACATTCCAAATGAGTAGTTCTAATACTACTGCATGTGTCTGGGGGTAAGAGAATTTACCTGCTTAGGCACAATTTCTACTGTCTTAATTGGCCTTTGTTGCCACAGAGTAGCTATTGTCCTTTTTTTATTTATCAGAACGGCTTAGGGACAGTGAAAAACATTGACTAAATTTTATGGCTTTCAGTAGCAAATATAGGTGCTGCATATTAATGCATTTCACTTTTAACATTATCAAGTTAATATATACATAATTGTATTATAAATCCTAAAGAACACTCACTGCTCAACCTTATGGTGATTTAAAGAAAGAAGAGCTTTATAGTCTGCTTTGCTGATTCTTTAGGAGTGTCAACAGTTTAATAATATTCTGCTATCTTGTCTTGCTTATTTTACTTCTGATCCTTTTGGAATGATATCACATATGGACATACTATCCAGCATTTCCTGTTTCTGTTGCAGCTTGCAGTCACTGCTACTATAAAATGGGATATATATTATTTGAGAGATATGCTGTCTAAAGTATTTAAACTACTGTATTCTTAACAATTAAATTATAATTTATTTAGGCATATAAAGTGTTTATAATGATTTGTTCTCAAAACCAGAACTTAAGAGATTTGATGATGTGGTACGTTGATAACACAAGTGAAAGGAATGATCTAGTATTATTTCAAGTTTTGGTAACTAAAGCACAAAAAGGACAACAAAAATAGACAGGTAACATGAAAATTCTGAGGACCTTCAAGGGAAATATATATATATATATATATATATATATATATATATAGTCCAGAAGTCTATTTGTCTTTTCTGAATGATATTGACAGTGGGTCAACTTGGGTGAACTCATACATTTTTACAAGGTTGACATTCAATTGAGTTTAGCTTATGCAAAAAGTATTTTGGAGTTATATTTGCTGATACTATCATATTCCTTTCCTTCTTTCACTATTGCTTAGTTTTAAGAAAGACCAGGAGTTTGTCCAAGGGCATATTTTTATTCATAGTCATTGTCAGATAACCCGTGAAGCACAAAGGCACTGAAAAATTCTCAAAATTGTTGAAGTAAAGAAGGGATTTAAAAGCTGATAAAAGCAGAGAACCAATGCATATCAGACATATAAATCAACAGTTTGTATCCATAAAGGGCTTCATGCCTTGGTCTAATGAGAAAAAGTGTTAGTTCTGTGTAAATAACAAAATGGGTTACATAAGAGGTGTTTGGGAGAAAGATGAAGCACTGTGGGTTTTACTGTAGGAAGAATCCACAATACGTCCCAATCTGCAGCTATGGGAGCCTGTAAAACGTGTATAACATGTTTTTCTTTACAGAGGACAGCAAACATGGAAAAACACAGCAAATGTTGCAGCTTACAGTGAATAAGGGGCGACGGACGGTGGTGATCTGAAGACAGTTGCTCAAACCCTACTAAAATTACCTTTATAATTCTTCCATGCTGTGTCCAGTATTTACACTGCAGCCAGTTTCCATGTCTTCTTCCCATTCAGCAACATGAAATTAAAATGTATTTTTTGCCTTAATCTACTGTATAGTTTGAATGTGGCTGAACTTTAGAAACAGGTTATTTAAACTATGTATAGGGAGAGATAATAAGTTGTAGTCCATTCTAAATTTTCTCTTTCAGATTTTTAGGAAACAGGATGAAGCAAAAACATACAATTAATATCATGAATTAGAGGCATTTTACAATTGATAAATAGTTTGTGCTGCATTTATTCAAGCAATCAGTTTACATATCTTGAAAATTTGTTATTGAAAATTGTATGCAAAATTAAGAGTCTACATCCATTCATACATTAATTCAAAAAAACTCACGTTACTTCTATAAGCATGGAATTTTGTAAATACCATTTTACTTGATTGATTCAAAGCCTCCTAAAGCCACAGAAGGATAACAGGATAACAATGAGAATAAAAATGTGTTTTCATGAAATTTCATCTACAGGATTTTTTTCAGCTGTTAAAATACTACTTATTGTGGTTTTCAGCTCAATCATTTTTTCTAATTCACCTGGGCAGCTTTTAACTTGCTTTTAATCATGAAGTTAATTTGAAGGCATGAAACATTCCCCCGCCCCCCCACACCCCGCCTTTATTATTGATAAAAATTGGGAGATTTAACTGCCTTGATCAGACAGGAAGCTTTGCTTGTGTTTGAAAATAGAAATCACTCGTTCAGAATTTTTATAGTACTTTTACTTTGTGGCCAGAGTAAAATGCCAGGAAGCTTTCAACTTAATTTTTTACAGAAAAAAATAATAAAAAATAAGAAGGCATGAAACTTCTCGTGATTTGCTTTACTTAGTACAAGATGTAATTTGAAGTGCTTCGAATTCTTGGGTAAAAAATGTAATGAAAACCTGAGTCAGGTTAATTGTTATGAATACATTAAATAATGAAGGTACTTTTTATTTCCTTTCTTGGTTTACATTTAAGAGGTGCTTTTTATTAATTTATTTTTCACTTGTAAATGAGCTTGCTATTCCTGTACATATACCAAAATACATATTTTTGAGTAGGGTGAGATCTTTTGCTTTCTTTTGGGGATTTTTTTCCCTTTGTTGTTGCATTTACACTTTCTAGCTAAAGTGACTTGAGAAATCTGAAGGTACACCATGCTTATATGACTTCAGCTCTAAGTTGGAGAAGTTTTTTGTTTGCTTATTTTTTCCACTAAGAAAATAAGTTTAATATAGCATTTAGAAAATTTTAAATTTTCTAATCTTATTCTGTATAGGAAGGGATTTTTTTTATCAGTCCTAGGATGCTTTGCGGTACATTATAGAGAATGAAATTAATATTAATCATCTCTTTCAGCAAGAACAGAATGAAAAAGGCACTGCCTTAATGGTATTTATTAACTGGTTTCAGTAAACTTTAATATTAACTAAAAAAGACCAAAACAAAACCAAAAAAACAAAGGTAAAAATATTTAGATCTAAATATACAAGATCAACTTGATGATACTGCATGCAAGAAATTACTCCAAGATTGATATGCATATATTCAACACTATGCTTAGTTCAGAAGCCCTAATAAATGAAAGTTATATAAATTAGATGTTAGCTTTTCTCTATTTAAATATAGAATAATGTCAATAATAACTCTTAATGCCATAATTTATGCATGATCCTTACTTTGCAAAATAAACCTTATTTTGAAGGTTTAAATAGGATTCAAGACATGAAGTGGCCTGTGACATATCTCTGTACAGAAACAAATTTCCCTTAGCAAAACTTACATGTTTCAAAAATCCTGAATACTTTATAAACTGAGAAAAAATCACACAAACCTCATATTCAGAGACTTGTTAACTGTATTGTTCCTAAGGTAAAAGCCACACTCCCTTCATTACTGGTAGATTTTAACAGTAGTTGTTATGCTTACCACTCTGTGATATTTTAATTTTTTTTTTTTTTTTTTTTTTTTTTTTTTTTTTTTTTGGTAAAAGTAAGGACACAGAATTAATCAGTCCCATCTGCATGCACAAAAGACATGACACAGGGAACAAAAACCATCTGAAATAAAACTATGCTTCCTTTCACAAGCAATAGGGGAAATTAATGTCATCACTAAGCTGAAGACATAAAGAGATTCAAAATTAAAAATCCTTTGAAAGCTTCCAGCAAGATTCCTATAATCAGCAGGAAGATAAGTAATGATCAAAGCCCCTTAAAATAATATTGCTCACCCCATTAGAACTGCTTAAATGTATCCTACCATTCATCAGAAATTATACAAGATTACTGCAGAAACGATGCCATTGTTTCAGTAAGAAGCCCAGATGTTTTAAGGGTAGACATCACAACTCACATAAGGTTAAAAGCCAAGACTAAAAAAGAAACCAAACCAAACCAAACCAAACCAAACCAAAATATATCACCCCTTCCCCCCCATCCCTACCAGCTGCAGTTATAATCCTTCAATCTTGCTAATGGAACACTTCATAGGTGCCCAATTGCTCTGCCAAATTGCCTCATATTGAAGTTGAGTCATGGAAAAGGAATGCTCGCCCAATGGAGAGATATGAGCATTTTGGTTAGGTTTTTTTTTGGTTTATTTTGTTTTGGGTTATTTTTCCCTTATACAAAGCTGGTATAAACCTATTGTTTTTTCTTTTCTCCTGCTGAAGTATTCTTCCTTTGTTGAATTTAATCTCAGCTACACTGTGATTAGCGAAAGAAGAAAACTTCATTCAAAACATTCTTTTCAGTCAAAATATTTCATCACTAATATTGCCCTATAAAATAGCCCCAGAGATATTACAGACTGCTGAGTGTCAGTTTAGGATCTGAAAACATTTCTGAGAAATCCAGAATAATGTATGTTTGACAGTTCTATTAAAAATTTGAGACTTATTATTTACTGCACTGTGTGCTTTTAATATCAATATAGTTATTGCTTTTGTCAATAACAATTTGGTCACTTTGTTTCCGCCTTTAGACATTCAGAGGTAGCTCATGGCACTGTTTATTAGAATTACTTGTAGATGGAGGAAGTTTGCAGTTTCAGAAATTGCTTGCTGCAAGCTGTTTTAAAGTGAATGTCAGCTCTTAGTAGAAGCAGTGTGCAAACTCAATTTGATTGTCACATTTATTTACCTAGACTTAAAGACACACAAGTATAGGAACTCCTATTTTATGCTTTACATATGCTTGTCAATACAACCGCAGTGCAAAAATCTGTATGAATTAAAAAGAAGAGCATATGTGCCTCAGATACTCATACCCAAGCAAGACAAAGACTACCCAAATAAAATCAGCACATTTCCATTTCACCTGCAATCCAAATGCTGTATCCACTTCCTCTGTCAATTTTTGCTATTCTCAGATATTTTATAACAGCTTTGAAACCACAACCACTAGTAGTGTGTTCATTATTAGATTGCCTTGAAACCCAGGAAAATTCAATCACCTCCAAAAAATCTCCAAGAAATCATTCAAACAAGTTTAATCTATGTCAACAAACATCCAACAAACATCCAGCCAAACATAATAGATAGCTATTGCAAGTAATTAGAATAGGATAGGATAGGATAGGATAGGATAGAATAGAATAGAATAGAATAGAATAGAATAGAATAGAATAAAAATTCTTTTCAGTTGAGAGAGACTAGCATGTTATTAAGAGCACAGTCCAAATGACTCTTAAACACTGACTGACTTGGGACATTAACCACTCCTCCAGGAAACTTGTTTCAGTGTTTGACCACCCTCTTGCTAAGTCCAGTCTAAACCTCTTCTGGAGCAGCTTTGATTGATTCCCACATCTCCTGTAACTGGGTACCAAAGTGAAGCAATCAGCAGATTCCTCTCCACTTCCCTTCCCCAGGAACTTGAAGAGTGCAATGAGATCACTCATCAGCCTTCTTTTGTCCAAAATAGACAAATCCTGCATCCTCAGCCACTCCTGATAGAAAATTTCTTCACATTCTTTCATCAGTTTGTTGCATTCCTTTGGACACATTCAAGGACCTTCACATCCTCCTTAAATTGTGGGGCCCAGAACTGCACACAGCACTCACAGTAAGACTGTGGCAATGCTGAAGAGGGATAATCACCTCTTTTGAGCACTTGGTCATGTTTGGTGCATTCCAGGGTGGCATTTGCCCTCTTGGCCACCAGGGCACTGCTGATTCCCACTGAGACTGCTGATGATCAGCAGATCCCCTTCTGCAGGGCTGCTCTCCAGCCACTCTTGTAGTTTATAATTGGCATTACTCCACCCTAGGTGCACAATCTGGTATATGGACTAGTTAAATTTCGTCACATTAATCACAGCCCAGTGCTTCTGTGATGATAGCTAGATCCCTCTGAAAGGCCTCCTGTCCCTCCAGAGAGTCAACAGCACCTCCCAGTTTGGTAGCATCAGCAAAGTTGCTAATGGTGCTTTCAACTCCTGCAGCCAGATCATTGGTAACATATGGAATAGAGCTGTGCCTAGAACTGAGCCCTGGGGAACATCCCTGGTGGCCAGCTGCCAGCCAGATGGAGCCTCCTTCACTATAACCCAGAACAAATGTGCTGCATGGAAATGATGAGACTGTTTTGTCTTCATCAAGAACTTTACCACAAATTTTTCAGCATTGTCTCCGAACTTGTAAAAGGCTTTTCAGTGGAAATGTAATACAGTATTTATCTCATACAGAAAAATGTCAGGTACCAATAAAAATGTTTGTATTTCATGAGAAGCTGTGCTTGCTGAGGTCAGTTTGGGAAGTAATTCTGGGTGAATAAAAGCAGTCCTATTCTCATTTTATAATTATCTTGAACAAATAGGGGAATAATGACAAAAAAACCCTTATCATGATTTATTTTAAACAGATCATCTACCAAGGGTAGACAAGTGGCAAGACAGGAAAAAACACCAGTTGAGAAAGAGAGCCAGATTGTTTCATTGAATCTTTTTGCACAAACTTAACTAGAAATGGATGACAAAATATGAGCCACTTGACCACATTAAAAGATAAAAAGATAACTTTGCAAAGAAAATAAACATTTTTCCTCTAAAGAAACCAATTAATTTCTAAATTAAAAATTAAAGCCTTTGTAAGAAAAGAAGTCAGTATTTTCTTGGAAATTTCAAAAACCAGTCAGAATAAGGAATAAAACCTTAAATTATGGAACAGAATATTCTCAAAATAATTGGTTTTCAGTGCTAATTTCAAAATAAATAAGTATTTCTCCTCCTGAGTAAGGAGGCACAGATTTTTTGTTCCTGATTTTTAAATTTATAAAAGTAAAAAAACATACTACAACTACTTGAAAAACTTCACTAAATATTCAATGACACAAGAACAGATGTGAGATCTAGGGGATGCCAGCAGGGCAACTGCTTAGAGCTTTACACTACAGAAAGTCTCAATAGACCAAGCAAGGTAGTTGGCCAAGTGATTTGCAAGAATGATGGAAAAGGAGCCTGTGGCTTAACCTCTTCCTTGAGCATTTGGTTAAGAATAATAAAGAATAATAATAACAAGACTTCACATCTCTCCTCTTAAACTGAAAAGGACACGTGCTATAAATTTTGTGAAATGTGAGAATAATCCAAGACTGATTTAGACAGAGTAAATCTGTGGTGGTCTTCTGGATTTAAAGGATATACACCATGTGTGAATTTGGCTACTGAGGGAGAATTCACACTTTCCATTTGGGACTATTTTAAGCATCTAGCATTGGCACACGTTAGAGAATCTGTAGGTAGGAGCTGATAGTCAATAAACTAAAAAAAAAAGGAAAAAAAGAAAAAAAAAAGAGGTATCTCCACAAAATGATCAAGGATATTGAAGCCAGGAAGCCCATAATTTGTCACAGTGAGTGATTTCCTTTTTCTCACTTTTCCAAATATATAATTTGTCTGTTTTTCCTAATACATCATTTAAATATGTAAATTCATACAACTGAAATCCTATTACTATTATTCAAAAATGTTGCATTTTAAAGAGATGCATAAAGCACTCTTATGTACCCAAAACTGTACCTCTGTTGAAAGTTTTAAATAAAATTATCTCCTGTGTTCAGTTTATATTTCAATGTTCATAGGTTACCAACACTTGCCATGAAAAACAATTCAATTATTCAATAAACAAATTATTTAATTAGCAAACAAAATTTCATAAAGTTACCAGTTACATTAATTGTGAAATGAAAAACAGTTAATGCATTCTAAATCTTGGTTGAAGATCATAGAATTTCAGTACAGAAATCTGCAAGTTTTATGCAGCTGGTACTGAAGTTTTGCTCAGAATCTGACAATAATACATTGTTGTGAGGTTTAGTTTCTTAACCACATTTCTGTAATCCTTCTAAATTAAACAGCAGAAAAATCTTTCAGATGTCGTATTTTAAACTGAATTGTAATTGAAATAGAACTAATGACTAGAGATTTATTACCTGAAAGTCATAACTGAAAGACTTCGAATTCATATGAATCACAAGTTGTAGATTCTAGTATTTTAACTTACACATGGAAATGTAATTCAGTCTGCTCAGATTCACTTGTCTTTGTAGACATTTTAATAAAAGCTGCTGATATTAAGGTATTAATAATACATTGTTAGTACTGTATTTACTCAAATTCAAGAGAAGTTTTGATGTTTAAAGACAAAGTATAAAAAGTGTCAGAGAAGTATATATGCTTATGAGCTCCAGTAAAAGATGAGGTAGAAAATTAAAACAACCTTCAAGTTCTCTTAGTAATCGGGAATTGTGTCAAACTTCAAATGAAATGTGCTTAGGTATTCTGCTTCTTGTGTGAGGGCTGAACCAGCAATAAGCCTCAAAGTTATACTTCCTGTTAAAATGAAGACATCTATTTGGCTACATAGCAGTTAAAACTATTCATAATGAAGACAGACCTAAATGAAGGACATGCACTATAAGTATGACAAAACATGACCAATGGATCATGGAGAACATTTTTTTTTCTTTGGATGGAGTTTTGTTTGTTTGGAGGTTTTGCTTGTTTGTTTGGATTTTACTTTTGTTAAAAGCACAGACAAAACAGTCCCTCAAACAAAATCAAACCTGGAATTAGGTCTGAAGGAAAAGTTCTTGCATATGTTTTGGACAGGAAATTCAGGAGTTAGTTGTGTGATTGTAATGTTCTTCAGAGATGGCATTGTCCGTGGGATCTGATGGGTACTGAAATAAATGAGAGGCAAGTAATGGACTTCAGTAAAATCTGAAACTTGTTATGAATGATCACACACTTCACTGCAGTCACATTTTACAGGCAAGTATGACTAAAATAATTTAGTAAGATATTACATATGTGTTCTAAACCGCTTTACATAGCACCAAATATATTTTCCCTTTGTCCTGCCCTGATCTTGATCCCACACAGGGTAAGGGCACTGAAATCACAAAGCTGTACTGCAACAAAAATCTTTAACAATTTTTAAAGTATATTATGAAAAGATTAAAAAGATTCCCAGAATAGTTCATTACCACTCTCTATCTTGTTAGTCCAGCTTCCATAATCACCTTGATTAAGCAGATTGTTGCTCAGATCTCATGCATCTATTTTTTGGTTGGGTGTTTTTACAAGCACAAGTAACATCTGTCCTTTTCATTCTCTTCACAGCATCCAACCACTCTGGCAGATGTTTCTAAAACCATACTGTCTGGTAACATTTAAAGGAATACAGTATTTGCATAAGCACTGGGAATTCCAATCTTAGTACTTTCCATACTGTTTTAATTTTTTTAAATCAACATTTTTTGTTCTATACACATAATTTTGTTTTACTCCTCATAAAGCAGACATTGTGTGCACACATCTGTTAAATCTGGGCTGCATTTATTACAGTTCTCCTCTTCCAGAAACAGGAAGGATTAATTACCACAGACCAGCTCTAGAAGCACCCCCGTGTTTTTTAACACACAAAATTAATTCAGAGTTGACAAAACTCTTTCAGACACAACCTGCTTCCTGCTGATGGCGCTTTATTAGCATATTCTTCCCAGAAAAAAAATGCCTTATAGACCCTTTTTACCTCTCCTCAGAGTTCAATTTGTAAAGCACTGAGTGACAGGCAGCAAAATGGCTTGAATATATCTAAGGCAAGTTGCCAAATCCTCCCGAAAGAAGCACTTTGGAGCCTTTGTTCTGAGTACATTAAAGTCACAGAAGGTCCATGTACTGTAGACTGTACAGGGCAGGCAGGATGTTCACAGTAAGACAAAACAGCAGGTGATAAATGACATTAAATAACAGTGAGAATTTACCACAGACTAAATTAACTACTGGAGTGAAATGTTCTCAGCTCTAAGGCTATATTAACAGTGAATTTATAATCAGGTGATTATAATTCTTTTTAGTGTTCAAAGAAGTCTATATGTAAAAATGATCAAGACAGCTCTATTTAACTCCAAAGACAAGCTGTTGGAACGTGTTCTAAAAATGATAGAGAGTAACTCTCCTTTCCACTTTTATTGAGCAATTTATACAAGTACATAAAAGCAGATTTGATTGTTAGATACCTGACATGCTCTATTTAATGAAAAATTTAAGCCACACTGAGTTGCTCCTAGCTGGTCAAACACTTGAAAAGAGGAATCTATAATTTCAGTTTAAGAAACTTGCAAATTAATATTTCCTGCCTCTGAGGTGAGGGGGGAAAAAAAAGATGAACTCCCGTCATCTATATAAAATTCTGCTGACTTTTTGACAGGATTTGTTTTGTTACAAGATTAATATTCTAATTTAATGTAGTAATCATTTCACTAACTGATATTACTGCACAAATTCCTGATATTGTCTATATATGTGATTTTCATAATAGTAAAAATATGATTGCTTCTTACAAATAAAAACCAGAATCCTAAGGGGGAAGAAAATATTTATATATTTAAACTTACACATTATCTATTTATACATTTAATGAATATGGTACCATTGATCTTTCTAGTGTTTTTTTCTCTACATGGAAAGACAATTTTTCATTATACACTACAGACTTGTTTTTCCCTATTTTAGTTGCCTAAAGCTAACACAGCTCCTCTAGAATATCTGTCAGAATGTACACATTTTTTCTCTAGGAAAAGAACACAAACACCTAAAGATAGTAAAACAACCTAAGCAAGTACTGAAGATCAAACTCAATAAAGAAAAAACAAGACGAATACAATAGACAAAGAAACACTGGGTGAGAAGCACTTGGAAGAAAGGCCTAAATACTGTGTTCTAAGACTTGATTTTATTTCCATTTAAAATTCAGGGGGTTTTATATAGGAACCTTGACCTGAATGCTGTATTTCCATTTATTAAGGTGCACAGGGTAAAGGAACAAAGTCATAGAAATTAATATATTTTATATTAAGGTAGCCTAAATTAACAAACTTAATGTGACCTAGTGGCCTCACACACAAATATTTAAACCTGGATGTTGTCCCTTTGTTCTATCAGCTGAACACAAGCCTCAGATTCCCTCTTTTCCTGAGAAGTTCACCCATTTCTGAGAGGAGGCAAGATTGTAATGACAGGTGGAAGACTCAAAGCATTTATTTATTTAAAGTTGTAATTCATTCCAATCACCGTTAATTCCTCATCTTGGGTTTACTGCAGTTGTCACTCCCAAAAGGTAGTAGGCATCAACTGCCCTTCATGAGTATAATATAATTAATATAACTATTAGATGTTACTCAATATTTGGCTTCCTAATAATATCATACAAACAGTTTGCTTTCCACACATTGTCCACTATGCTTCATAGAACAGAACTAAGAAGCATAAAGTAAAAACATATCTTATTGTGTTATCTTATTGATTCCATGCACATGGAATATGCATTAATTCCATGTCTCAAAAGCTTTTAAAATATATTTAAATTTATAATAGACTGCTTATACTAAGTTAAAAAAAGCAAAAAAAAAAAAAAAAAGCATTATTTTCTAAACCTAAGAGTTTCAAACTACAGTAACATGATAAAACCAGTTGAAATAACTATATTGTCAAATGATCACAGTGGACTTGTCACTTTTCAAAAGAAACAAAAAATAACCCTGGGTTCCTGTGATTTCTCCAGAGGCCAATCAAGCATGGATATATTTTTAATCATGCTTTTTTTGTTTTTTCAATTCATATATTTCAAGGGAAACATTCCAAGAAGCATTTCATTCCAGGAAAAAAATTAATAAACAAGCCATAGCAAAAGTGCCATGTTGTAAGCATTATCAAATTCTTCAAGACAGAAAAAATTCCTCCTGTGTACTCTCACAAGTTCCCATGGAATGTACTGGATCCAGCTGCCAAGCACATCATAGTGGGTTAAATCATGTTTTTCAGTTTGATGTTTTACTATAAGACAAAATCTTGCCAAGTGTTCTGTTTTTTTAAAAAACGTATTCTGTATAGCAGATACTGTTACATGACTTTTTTTTTTTAATTAGAATACTTAAAATATAGCAGTCTAGGATTTATATTAAACCAGTCATTTAATCTCATTAAATTGCATTACGAGAAATCATATGACCCCAATGTGAAATTAGAAGCTAAAATGAAAAGTAATATAACTTGATTGAATATTGTGGCTTTTTTATTTAATCAGTGAAAGGCTACCTTGGAATTCACACAACAGATTATTTTAGAAATATCATGTCTCTACATTAGAAGATTTCTGAATTCTCAGATTTCACCTTCCAGCATCATCAAAACCATCCATAATTTCTTCTGCTGGGTGAAGTATTGTTATCAGTGGTCAGCAGGCAAATTTCTACTTCTGGGTGGAGCTGAGTTGTCAATGATCAGTAGGCAGAGATAAAAATATATTTTGGATATGGTTTCCTTGGGTCCTCCATTCTCCTTATTTAAAACAGCCACAACAGAATTGTGAGAGGAAGAAAGTCTCCTCCCTTTGTACAGAGAGTAAGCTTGATTCTCAGAGTGCTTTAAAACACTATTCAATTTCTTTCTTTTTAAAAAATATACATGTGATTATTTTGCCCTTTGATAAGGTAGGTATATAGTTTCTTATCTTTATCATAATTTCTGTAAGATGCTTCCACAGCTGCCTTGACAAAACAACAACTACAGTAACAAAAGCGTGCACAAAGCATGCGAGCTTTCTATCTGTGTCTTGGAATCCAGACTGACTTTAGTCTTGGCTTTTCCATCAAAAGGTCAGGTTACACCACAAGTCTTTCATCAATTGTTCTGTGGTAAGATCTTTTGTATTTCTGATCTTGATGTTGTTGCTAGGGTAGACTTTTTTTTTGGTGTTTTGCTTTGTTTAACTCCCTATACTTACTACATTGAGACAAATATGCATATGCAGCTCTCAGCAGACACAGTTCTGTGCCCTGTGCCTCAGAGCAAAGCAAAGGTATGTAAATTGGCAACAGCAGTTTGCTGTCTCTTCTCTGAACAGATTGGACCCCAAGACAGGCCCTCTGGCACTCTTTCTGCTGCTGATGCTTGCCATTGTGGAGTTCTCCCTGGCTTGTTCCTTGCTGTTAACACTAGGAAATCTCACAAGCATTCAAAGGAAAAATGTCAAGGGTCATTAAAGAAAAAAAAAATCTCAGTGTGTGTTTTTAAGAAATGTCATATTATTGTTCTTTAGAAGATATATTAAAGAAAGAACAGGGAATCCACAAAAATATATAATCCCTAATTCCATACCAATTATTTTTGCTTGAAATTAAACCTTCATAATTGAAAATATGCAAAGAAATATCAAATATTGGGTGTTGCAGCAGTCTTTAAAAATAGAATCATGAATTTTTGATTGTGCAAGCAGACAGCATTAAATTTATCACATATTATTTTTAATGGACTGCCCAGGTTACTAAAGAGCTGAAAGCACCTAATTTAAAACTCTATTGGGAACATTAATTATGTTTTTTATAGTTACAATCTGCCAGCCTTCCCGTGACTGCATAGCAGCAAATTTAAATTTCCTACAGACTTTAGATAGCTGTACCTCTAAAGTAATGCATATTCCACAGCCCTAATATGCAACAGTGGGCAAATATACAGACCATGTGAAGTGTACTTCTGCTACCTGTCTCTCACAATGGTACATGTTTGGGAATTTGAAAACTAATTTTCTTGGCTCAGCATTCTATGTATACTACAGTATATCTCTAATGTTAAGCCTGAAAATTCTGTGTTTGATGACTTTGCACTTCTTGCAACATGCTTATTACGCAAGAAAAGGATTCTACATTTTAATTTTTTTCAACATAACAGCAATTTTGATCACAAAAAAAGGAAAGACATCAAAGTTTAAAGCCTTTAAAATTTACTGCCTGGAAGCCAGAAGTCATTAGTCTGTCTCTGTGAATATGGTTTCAGAGAAAAGTGATCAGGGATTGCATACATCTGTAATATGTTTCCCATTTTATACTTCCACACATTTTCTTCATGTACACCTAGTTACATCCAGCTGCCACAGTCAACTGCTGCTAAAACTGATCCTGGCTGTTCTGGAAGTTTCAGTCAAAACCATTGCAAGCAATGGGCAGATTCTAACTCCATAACTCAATTAGGCTCTCGGAAGAAGTCAGTGGTTTTTGGCCCAGTCTTACTCCTGCTGAAGCATTTGTGATACAGGTGTAGACCCTTAAAATCATGTTTCTTTCTTGGTAAGAAAAGCATAGAAGTAACTTGACCACAGTGGAAGAAACACATTCTTTATGTCTGTGTGTGGGAAAGAGAAGTGGTATCACTGAAGCACCAAAAAGTGACATGGTGCTGAGCACAGGCTATTTATCTTGCTAAATACACAGGCCAAGTCATACAATCTTTGTTCATTTAAAACTACACTGATTCCAAAAGAAACTGACTACATAATTTCCCTCACTATGAATAATTCTACTAAATGAATATATTTAATGCACATGAATATTTATTACTTCTAGCTTATGAAGTATTGCTAGTACTGAAATCACTGCGAGACTAAAACAATATTCTGCATTTAAAAGGTCTTTTTACTATCTCTGTGTCTGTCTGCTATTGAAGAAATACTACAATAATTTCAGTGAGGTTGACACTAACATCTGCAGTGGGGTACAGATATCAGAAGAAAACAAATGGCATTGGATGTCTTACACATTTCTACTGACATTAACATAGTTGGTGTTTCTCACCTTGCCCCTTCCCCAGTAAAATAATAATGCTGAACATAACTGCAAGAGTTGCATTAAATACAATTGTGGGACATTTTATCTCTCAAAGTTTACCAAAACACGTATTCAAGTTATTGCCTTAGAAAGGACATCAGCTGTGGGATGTTTTTCACCAAATATTCCACAGAAATTTGTTTGACTCTTGGGAGCAAAAGAAATGAAAAATATTTTGTTATCTATAGATTTCCAGGAGATGTACAATATTCATTGTAAAATATTTTGCAGGAAAAAATAGAAAAAAATTCTCAAAATAGATATCACAGTTCTACTGTTTTCTCTACTAAAAGCAGTTTTATATTTATTTACATTTTTTATTCATTTGTGGGTGTGCCAATACATTAAATATCTACACAGTTACTATGCCATATGGAAAAGTCTACAGCATCTAAACTTTACCGCAAAGGCTGGATGTTTTTAATGAAGTACCGTTAACATTTGAAAGGTTCAGACTGTCTGATAGAGCTGCTGGAAAGGCCAAGAGACATCAGATTGTTTGGTTCTTACATCCTATAATAAAATCAAAATGCTTACCAAGCTGTGTTTCATTTCATAGAAGTAATCCAGGAAGCATGGATAGAACGATCCAGAATGCTGATGGACAAAAAGGATCTCTCTTTTGGTACGACTTTGTAACTCGTCACATGACAGTGTACCACAGCAGGCCCTGCTAAGGGTGTTCTATTTCCATCTTCCAGTAAATCTGTGCTGGAAATTCTTAGTTGTATACAAAAATATTTTTTTTTTCAGTATTAATGTTTACTTGCTACTGACACTCAGGTAGGAGATTCCAAACTTCGGTCAGCAGACTATTGGCCATCCATATCTGGGTACCTCATACTGTGTGGCCTGGACTGGTCACATCTTACTACATTTCTTTATAGGATAGCCAAAATTCTTGCTTCAGGAAAGCAATAACGAAGACATTATCCAAATGGAAAGCAAATGTTACAGGCATCAAAATCCTATTGAACTGAGGTCAGTCATTAATACTGCAGAATACTAGGTGATGTTAGAAATGGTGTAAAATAAGGAAATTCAAGTGTTGGACTTTGTGGCTCTTAATAGTATTTCTAAACAGCCACTGAGTATCTTTTCTTTGACTTTTACTGAAGGCCCTTAGTTTTCACTTGAATGTCCTCTTTGTTTAAATACAATATTTGAAATAAATAATAAATTCAAATGTATTTCTTGTTTCTTTTTAAAAGGACTTTCAAAATGTATACTTCATGTTCATTTCAAACAAGACCCTAAAAACAGCCTAGGATTTTACTGAAAACTAACTCTGTTTGTTTGTAAGACTGGATTTTTTTTTAAATTTTAATCTTTGGAATTTTAACATAAAATTTTATTTTGCTTTTCTTCCTTTCTTAAGTTCTTCAACAGTTGCAAAACAATTTTTTAGCAAGCATCATGGGGTCAAAGTTTTAGGCAGAAAAGTCATTGCAAGTACAAAATTCTGAAATGTACGTCTCTGTTCCTTACTGCATATTAGCATTCCAACATAAGCATTGTGTATTCCAAGACATCTTATTCTGAATTGCTGTTGGAATTAAGATTAGGCAAAATAGGTTAGTTTTGCCGGGTAAAACAGTAGTAAGAAAACTCTCTTACCTTACTTAGAAGCCTAAGCTTTAACATTGTTACTTTATAGCTAAAGAACAGTGCATACACACACACATTAGTTATGTCATATTCCTCATATAAGTATTACAAGTCTTGAATGTTTCTGAAAATCACCCTAAATTTTAAGATTCATTACATCTAACAATATAAAGTTCTGTAAGTTCTTTCCCTGTCTGAAAGCATATTATACCAATTATTCTAAGATTGTTTGAATTGTCTTCTGGAAATACATTCTATTACTGAAATCTAAGCAAGTGGGGTTTAATATTTAATAGTTATGACTGCTTATAAATGGTATTTGTTTCTACTATAATTAAACCCTAACCGGAGAATTATAAACATTTTATTTTCCTGGAAAATCCGTGAAATACCATAAGGAAAGTAGGATGAAAAACTTTTAGAAATTTAAATCCAGGGAAAATTAATTCTGTCCAAGCTACAAACATAAAGCACCGTAGAACACAGCCCAGTATAGCACATTGCAATTCCATTATCTGAAATACAGTTGTTTTTCATGTCTCAAATGTAGGAACTGGACCCATAAAAAGAAAGGCTGAAACTAAAATGGTCTAAATGTTAGGGAAATTTGATAGAGTGCATAACCAGAACTTCTGCATAAATGTTATAGTACAGAAGCTTAGGTGTAACTTAGAAAAAAAAAAAGTCAGTCCCCAAATTGTTGACTTGGTTAGAGCTCCAGCAATGCTGTTCATCATTTGGCCTTTCCCCTCATGTTGGCAACATTTCTTTCTCCTTCCTGTCAGATCTCAGATGGCAATCATTTCATATGGTACTCTCTACAGAGTGTTCGTCTACTCCCACGTGATTTTGGATGCTCTTTTGGCTCTACCCAGCATATCTCTCAGTCACTGGAGACACTGTAATTTACACTGCTGAGTAGAAAAATCCTCTCTATGTAAGGATGGAAAAAACAGAAAAAGCAGTGGAAAATAAAGTACAGCCATCGTAGGTGTGTTTATTGAATTACACTGTCTTGTTCCCCTTTCCTTCTCTTTTGCCAGTCCTGTCAGCCTTCAGTGCTATTTATCTCAGTAGTGTCTTAAGGTCCTACTTTTTTCTTCATGTGATACTCTAAACTCTTCTTAAAAGTCTAATTGAGCACTGGAACAGGATCCCTAGGGAAGTGATCACAGCACCAGCCTTTCATAGCTCAGGAATAGTTTAGACAGTGCTCTCACACACACAGTGTGACCCTTGGGATGTCCTGTGAAGTAACAGGAATGGGGCTTTGATGATGCTTGTGCATCTCTTCAAACTCCAGATTTTCTGTGATTCTGTGATTCTTCAGGTTGCAGGACAACTCAGCTTCTTGAGTATCTGTGAGAAAAGACAGATCCATATGTCTTTAAACTCATACAAAGGTTTCTCCCAACTGATTTCTAATTGAGCTTCTTACAATTAATATTTTAAAATAATTTGTTATTCTTTATGCACATAATAAAAAAAATGAAATAACCTCAAATGAAAGAGTAGCATGTAAAACTCAGTTGATAATTTACATAATTATATTGCTCTAAAGCACAAGCTTCTCTTTCTTTCCCTGCTGTTCATTATATCTATTATTTTGTCATCAAGTAGAATTGTTTAAAAAATGTCTTCCATGTCTTATATTCTTCCATAAAAAATGTATTTCTTTTCTGTTTGGAATATACAGTAAAGTTTAAAACTCAATTCAATATGAGTTTTAAATTGTAGGATGAACAGAAATGTAAAGTTCTTTAATTTTTCAAGAGGAATATTGTAAAGATCTGTGGAATATTGAGGAATGGGGATATTTAAAACACTACGTACACAAGTTAAAAGCATAAGTTAAATGCACCATTAAAAGAAGTGAGAAAGAATATGATATATTTATTCATTCTTCCTCCTTTACATAAAAGCACATATGTAGACAATCTTTTAAGCATATCATATTTCTGGTGAATTCATTATAGTATAATAATGTACTTTCACTACAGAAACTTACTTTTGACAATCAATACCCTATTTCTGTAGAACGTTAAGTTCTGTGTCAATTGAAATGTTGGGACATACTAGATGACTGGTTCTTAAATATTGTTCCAGGCCCTTTCTTGATTTTTTTTATGTTCTTACATCTATCTGTTCACAAGTGGTTTTAGAAGGAAAAGTATCACCTGTATAGAACAGCTGTCTCAGATTAATACTGACAAAGTGAATTAAGTCCCATAGGAAACACTACCATGTATAAACATGCTTTCTGTAGGAATTGATCTGCTATTCAAAAACTCAGGATCATGTTCAAGAATATTATGTGCACTTGAGGGAAAATACAACTGCAGTCTCTGCATGGGCAAAGGGCCTGTTTTGAGGTAGAATCACTGTCATTATGTACCACTGTTCTAGAGGGGCTGAGGCTATTGAAGGTGACCTATAGCTGGCATAAAACTCACTTTAGTGAGGTTCGACATGGGAGCCTATAACCTCTAGAGAGACTTTTATAGACATCAATTTCAAAATTTCCATGACAAAATTTCCATGAAAAAATACTATACCATCTGCTTTTGACCTGCTGTGTGAAGCACCTCTTATTCAGCCTTTCAACAAAATCAATATGAATGCAAAAAGACTCAGCTAGGAAAAAAAAAATTGTGGAGAGAAAGAAAATTCAGATCCTATTTTCTACAACTTCTGAGCAAAATTAAGTTCCTCCTCTTGTGTCCTTAAACAGAACAATGTAAAAAATGTCAATAAAGTTCTCTCTTGACAACAGTCCTCCAACATTGAAAAGAATTCCATCGGAAGTATAAATATTGAAAAAAGTAAATATTTTATTTAACTGGAATTAAGTCAACATATGTTTAAAAAGCAAAATAACATAATTAGAGAAAACTAACCTAAGAATTCTTTTTTTTTTTAATTAATAATGAGTAATTCAATCCCTAAGATGTCCTTTCATAATAATTATTGAGGGACCTACTCCAAACACAATAAATGTATAAAAAATAGGTGTTTTTTCTTTAGTTTAAGTAGAACTGTACATTTCTTAAATAAAAATCCATACAGTTCTTAAAGAGCCTGGAGAACTGCCTATTTCCATGTTTTTTACAGTCAGGTTAATGTAAGAGTACAAGTAAATGAAACATGGCTTAGCTAGAACAGGCCATAGGTGCTTCCCCTTTGCAGAACATTAAGAGTATCCAGTAGCAATACATGTTTCCAGACATGTCTTCATTGATAGAAGGCTTGTCAGGACTTCACCATTCATATTTCTCTGTTGGTCATCTACTGCACAGAGGTCAACTTTGTTTTCTAAGGGTGTGCTAACATGATATTAAACATTCTTTATGTTTCCACATTCACTTTCTAGATATTTATATAGGCAATGTAGCTGATTATTAATGAACTTTCAATTACAAGGTGGACATAGCTCTGGATGCTTAGCCGTGGTGAATTGTGCCTATTTATAGCTCTAATCTATATAGAGGAGAAAAAAATTAAGTTAGAGGAAAACTGATTGTGTTAAGAATCCTGATAAGATTTACTTTCTAGTCTTCCCCCTTTACAGAGATTTTTTTTCATTTTTAAAACTCTAATTTAATGCCACCGTTGTGTTAACAATTCATAATATTAGGTATTCTGGGGGTTTTGTCCTAATTTTTAGTACAGTTTTGGAGGAATTGTGAGGAATGGTAGTCCTGTGTTATGAAGACATCAGTATATTGAAGTCTTTCTCTTCTTTGATACATTTCCTTTGCTATGCAGAGGATCTGAAGAATACAAATCTGCACAAAACTGGGTGTGAAAAGTGGAGTCATCATGATCCTGCCTTTGTTGATAATCATAATTCCCTTTGAAGGTCTCATTAAAAAGAGAAACAGTCTATCCATTGTTCTATTAAAGAACAGAGACTGTTAAAAATGTGTAATATAAATTGTTCATTTGAAATAAAATATATTATTGCTATTACTAGTACTATTACTGTGATGTGGAAACAGAAACTCATACTTTATTCTTCAAATTTTTCTACCAAAATTTATTAACGATCTGAACACGTACATTGTAAAACACATCTCCTTTCATAGGAAAAAAAAAGAGATACCAAATTAAAGTGTCTGTTTAATGTCAAATAAATTTTTAAAATATTCTGTTTGGTTTTTTATCATCCATGAATGTTAACTTCATGAAGAATTAAGAAATAATTTTACCTATTCCCTAATCTTTAGTTTTACTTCTATGTCTGTTAAATGGTTTTTTTTTTTTTTTAATCCTTAAATAACATTTAGATTTTATGTCATATTCAAGTTGAGGAAAAGAGAACATTGAAGTGCTAAGTGGAACATTTAGCAGAAGGCTGGTGTCTAGCTGCTAATGCCTTCCAGATTAGTCATATGATCATAAAAGTCCTAACAGAAACTCATATATCACAACATATATCTGAAAGAGATTTGGCAAGTTTGTTTTTGCTTCCTTAACTGTATCTTATTTTTCTTCTTTATATTCTTCCTCTTTTGTTTAATAAATTCCTTCCTCTTTCCCCAACATTGCAGGTCAGAAATATTACATCAGTGAGAATGTAATGGAATGGCAGGACATAATAACTTCTCTGTAACTTAAATTCTATTTGCTTCTCCTGTATAGCCCCTTAAGCTGAGTTACTTCCAACACTGCAATGTGATGAATTTCACACTACTACCTATTTTTGAACCAACTCATGGAATTTTTTTCTAGGCAAACCTTAGCTGAGCAACTCTTTCTGGTAAATGTGATTAGAATAAATTATACTTTAGTTGCCTACAACTGCAAATGTTTTAATATAATTTTTCTTAGTAAATCAGTCAGCACTATCTTCTCACCTCTTTCAGTTTCTTTCTAAACTATTGCCATCTATACAGATGATAAAAGACCTGGTTTAGTTACTACTCTGTCCTTCATAGTTCATTAGTGTGTATAATCAATAGCGATACCTAGTGCCAAAGATGCAATGGCATTATTTTTTCAATGTATTTTTATTCAAAAATATAGCAACCAAACATCCTTTTTGACTATTTTTGGAGGAATGATATGAATTAAATTGGATGTCCTATCCTTTTTCTTTATAGATACTGTTGGGGGAGTTTTAGGGATATTTGTTTTTTTTTTTTTTTTTTTTTTTCAATTTGAACACACTCTGTATGATCTTTAAAATATTAAAACACCTTTATTAAAAGGTTACACCCTGCAATCTTAAAAAAATTGCAATGCCTCTATGCTCTCTCTATATATTCTCTTCTACTAATGATAACTGGACGTTGACAAGAATTTATTTACTTTCTAGACTAACTTCTCTTGTGAATTAGAACACGTGAGTCTGTACAGGTATTGGGAGACCAGTATGAAATACATTTAATGAAGGAATAAAGCAACAGTCTAAATCTCTCTATGTGAGTTGGTTATTCTGTACTTCTGCTTTACTCTATGAAAAGGCAAAGCATATTAAGATGGAGTTCATCTAAAATGGGATGGATTATTTAAGACCTACAAGAGCTACATGAGGGAGATATTTTATTTATATGTATAAAATAAAGACCATCAATTGAAAGGACTGCATTGGAAGTCCTTTTAGTTTTACCTATAATTTTATTCACTTTCATTAAACCAGAGAGCTGAGCAGATAAACAGATCTTCCAGTTGATAAGTGTGGCACATGGGTTCTCTTTCACACCAACTGAAGTAGCACAGTACAGTTAAAAATCCTTAAAAATACTGGATTTTTCAACAGGCTGAGACTGTATATTCTGGTATTTTGATGCTTATGATCAAGGTTAGTACTTCATACATTTTAGAGAGGGGTATACAAATCTACAAATCCCTGCAGTAGATTTACCATGAGGATAAATATCACAATTGAGTTTTATTTTCATTGAAAATATTTAAAAGATAGCTTTTATTTTTTTTTTCTCTTTTTGCAGAGAATAATAGTTTTCTCTATCTTTTATTTAAAATATCATTTTCAGCACACTATTAACCTCAGTTTCAGCACAGATTTTGACATGTTTTGGCCCGATGCTTTTAGGGATGATAAACTCCTTATCTATGAAAGAAACTGGACAAACACCTCCATGTATTCCTGTCTCACAGGGATATGAAATCAAAGAGTTTGGTATGTATTGAAAATCAGTTTTGCTGGAAAAAAATACATAAAACAGGGATGATACAAACCACAAAGGTTGCTAGTAGTATTTCAACCATTTTTATGCAAGCAACCTGTCAAAATGTCAGCAGACGGTATCCTCTCAGACCTGTAATAAAGTCATAGATTTGCAATTTTCTCAGTGCAAGCCTTAGTGCAGATTAATGATAGGAAAGCCAGTGAAAATCACTTTTGAAATTACAAAGGAAACAGTAATTATACATTAAATTTTAGAGTTGCAGAATAATAATACAAATTGTAAGATGTCTTTTTTTTCTGGCTAAAGGCAAAAAGCTGTATATTTGTTCATAAATCATGCCCAGTAGGGCTAATCCTTTTGGCAGTGTCCCAATTAACTATGCAGATATACTTTTAACAGTGGCAATTCTTGCCACTGTTAAAAGAGAAAAGAGAGAAGAGAAAAGCCTCTTGGAGTCTGTTATTCAAGTAAAAACTAGTTTTAGACTCACATTGATTATGTAAAGATGAACAGAAAACTATACCCATTTCTTCTGAATCCTTTAGGAAGAATGCAAGAATCCGCGGGTCTTAGGAGAATGGACAAGAAACAGCAGACAGGCTCCATAATGGTATTATCTGGAATTCATGGAGTCACAGAATGGCTGAGGCTGAAGGGATCTCTGAAAGTCTCTCTTGTCCTCCTCAAACAGGGCCACCTACAGTCCATTGCTCAGGGCCACACTGAGAGTTATTTTTTTCTTTAATATCTCTAGGGATGGAGACTCCACAACTTGCTGTCTGTCAGGAACCAGTCAGTATCCCCCTACCTCTACTGGTAAATGAAGTAATTCATGCACCATGTAGTACACAGATACATGTGGATGACTTTGTACTTCCCCTTGTTGAACTCCACAAGGTTCCTGTCAGTCCTTTTCTCCAGAGTGATGAGGTCCCTCTAAACACCAGTACAGCTCTCTTGTGTACCTGCCATTCCTCTAATTTTTGTAACATTAGCAGAATTCCTGATAGTACATTATGCTTCATCATTAACAAAGATGCTAAAACTTAATTTTTCCATTGTCTTTACTGACACCTGCTAACTTAAAATACATACACTGATAAACAGACTGACCAGTAAAATATCTGAAATTCTTATATCTGTTGAAGATATATGACTGTATATGCTTTCTATTTCAGCTCTGGTTTTCCATTATTTTTTTCATACCACTCATGCCTATGAGACTTTCAGCTCAAATGTCTGCTCTTCTGCATAAGTAATTTACTTCTGATTTCTCAGTAACACAGACAAATGAGTTAGAGAAAGTTTTAGATGCAGTTAATTTTGTAAAGTTTTCAGGTATAGCACATTGCCCTCAAACATTACACTTTTGTTAATAGACTTATTTTACTGACCTTCATTTTTATTGCTTACCAATAGCTTTTACTGAAACTGTGAGGGCAACCTTTAAAAATAATAGTGCCAATGTCAATCACACAAAAACTACACACATAAACCTTCTTCAAAATGATCAATTAAGGGCTAAATACAAATGTTGTGTAGCTAGGCAGACGATTTATGGTCTCCAAAGCAAAGTATACAATTAGCTTCAAATGCCAAACTTCACATGCCACTAAAGTGGCTGTACATTAAAAACAACAACAAAAAATCATAGTGAATTCTGCATTCGAAATGAGTAGCCTTAAGAATTTTGGTGAACAAAAGCTATTCTGCTACACTCATTTGCAAAGGATATAATTAGTTGTTCTTTCATTTTCTTGGATAAAGATGGCACATATGAAAAATAATAGGCTGTCAATAGCCAAAGGGGTTAGAAGAATAATTTTAACAAAGGAGTATATTTAGGACAACAACAACAGATTTCAGCTGAATATATGGAGTGTATCAGAAGATTTTATGCCAAGAAAGATCTACTTGTAATTTATATGATATGTGGTATTTCTGCCTTGTTTATTTTAATCCTCATGTTATAAAAAATATTACAATGACAGTAGCATTTTGCTAATGAATTTGTTGCAGTTTTAGTGGCACAGAGTTGTTACAGAAAAAATACACCTAAAACTTTTAGAACATTCAAGGCTTCTTTGTGTAGACATACCATAAACTATTTAGACCCCAAATACTTTAAAAGTTGAAAAAGGTGCTGAAAAAATTAATGTTGGCATTCATTCCATTATATGTTCATGTCTGTGACAGCATAACAAATTAGAAGAACTAAAGTGAATCAAATGTGGGAATAAAAAGCCATGATTCTGCCAAAATTTAATTGCAATTAACATTGCTATCTTGTGGATTCATAATCAAGATTCCATAGTAAAGGCAAATTGTTTTGATTTCTGATTAAAAGTTACATCATTGTGAAGGTCACCAAATGATAATATTTTTATTCTATTTTTTTGCTGATTTTACAGCTATATTCCTCAAAGTAAGTAGACACTAAAGGCAGATAAATAGTTGTTTTTTGTATGGTCATGGATGAGCAGGTTAGACAGACAGTTTGTAAAAATTACATTGTAGTGAAGTTTAGTGACATTTTGGATTTCATTATAAAACCAGAAACTTTTCATATTTCTTGGAAGCAAAATTGTTTCTGTGATGGTATTTCTGTACAAAATATGGGGAAGGGAGGGAAGACCTATTTGTCACACAGCAAATAGCAAACCCCCTTTTCAGATAATTTTTTAGAGGTTTTGGACTCAGGACTTAAACATAATATTGCTCATGTATGAGTCTTCCTATTAGACATATTAATCACTAGCTAATCAGTTAATTTAGCAAGTATCGGAAACTTTATCAGCATATTTTAAATTAATATCTCAAGCTATTTGATTTTCTGGAGTTAATATCTGTATGTCTTTTTCTATAAAAAGCTGTTGTCTCTTTTCTTCATGTAGTATTGTAGAATTTCATGGCTTTATAACTTCATGGACTGCAGAGTAAAATATCTTAGCTGCCTTTGCAGATTGCGCTCTTTCACTGTACAGAGACAAATTGTCAAGGGAGCAAAAGGCCTCCCAAAAGAAATTTAAGTGTCTTAAATTACATTGATAGGCCTACAGGGAAATGGCTTGGTTGCTGACTTATCCCTGGCTTAAGGTCGTGCTGCAGAGCAGAATATTAGGAGCGACTAGATACATGCCACGAGAAACTGGGGTGGACATGGCACACGACACGCTAACAGAGGTTAATAACAGCATCATGATGAAAAGCTGGATGGCATAGGTGAGTAAGGGGAAGTTACTTTACAGATAGCTGGGAATAGGTGGGTGGCAGAATTATAATAACTGGCAGCAGCGAGTTATTATCAGTATTAGCATTCACTGTCAGTAACAACATATACAGCCAAGATTGCCTAAGTATATTTTGGATGGAAATAGTGAATCTGGGAAAATGTAATTAGGGGCAGGTTGTTTATATAGGAGTTAATTTAGACAGAGAAAGGGAGGTATGAGGCCGATGAAATGAAGCATAAGGAAACAGGACAGGAGAAAATAAAGCAAGAACATAACATAATTGGGGCTCTCTGGAGATATTTACAGCCCTGAGCTTGATTATTGTAGCTAAATGAGGAAAGGAAGTCAACATAATTCTGACCATGACACATATGTTAAACCTGTTTATATAACCAGGAGCAGGGACAAGAGTAAATGGGATTCATTCCTTGGTTAGAAGGAGGATGGCTGGGACAGAGTGATCAGACATCCTTATATCACTGTGTCAATGTCCACTCTAGGCTTGATGTCATCAGCATCTTCTCGTATACTTCCTAGCAGATATCAAGATGGATTGCTTCAGGAAGCAGAACAATTCACTCCTTTCCCATTTACAACCCTTCCTCTGCTTTCACCACGTGAGACAAAGGAAAATGCATGGGTTGTATTGTAGCATGATCGTTTTTTATCAAGTAGTGCCAGTGGGTGTTTTGCTACTTATCCTGGTATTCTTGACCAGGATAAATGTTCTGTCTCAGTTCTGAAGAATCCAGAAAATTACTGGTTTTTTGGGTTTGTTTTTGGTTGTTGTTTTTTTTTTTTTTTCCTAAAAAACAAGCTACCTACAAATTCAGCACAAGGAGCTAAATTTACTTATTTCCTATATTCTGCATTTTAAGGAGAGACATGGTCTCATTTTTCGCTACAAAAATGTACCTTCATCTCCACAGAACTTTCTCTCCTATTGATAACATTTTTATCTAGCAACTACCAACTCAACATTTGGTGAATCATTGCCAAGAAATGATTATCCATACCCATACAGCAGCTCTGAGTTGGAACAGTAATAGTATAACCATATAGAGATTAATCCACATTAAAAATATTAGACAATATGTAGGCTGTAGAAAGAAAATGCAACACACAATTTGTTGTCTCACTATGTCATCCTGAACCTCTTATTCCTCAGTTTCTCTATCACAACTATTTGTTTCTCAGCCTCTCTAGTCCCTGTCTAATTAACAATTTAGTTAGTTAAATTAATAATTTAACTAGTCTCTAGTTAAATTATCTGAGCTTTGTTTCATACATTTTGTGCTGTCCATTCTACTTCCAATTCCCCTAGGTACTCTAACCATACAAGTAATGTGGCTTCTAGTCAGGCAGGAAGCTGACTGCTCTTCAGATAAGCCAGGGTTTTTGCAGCGTGGGTTTTCGCTCTCCCCGGCTGCACGTGGCTCTTGGGAGCCCGGCTGTGACGTAGCTTCCACGTGCTGCCGGGGTTTGCTGCCGCGGGTTCCTCGACATGGCTCCGTGTCTTGGGTGCGTGGGCTGGCCAGCCTCTGTTACCGTGCGCTAGGGATCCGGTAAAGAGGTAAAGAATTTGTCCATTTACTCCGTGCTTGGCAGGAACGGTTTATTGGTCACGTGGTGCGGTTCGATGGAAAGACGCGACCGCTCCCGGCACTCGCATGGGAGAAAATGGCGCCTGGGTGCCGGCGGGATAGGGTTTTATGGAGGGGCGGGGCGAGAGGATCCACGGCCTGCCGGCCAATAGGGGGCGGCTGCCATGGCGGTGACGCCAGCAACAGCGACCAACCAGAGAACCCCGCAGGGGCGGGCACCGAGCCTCGGGCTGAGCGAGATCGTGTGGATTGGGGTGGCCGGCACGGGGTTTCCCGGGGCCAGACGGGGGAGTGGTTACAGGAGCGGCAGAGGGGGAAGATCTGGCAGCAGGCAGCATGGGGCCAGAAACCGCGGGGGGGGGGAACAACACGAGGGGTCCGCGGGATTACAGAACTTGACTTATTTTAACATAAATTAAAAACCCTAATCTAAACCCAAACTCCGGGATGCAACAGGTTTTTACATACTGACTTATTAGATGCACAAGCAAAATTTCATATTTTTGAAACTTCAGACTTTCAAATTCAGTTTAAATCAGCCAGAATCCACCCATTAAGAGGAATGACTAGTGGAGACAAAGAAAGATTAGAGTTGCTTATGTCTTTGTTTTCTAACAACTGTTCCAAATATTTGCTTTTTTTAAAGACATACAGCTAATGCATTGTAATTCATGATCTGCACTGCCTGTACCTAAAAGTTCTCAGGTATAACTGTGAGAAGAAGAGCAGAAAAGTCTTCACAGGGACCAAAGAATCCATATTGCTGACAGTAGAAAGAAACTCTCCTATGCACACCAAAATTAAAACAAATAAACAAAACCAAAGAAAAAATGCCTGTTAATAAATAAAACCACAAAAAGACTCTTAATGTTATTTTAATTTTAAGACTAGATTAAATAGTTCAACACACTGGAATTAAGCCTTGAAAAGAAATGTCAGCAACAATAAAACATCAGAGGACACGAGGGCCCAGTTACATAACGCTACCAGTTTGAATTTTGAGATACTGGTCAACACAAAGAAGTGTTCGGGTTTCTAAACTAACTAGGGATGCATGTGACATGTGAAAGATGGATTAGGAAACCATGGATGCCTACTTGATAGTGGTTGGAATGTCACTTTCTAAAGTAGGATATTTACATATTGAGTTACATTCACTGACATCAAAAATGGATAACAAATGTGTTATCTGGAGGTGTAATGCAGACAAAACCAAAACACTGAACTCCTTTAGGAGAGTTGGTATTTTTAATCATTATCTAAGCATTCTATTAATCAGTTAATGACAGTAAATTAGTATCCTAAAATATGAACAGAAAATTCTGACCCTAAGTGACTGGTTTTTTTAAAGTAGTTTACTTACTCAGATAGTGTATTTCCAACTCTTCTTTTTTTTTTTTTTTCATACCTGAGTCACATGTTCTGCTCAAACTTTCATTTTTTTTACATATTCTGTGTAGTGTAAGACTTACACTTTCCTTAAAAAGGTAAAAAGTACTATTGCACTTTGCAGAATAGAAAGCATGGCTTAAAATAATGTAGAAAATATCTACACAGTAGTCCAGAGACAGATTCAAGTAACCTGTGCTCCAACACATAATGTTTCAAGAAAATACTGATACAAAATCACTTCAACTTCTCAGAAGTATGGCATCTAAACCTTACAACTCCTACACAAACAGGCACTAGAACATCAAAAAACATGCTGACCCACTAGAGTAGAGCCCAAGAGAGACAGACTAACTTGAATGGGTGGAATCACCCATATAAAAATGAAACTGCTCTCACATCATTACTTGGCTTTTGAATTCCAAAGGTTTGGGGACATTGTGATCAATGCAGTGCTTCAGAAAGTGGAGTGTGGTTACATCTATGCTTAATATTTACCTTCCTATTTTTTAATTAGTCATGTTGTGATTTCATTTTTTTTATTAAAAGTATATGCTCTTTATTTTTGCTTCATTCCCTCAGTACCCATCCTTCAAAAAAGGGGGCAAAATTACAGAAAACTTATGAAGTTTTCAAATAAATTAAAATTTAAAATCCCCACAAAAATCCCAATAAACCCTACACAAAACAAATTATATTGAATAAAGAAAAACACAGGAAACAAATAAACAAAAAAATTAAAAAAAAAAATAAATCACACACACACAAATATATATCATGATCTTGATTTTCAGGTAGAGTGGTCTAGTCAGTCAGCGTAGAATGAGACATTGGGCAAGATTTCAGCTGATTACAGTGGGGAAAATAATGCCTACAAATTAATTTAATGCAAGTGACCAACTTGTAAAACGAGGCAACAAAAAAACCAGAAGACACTGTTCCTCTTCTGACTTCTGGAAGAAGTGACAGAAGTGGTTGGTGAAAAAGAAAAGAACAGTTAAAAGACAATTAAAAGTAGAGTTAAATTTACTTTTCTCAAACATCTCAATAATATAGCAGCAACTGTTATTATGTATGAAGGTAAAACAGAGAAACTGCAGGTGTGGCTTCAGAAAGAGTAGCAAAAATATAGTTGATTATGTCTCAAGCAAAGTCTGTGTCATTACAGATTTCTGTGTGAAAAAGTTTTTTTTTTCTTCCTTTACTATTAATTACCCTTCCACAATAGCAAATTAGATTACCAGGCACCAAAGTGCTATTATTGAAATATCAATTCACTTACTTTCTTAATTTATAGACAAGCCAGCAAGTCAATTTCATTTATTTACACAGCAAAGATATTACCAGTATGTGCTAGGAATACAGGGAATCTTTTCAACACTTGCAGTTTTCTGCAATCATTGCATAAGAATCTTTAATTATTCCTTTATTACTTTCACTTTTGAATGCTTAACTTCATTCTAAAGAGCAGATAATATTATCCAACTGAAGAAGTTGGCAAAAATTTTCTTAATTTTCTTTGCATTTTAATACAAAAACTATTGACAAGTTTCCCTGGAAGTTAGAAATGGAGCAGGAGAAACACTTCTGATACCTGAAATGTCACTTCCCACTTCTGAATATTTTCTTCTCAAACTGAACTACTGAAGCAACGCAGATTTAATTTACAACATTTTGGTTTTCTTAATCTACATATGAGTATAATGGACAGGATATATGCTAAGCTAAAGCTGTATACAACCTCAGTATAAACAGCAACGTTTTGAGAGCTGATAGACGCCCCATCCCTGGAAACATTCAAGGTTATGTTGAATGTGGCTCTGAGTAACCTGATCTAGGCAAAGATGCCCCTGCTCTTTGCTATCGGTTGGAGTAAATGGCAATTGAAGGTCCTTTCCAACACAAACCATTCTATGATTCTGTGATTCTGTAACTTAAATTTCATACTAAAGTTTCAACAAACAGTTTCCTGACAACACAGACTTTTAACTTCCCAAAAAAGAAAAAGTCAAAGTTTTTGGTTGAAAGAATAGTAAAGTTCTTAATGGCGTTGAATCACAAAAGAGCTGACATTCACATACAAAGAGAAGGCATTTAGGAAGCCAAAAGTTATAAAAAATTAGCTGTCATGAACAGCTGTCTCTGTATCTACACTTGCTGTGAAAGAGAATATGTAGAGATTAGATACACTGGGCACTATGCTAGGAGTATGGGACATTACAAGGAAAGTAGTAAACCTGGATAGGTGAGCAGTGTCTGTGCAAGCACCTATGTTTTCCCTGCTATTTTACTAGCCTAGGCAATAGAGAATAAACTTATATGTAAGTTGAAGAAAAAAAAAATATGTTAAGTCATTATTATGCTCTCAAATCTTCAGTCTGTGTTTTGCTTTGTCTGATGAAACAAAAGTTTCCTAGGCCTTGGTGAAATGCTTAGTTTAATCAGCTAATGTAACATCATAATCAATACCATATTTTTGTTAGTCTTAAGACTTACCAGTCAATATCTTTAAAATGAAGGTGGCAAAAGCCTAAATGGCCACAAAGTTAACCATTTCCTTTGAGCCATCTCAGAGGAAAAAAAAAAGTGATGATACTAAAAAAAGAATATAATATTTATATCACCATGCTTATTTTAAGCATATATCACCATGCTTATTCACCATGCTTATTTCATGCATATATTTCAAAATATGCTTTATTTTGCCTTTCTGATTAAGTCATAAGCCCTATTCATAACTAGCAATATGAGCTGTAATTTTTACTTGCTGCTTATGAATCTGATAAAGAGATAATTTAAGTCTAACTTAAATTATCTAACTGTTTACATGAAGAAGAGTGAGGAGATCCTTAGGGCAGCAAGGAGAGTGCACAGAACACTCACTGCTCTGGACTTCAGGAAAGCAGACCTTGGCCTCTTCAGAGATCTGTTTATTATTTAGGGATCACCTCCTCCAAGACTAGAAGGCTGCACACCCACAAAATTTAGGCAAAACCACCAGGAAATCTTGTTCTTGCATGAACAAGAAGCTCCTGGACAAGCTCAAAACAAAACAAAACAAAACAAAAAAACAAAACAAAACAAACAAACAAACAAACAAACAAAAAAGCTAGGAGAGAATGGAAGCAAGGCCAGGTAGCCTGGGAGGAAAACTGAGAGATTGTTTGAGAAGCCTGTGATCAAGCTAGGACACCTAAAGCCCTGATAGAATTAAGTCTCGCCAGAGACCACAAGGGCAACAAGAAAAACATCTATATTCACATGGGTGATAAATGGAGGACTACAGAAAATGTGGGCCCTCTCTGAAGAGAAACAGGAGACTTGTGGTATTCACTGAGAATGAGACTTGTCTCAGTCTTCAATGGAAAACGCTCCCTCCCACTACCTGCATTGTAGATGGCAAAGGCAGGGAGTGGGAAAATGTGGCCAGCTATAGATGAAAACCAAATTTGAGAATATCTAAGGAACCTGAAGATGCAAAAGTCCATGGGACCTAATGAGATGCATCCATGTGTCCTGAGAGATCTGACAGAAGAAGTGGCTAAGCCAGTAATCATCATATGAATTTGATGGAAAGACCAATTAGTGGATAAGATATTCACTATATGGTCACACTTGTAGAGTTGAGGTCAATGGCTTGATGTCCAAGCAGAAACTAGTGATAAGTGCAATCCCCTCAGGTGTTGGTATTGGTTTTTTTTAACATCTTTGTTGATGACATGGAGATTGGAGTCGAGTGCACTCTCAGCAAGTTTGCTGACAACATCAAGCTGTGTGGTACAGTTGACACCCTGAAAGGAAGGGATGCCATCCCCTGGAAGGCGGGCCTGTGAGAAACTTGTGACATTCAACAAGGCCAAGTGCAAGATCCGGAACCTGCTTCAGGACAATCCCAACACCAATACAGGCTGGGAGGAGAATGGATTGAGATAAGCACTCCAGAGAAAGACTTGGGGAAATCTGTAAATGAAAAGCTCAATATGTGCACTTGAAGTCCAGAAGGCCAATGATATCCTCCAATGCATCAAAAGAGGTGTGACCAGCAGGGCAAGGGAGCTGATTCTCTCCCTCAATTCTGCTCTTTTGAGACCACTCTTGGAGTACTGGATCCAGCTCTGGACCACTTAGCAGAAGAAAAACTTGGACCTATTGGAATGAATCCAGAGTAAAGACACTAAACTGATCACAAGACTGGAGCACCTGTCCTATGAAAACAAGCTGAGTTGGGGTTGACAAGCATGGACAAGACTCCAAGAAGACCTTAAAGCAGCCTTCCCATATTCAAATGGGGCTCACAAGATGGTTGGAGAGGGACTTTTCATAAGGACATGAAGAAGTAATGGCTTCAGATTGAAAGAGGGTGGATTTGAATTAGATATTAAAAATAATTTCTTTATATGGGTGTGATGAAGTACTAGAACAGATTGCCCAGAGAAGCTGTAGGTTGCCCCACTCATGGAATCATTCAGGACAAGGTTAGATGGGGCTTTGAACACCCTGGTCTAATAGAAGGGAGTCTCTGCCAATGGCAGGGGGATCAGAAATAGATCATCTTCAAGTCCCATCAAACCAAACCATTCTATGATTCTATGAAAACTGGGGTTTCACACTCAAATTTGAAGTGATCTTTTACAATTATGTTTTTATTTTCCATATATGAATAGGTAGTAGAAAGAAACCTCCTTTTTAATTATAATTTTAAAAATTATCACATATATACTTAAATATATGAATATGAGAATATATGAATATATGAGTATATGAGTATATGAGAATATATGATTATATGAATATATGAGAATATACTTAATGATTGATTTTGTTAGTTTATACTGTAGAAGAAAAATAAAAAAAAAAAGCTATATGCTTTAATTTTTTTTTCTTTCTTCTTTAGTACTGAATGAAGAAATGTAAACACATTTTTTAAAATTTCAACTAGAAATATGTAGATATATGGGATTTTTTGGTGTGGCTAAAAAATGCATCAGCATTATTACATGAACTTTAACTGACCTCCAACAATTGACCTGAATGCTCAATAGAAATACTGAAATACTGATACTTGATAAATATTTTCCTTAGTAGCTGGGGGGAGAAAGAAAGAGAGTGCAATCCTTTATGTTGTTTAGGGTGTACTATGAATAGAATCAAATGAATTCTCCATGAACACATTCATATTATACTGTAAAATGCAATCATATGACAAGTGTCTAGGAAAAAGTGCTTGGAAGAAAATCGTGAACAGATAGACTTTTGAAATAGGTAGCATACATTGCATATTTTACCACTAGCAAGATTGCTATAATTAGAAAGTAAAACTCATGACTTGGTATGCATAACATTATCAATACACAGAAAAGGATTTTTTTTTTCATTTAAACTTTAAAAAAATATTATTTTATGCATCATACAATATAATGAAATATGTATTACTGCAAAAGCAATCAGCTTAGACAGCTCATTAATCTTTCTCATACAAATATTGTGATCCCTCTATCTTTCCTCAACTATTTTTGTGTGTATGATTTAAAGATCAAAGAAATGATAACTAGTGTTCATGACAGCTTGCGATACAATGTGTTCTGCAATATGATGAACAATTAAATTCTGATTTAATTTCCTTTATTATTTTATGGTAACATAACATTAACAAAATAAATATGCTCTGATTGTGCTGTGTGGAGGAAGCAGTTTCCTGCCTTAGCACTTCATTTACATATTTTCTGAAACTTACCAGATTTCCACTAGTCTAAATAATTTGTACTGACACAGTATTCTTTCACAGAGTTTAAAATTATATCTCTACAGCCCTCATTTTGTAACGATACCCAAACCAGGTCTCATGGAGATATCTTGTGCAAGCAATGCAGCTGTAGTTCTCCTCCTGGGGTATGTTAAGAGACTCTTAAATTGGCTCCAGTATTTGAGTCAGCTTGCTCAGAATTTCCTTATTTGGGTAATTCCAAGTCACCTACTATGCTAAATGCTCTGAAAGAAATATTTCCATTACTTTCAGTAGACATTGGTCTAAAGTCTGAACATTGTGCAGCAATAAATTGCATAAATATTATACAAAATATATGTAAACTCCAATTTTATTTTTTTCTTAATATATTAAACTCTGACATGTTCTTTAAGATTAAGTCCCTTGTTTGATTTGGAAGGCTGGAATGAGGATCTGAAGTTGTCAGTATTTATTGCAGAGATGTTTCTGAGCTTTTGGGGGGGCATTCCCTTTGGATGTACTCAAATTTTTTTATTTAGATATAATGCACAGAATGTGTCATCATCTGCAGATGTGCTGAGATTATGCTCTCCCTATTCTGGAAATAAAATTAGTTGAAAATTTATTAGCATAAAGGCATCGACAACTAGTATAGAAACTATGTCTTAAATAGAAAAAATGTGTCCAACAAAGTGAAATTTGTATGTTCCACATGCATATATGTTGTGTGACTATCTTCCAGATTCTTTGATAGCTCTATTGTAGTGATACCAATACACAGTTAGTAAAACCCATTCACAGCAAGTGTTCATTTGAAAATGAAAACAGTGTTCAGTACTTTATTTTCATTCTCCTCAGGAAAAGACATTGAAGTTATAAATGCAATGAAATTAGTAACTTCCTTTACTGTGAGATATAAAGGATTCTTTTGTCTACTGCACCAGAGACAATGTGAACTCTCTAACTAAAACTAGTTTACAAGTTTTTCTCAGGTCAAGTGTTATGAAAACAGTCACTGAGCAATAAAGACATTGGATGCTCTATCCTATAATCTTTTTAGCTGTAATTATGTTTAATTTCACTATTTTGCTCCATAAAAAAAACTGAAACTGTGACAGTAATCAGTAGTTTTCAATATGTTGCAAAACTCAAGTGCTCTGCAAAGAAAGGTCAGAACATCTTTGCCCAAAGGAGTGTCTGCTCATTTCAGGTGTTGTTGAATTTGTATGTTAGTATACAAAAACAGTGGAGCTTTTTGCCCACTCTTTTCTCAGCTCACTTTTCTTGGGTAGTTTGGACTAAATAGCTAACATATACCACAGCAAGTATTGCAGGAAACAATGACATTTCAAGCTACATTCAGCTAGAATGTGGATGTCATATGGACTTTTAACATGTAGACAGAGAGAACTTAATTACTTACTCAGTACTTTAAATGTGACTAGTCAAACTTACTATATACTGAAATGAGGACAAATAGATAAAATAAAATTCTGCTTATTTATTTTTTGGCCCACTGTGCTTCATTAAGAATCACCAATTAAAGTGGTGATTTAATTCTGTGATTTAATCACAGAATTAAAGTAAGGCCTAAGCATCAAAGACAGAATTTTCAAAACCACAAAAACCAAGTAATTTATATGTAGAGGGACAGATACATAATTGAAATCTGAAATTACCATAAATCTACAGAAATAAATACATAGATAAATACATAAATAAATAAATAAGTGCTTAGGGTTTAGCTTTTTGTTTGTTTTAGAGAGGGTTTCCTTACACAGCTAAATAATTACATTCTTAAACCTGAAGAGCTCAGCTTTATCACATTTTAGGATATCCTATGTGACATTTACATATACAACTCAAAAAACACAGGGATCCTTCCACAATTAAGTGATCTTTACTAAGAAAGGTCCAAGAAACTTTTTAAATTTAAACTATTTAACTATTTAAATTGCAACAGCCCCCAAATAAGTGAATGTCTGTCTTCCAAGGAGACATAGGCTCTGCCTCAAATACACATTCCAACACCTGGATGCAAATAAGCAACTAAAATAAAACTGCCAGAGGCTTACTTGATCACAGTGATGTAATCTAGGAAAAAAACCTAAAGCACATGCTCCCTTCCTAAAAAACTCCACCAAATCCAAGCAAGTTTTTTCAGGCTCCTTGATGTTTTGATTTAGATTTTGAAATGATAATCAGATTCAGTTGAAATATTATTTTAAAATAAGAAATCTGATTTCATTTGCTCTGCTATACCTGAAAAGGATAGATAATTTCTGATATAAATCTTTTGAGATACAGTATCATTTTGTCATTAATTCAGTATTACATTTGTATTTCAATCCTTGAGATGAAGCCTATAAAAGAACGAAAATTCTACAAGTGCAATGAAACTATCACCACTATTTTAATTTTAGCTTAAATATTAAGCATAGACTTACTGAAAGACTACTTCAAACTCCAGAGAAACAGAAGTTATGTGTTTCATTGAGTTCTTTTACTAATAAAGAGAGGAAAAGCAATGAAAAGTTTTGGCAATTCAACAGTTATCCTAGTTGCACTTGCATACATCATATTCTCAGAAAATCTGAATTCTATAGGAAGAAATGCTCAAAACTCAAAATCCATTAAGCATATGGTGAGTAAGTAATAAATAAGTACTGTCCAAAACCAATAGAAGATATCAAATATCTCTATTCCCTTATTAAAATCTTTTAAATCTAGTAATGTTTCTTCTAGTATATTCAACAAGAATTAAATCAGACTATATTATAATATCAAGCCATAACTCATTACAATTAAATTAGATCTTTATGAAACAGCAGAGAACCATAAGGTCCATATACAGATGTAGAAAGACAACTCAGAAGTATGGCACTTATTTTTTAACCATAACCAGAAAGATTAGATCACTATATCAGTACATCATTAGTGGCAAAAGAATGCAGTGATTATTTTCATCATAGTTCTATTAAGAACTTTTCTCTGTTTCTTGGAAAAAGATAGCAAGCATGGAGTTAATCAACACAGTCAATAACTGCAAGTCTTTAAAAAACAAAGGTCCTTGTCCCTTGAATCTCTAAGGGCAGCTTCTGTAAATAAGAATAAGTTAACTGCAATTACCAATAGTTTACTCCTTAGATTGTGGAAAAATACCATACAGAAATTTGTCATAAACCCGCCGTTGATTAAAGTGCCAATGAGAAACACATTGTGGAACAATATGTACCCATATAGATTGTTGTTAATTGCCTTCTCCTGTAACCTCTTTCCACGGAAGGTCAAATTGTGGTCTCACTTATGTCACTGTAACCTCAGTGAACTTAATGATTTGCATGGGCATTAGAAAAAAGATTTGAGCCTTGAATAGCCAGAGGTGTTGTAGTTTGATACGTATGAATGAGCTCCGTCTTATCATGCATATGATATACTTTTCAATCTTCATTCTAATTTAAAAAGAAAAAGTAAAGCAGGATTCCTAGAGATATACAGTATCAGCATTTTCTTTTTCGGAATTATGAGGGAATAGTGTAGTATGTTTTCTCCTCTACAAGCAGATTTACTTGAGATTCTAGATCAAACTTTTTAAAATAAAGCAAGCCCATGTGAATCCTTGGAGTACCATAGGAATGGAGGGAGCCAAAGCATTAGGAGATCTAAATGGAAAAAAAAAAAAAACAAATTGGTTTTGTTTGTTGTCACTGAACATGTAAGGATCTTTCAATTTTAGGAATCATGCAGCCTTTTACCTCATATACAGTTCCCTATCATATATAGTTATAGAATTCTTGGATTGATAGTAATGGAAGATGAAATTTTAAAGATAAGAGATTTTTAAGAGAACATGTAAGGTAGCAATCTGTATGTCCTAAATTGCCTTTTCTGTTTGATTATCTACCTTTCTATATAAGATATGCTCTTTTCAGACTAATGTCATATTCTCATATCCTTGCACAATCTTTTAGCTCTTGTCCAGTCTTTCTCTCTGGCTAAAAAGTACAAAGTCTAGGTAAGTACATCAGACTCCAGAAAAGAAAACAAAATTGTTTTAGTGTTTTTCATCTTTTTCTTTTACTGTGGTATGGTCTTACTAAATACATTACATATAAGCAAAAAAAAAAAAAACAAACGTAAATTGTTAGAACAAATCTGGAAAAGCATGTGCAGTTTAAGAAAGAGGAATTGTTTGTGTTGTCTGTAAGATCATGCCTGCAGAAACTAAAATTTAATAAAAAATGACATGAAATTTGTGTTTCATAATCACAGTCTCTAATTTTTTCCTTAGGTGTAGCCTTCAAGTACTATTTTTTTTTTTCTTTTTAAAATTTTTTTTCTTTTTGGAAATTTTTGCCTAAACACAGGAAAGAATCTACTTCTAGTCATAGCTCTTCATATACCTACCTTTGTTGATATTTCTTGCTGCTTCTGTAAGCTTGGAATGTCTTCCAGAAAACTAACATCAAGATGGACGGTATAGAGAACAAGTATTTTTATTAATACTCATTGCTCTCTTCTGAGGTTTTTAATGAATGAATTAATGTATGAGTGGCATCAGATACTGAAATCAAACTATGAAACAAAAAAGCTGCTGAACAAGCAGAAAATGTAGAAGAGATGGACTACTGCTGTTATTAGTTGTACAGGTAAAGAAAAAATTGACATTGCTTCCAGGCAAATGTAATAAAGATATACACAAGACTGTAGGAGAATGCTATCAAATACATATTCATTCTTTAGGCACAATGGAAAAACAATCATTTGCTAATATGAATAGTCATAACCCCGAGTAGTTTAACAGAATTGCAGCAATTCAAATTAATTGGCTCTCTTCAGAACTTCCTAAAAGTCACTGCCATAATCGTAATATTTTCCAGAGCTTCTGAACTGATACTAACAGGATACATAAACACTGCAATGTACAAGAACAAAAGAGAGGAGGGTTCAGCATTGCACAAAAACTTTTGTAGACTAACAGGCACAGGAAAGTAAATTGAAACTGAGAGGAGTATTTCAAAATCCATAATGCTTTCAGTCACAGGCGCTGGATTATGAGTTTGGTTCTGAAGTATAAAACACCACAGAAGCTACAGAAGCACAGACCATCTAAAAAAAGTATCCACTTTTTGTCATCATTATCTTTTTATGATAAATTCTCAGTCTGTTCAAAGGTAGATTCACAGGTTCTCAAGAAAACTAATTACTGATGTGAATAGTAGTGCCTTTACTGTGAAAAAATCCACATAGCAGGTGTTGATGGAGATAAAAAAAAGTATGTGTCTAGCTGTTCACATTGAAGGGGAAGTGATAAAACTGTTTTCAATTTCTATTTGTTTTTGTAAAAAACTTAACGGAATTTTGTGTTGTATTGTGTTTGTTATCACTATTGTTATTACCCGTGTTGTTGAGATGGTTTGCCCCTGTTGCTCCCCCACATCCCTTTGGTTCCTTCCTTGTCACTCTTCCCTTAGACAACCCCTGGACTCAGCAGAACTGCTGAGTCATTCCTGTGTCCCCTCCCTGGTGCCCTGTCCATCACTCGGCAGCCCATTCCCACCACCTGGAAACTTCCATCAGGGGCGTCGAGTGATTGGATCAGGACCAGGGATCCCTCCCCTAGCTCCCCTTAATAGGTTGTCATCCCTGTCTGTTTCCTCGAAAGTCACTCCCTGATTTGTCCCTATTGGTTGTTCTCCCCTTCCACTCCCCCCTTTATAAGTCGCCGCAGAGCCTTTCGCGGGGCTCTCGTCGGTTGGCTAGAGTTAGGCGCTGTTGGAGCTCTCAGAGCTAATAATAAAACCTGACGTTTGCCCCCGAGGAGAGTCAGCCTCTTTTCTCCGTGGTCTCGCCGTCCCGTCACTCCTCCAGAGGCACCCCTGGTAAGCCCTTCGGGGAACCCAAAGGGGGTGCCCTCTGCCGTCGCCGTGTCACCTAGCCGGGTCACTCGAGCGACCACTGAGTGGACACGACGGCAATTTTGATAGAAAAATATTTTAAAATTGAAAATAGCTGACAAGGTTCTATAATTTTACGTCATCTGTTATCTTATTTTTGGCTGGGACAGAGTTAATTTTCTTCCATGTAGCTGGTACAGAGCTGTGTTTTTGATTTAGTGTGAGAATAATGTTGACAACATTGCGATGTTTTGGTTTTTGCTCAGTAGTGCTTGCTCTAAATCAAGGACTTTTCAGACTGTTATGCTCTGACAGCAAGCAGGTGCACAAAAAGCCAGGAAGGAGCATGGCCAGAATAGCTGACCCAAATTGGCAGCCCAAATAAGAAGATATTCCATACAACAGACTGTCATGCTCAGTATATAAACTGAGGGGTGTTGGCTGCGATCTGTCAATCCATGCTCAGTGATGGGCTGGGCATGACCCCAGCAGGTATTGAGTAACTGTATCCTCCATCACTTTTTTCCTTGGGTCTTATTCTTCTCTCTCCTTCTCATTATAACTTATTATTATTATATTTCACCTTGTTTGAATTGTTAAACTGTTCTTATCTCAGCCCACAGGTTTTACCTTTTTTAAATTCTCCTCCCCATCCCATGTGGGAGGGGAGACTGAGTGGGTTGCTGACTAGTGCTGAGTTGCCAACTGGGGTTAAGCCATGACAGCTGTACAGTTTAGGAGCAGTTCTCCTGGGCTCCTCAGGCACAATGAGCAAAACCAGAAGGCCATCAAACAGCAAATATTGACAAGCACCTCAACATTACATCATCGTACTGGGGTCACATTATTTACCCTGGGATGATAACACAGAGTATATAAAGATACACCAGAGACCGCTTTCATTATAATTTGAGCCATGTCAAGGTTAATGTCATTGGATGTTCAAGAACTATGTTTCTGCAGACTCTGCCTGGAGCGCCTGGGCAGCAGTGCTTTCTCCTACATGGTTCAGCTGCTGTTCAAACAGCAGGAACAGAAGAAGCATCCGCACTGTTAACGCAGAAAGAGAACAGGCTCTTTACAGCCACCAATGCTTTACCTTGATGTTAAGGTAGCTTAAACTGATAGCTGTTTCTGCTACTATTAAAAAATAACCTGAAAGGAGAGAAAAAAAATCTAGAAAATAGAAGTAACTTCCATTAGATAGTGTGGTTTATGAAGGGGAACCAAACCCAACACAACTTATAGTTACTGAGAATTTACTTTGTAACAGCTTTGGGATGGAAACTAGTCATTTGACCCTGCATAGCAGTGTGTTATTCTTGTTAAAATAGCAAAAATCATACTGTATTTTAATGAGTTTGGAGGTAAAAGCAGTGTGTGTGTGTGTAGGTAGCTTTAAATCACATCATTACTGAACTAATATAGGAAGTAGTATTTGAGATGTTAATATTCCATGCCTTTCTGAAATACACTCATTTAGGAAATTGCATAAGCCATAAATAACCCTGTTGAGACTGATGTGTCTTGAGAGGATGGACTCATCCACATTGACACCATTTCCACTACAAAACAAACAGCCCCCAGACACTCCACCTTCCTCGAAGTTTTAAGCAAATCCCTTTGTAGCCAAGTAAATTAATGCAAAAAACTATAGTCTGCAAGGCTTTTCAGCACAGTCTTGCTGATACATGGAAGACTGCCACATATGAATTACAACAAACCTTACACACATATTTTCTCATCTGAGCAATAAACAAGAGGTGTCTTTACACTTGCAATGATGGAAAGGCAAAGATAAATATTAAACTTGATGTCTGACAGCTGGTATTAAAATCAAGGCCAACTGCTGTCCCACAAAACTGGCAGAGTCATTCAGCTTCAACTTGGATTTTTTCTGATTATTCATATTTTTTAAGAACATTGGGATCCTATCAATTTTTTTTTCATGGTAAAGGAAATCTTTACCTGAATTTTTACTAACATATTTTTTCCCAGTGTAATGGAAATAAAAATACAAAAAGCTAAAGACATTCATTAGCCTTCCAACAACAGACAGAAGAAAAATTACCCCGTTCTCTGTTTCTCTTTCAGAATAATGACAGCAAGGAGATGCTCAAGATGCACATATGGGAGAAAAGGTAGAGAATGATGTTAGAACTGTGCGCTTAAGTGCACCCTATAAAAACCAAATCACATGAATTACAGTTTATCATCTAAATAGATGTTTGCAATCCTGTCAGACTTAACATAACCACACAGCCTGGAGTTTCTCTTCCAGGGTGGTTGTTCTTTTTTTACAGGTTTTAAAATTCTAATAAGGGTATGTTCAATCACATGGAAAAAACCCTACCTTGTACATCCAGTGCTGCTACTAGATCTCGTCTATGCTGAACTTCACTGCTGCACTTCTAATTGTGCTGGCAAAGTCTTGCTTTGCACTCCATGCTTATTCAGCAGTCATTGCCTTCAGTTTTGTTACCTCTGAGATCTTAGTCTTTTGTCCTTGTAACTTGGCTGAAGTTGAACTCTAGGGCATGGTCTCTTTATTCATTGATGTTGTTCTGTTATTTAAAAAAAAAAAAAAAAAAAAAAAAAAAAAAAGGTACAAGCTGAGGGTTCAATTACAGAGGGCAGTTGCATTGCCCCAGGGGGTGGAGAAACCTACAAACTGTGAATCAGATTTACAATATGCCTCCTATTTCTCTTCTTCTATAAAGTCATTGATGTATCCCCCTACACCACCCCTATACTTAATTATATACTAAGGCATGTATAATTAATTAATTATACATGCTCTGATACAGCTGCACTGGCCGTAACACTGGGAGGGGAAAAACTGAGTCTACCACCTGTGCAAGAGGGGAAATAATAGCTCTATTGAGGCTGCCTTTGACTTCCTTGTTGTACTGTTCCTAGATTAGAACTTTAAAAATAAGAAAAAAGAAAAGGGAAAATGTTAGCAAGTAAGCACTTTTTCTAGAAGTTTATTTTATTTTACTGGGCTTCAGATCAAACTTTTGGTTTGAAAATTATGTGTAGATATAAAAGTAGTTTGTCTAGCAGGATATATATTTTCTCTCAAGGGATGTCTGACAATCTGTTAACACAGTGTATAATGGAGAGTAGGGGGCAGATCACAGGCCAGATTGTTAGCTAGTACAAAAGAGGTGTTAATGCCATTGACTTTAATAGGGCTACGTCAATATCCACCAGCTTAAGATTCTCTATATCACAGCCCACAGACCACTTGCAGCTTGCAAGGCCTTTGTATTCAGTCCACAAAGGAACTTTTTAATTGTGGCTATACTTGACAGAATCATAAAAATGTACTATTATCAGTTTACCCAGTGATTCTCTAGCATTCCTAAGGATTAACCTCTCTCTTTGGAAGCATACAGAGTTGTGAGAAAACCTTCTCAGCTAAATCCAAGTTCAATTCAGAAGTACCATTGGAAACTTTCATTAAACCATTTATATTGTGATAACTTATTTTGAACACGTGTTGTCTCAATTTATTAGCAAGGAAATTTAGCTGTGAAGATTTCACCTTTGAGTATATTAAGAAAATACGTTGATTTTTTTTTAAAGAAAATTTTATATGTAATGTATCACCTTATAAATGTAAGGCAAATAAGCAATACAATTAATATAAACTTTATAATATTGTTCTCAGACTGATGTCTTATTTGTCAAGGGTTCCAGCATGAACAAAACTTTCAAGATTCTCATTTTATATTTGAATTAATTAAAGATCATTAAAGTATAGAAAATACTTAACCTGGAATTATTTCTGTGGAATAAATGTTCTTACATTTGAAAAAAAAAAGGCGGCCTTGCTCTCCAGAACTCAGTATGAAAATAAACTTGAATGTCTTTATGCAACTAGAATTACACTGATTTCTCTAGAGTTTGAATATGTGCCATGTTTGCTTATTCTTCCTAAAGAATAGCATTCATAATATTAAGGACTTAAAAGACACAGTAGGGCTCTCCCAAGTTCCCTGCACCACTTTTTCCTCCACTCCAGATCATGCCTAAAAATAAAAAAATAAAGGATGATCACTTTATATTAAGTAGTTGTGGGGATTTTGTGGCAAAAATCCTTTAATGCTTCAAGCTTAATTTTATAGTCTGCCCCAAACTCCTCCACTGAGTACTAAACGCCATTTTTTTCTCCAAATAAAAGCTATATTTGCGTATGTGAAGACTAGAGAACAGCTGGGCCACAGAGAAATTATCAAATATTGTGCAAGTTGGCAATATCAAAACTGTTTATGTTGGAATAACTTTTCCCCAAGAGGTGAGTGCACTTTGGCAGTCAGTGAAATGATCCCCAGATACCCATGACTCCCATTGCTGTTGATACATTAAATATGTACCAAATTGTGTATACAGAACAAACACATGTCAAAAGTTGGCATCAGTGGGGAACAAATAATCCTCTAAAGGCAGAATTAGTCAAGTAATTTTGTTGAACTATCTCAAAGTTGCACAGACTTCTTGGTCAGTATGGCAAAAAAAATTGGATGGCAAAAAATTACTGTTATTAAGAACAATGTTATCCTAACATAAGAAGTTAAAAAAATAAGGAAATTTTATCACAAGACTGCTAAAGATTCCTGCAACTATATTTTCATCAAAATGTTTTGGTTTTTTTAAATATCCAGTGTTACCCAGATTTACTCGTTACCCAGATTTCTCCTCGTTTTTTGTCACTAGGGTGTTGATGTCTAATATACCACAGAAAGAAGAATATTTGGGTTTTTTGAGGGTTTTTTTAATATGTAGATATTGTAAATAGTTAATATACATAGCTGTATATCTTTCAGAAAATTTCCTCAATGCTCAAATCCAGAGAGAAAATTTGACAGGATAATCCTAAATTTTCTTCCTATCATTCTTTCTTTGTACATGCAGATATTGCTAGCAGTTAGGCCCACTTAAGATGATGGTCAATAAAATTTACATGCTTTTAAAAATACTTTGGTCTTCAAATAAATAATTAAAATCCCTAGAAATATCTGTCTGTAAACAATGTTATAACAAAATTTCTCCTAATTTTGCTGCTTTATACGAACTTTTTTTCTTTTTCCTCCAGATTTATGCTATAATTTCTTCCTCTTCTAGCAGCAGAAAACATTAGCTATTTTAGTATTTCAAGCAGAAACTAAACATCAAATAAGTGAAAAAAACACTTTTGTACATTATAATACATAAAAAATTGTGCAAAAAATTAAGAACTTTACCTTTCCAGTCTGTTACATTTTTGATTGCCTGTAGATGTAAGAGAGTTTTGAATGCTGTCTGGAGCAAAATGTGAACATAAATTCTGAGTTTTTGTTTAAGTTGCTACTGTTGTTGTAGCATGCATATATTTCATTTCTTATAGTCAAAATGGAAATCAAGTTGAAAATTCAAATAAACTCACTCAGAATTTTGAGTGGAGTCAAACAATTCCTAACACCTAAGAATGGATGCAAACAATTTATTCTACTTGTCATATAGGAAAAACTTTTTAAATGGAAAATAAAGCATTCTCCCATTCCAGTGTTTCCCATTTTATCAAACTAGATAAAAAAGGGAGGTGACTATAGCAGCTAATGAACTGTATACTTCTTTATGCAGTTAAAATACTATTTAGAGCACTGAATAATATTCCAACCTATATAGGACATGTAATACAGACCAGAGGAGTCCCCTGATATTCTAAGTTGATGTACATCTATTGAAGTCTTTGCATCTATTGCATAAGAGAGTATTTGTAAAGCAAGAAGTAGTAGACTGTAAAAGCTGGCTTGATTTTCCAAAATTTATAACACAAACAGCATTCAAAAAAGCCTCGAAAAGAGTTAATGTTTGAAACCTTTTTTCCCTTCTGTGGTAAAAACATTCCTAATGACATGAGTTTCTTAGTTGTATCTGGTTTTCATCATATCTAAAATGATGCAATGGAAAGAAGATTCTAAGCACAAATACTGGGCCAATTATTTATACAGCCATATTTGTGCAATAGAATGTGTAATTTTAATTTTTCAAAAGTGAATTTTTTAAGAGGCTTTCTAGCTCAGTCCAGAAATCCTCAGTTCAGTTTCCTTCTTTCAGTTCTTTAGCAATTTGTAGTTTACTGGGTATCTGGATATGTGCAGAAAGACGCCATTCCAGAAGACAAAACATTGCAAAATGGCCTTTTCATTCCTGTTATCTGTACCCTTTCAAGTACTCTGTTCCCTTACTCCTGTACCAAACACATACTTTTTTTTTTTTTCCTTAAGAATTATATTCCCTTTTTAAATTTTGCTTGCCTTTTGAGCCAGCATCATTTGTTTACATGGAGTTCTTTTGCCAGAGCCTCTGATTTTCCCCTCTTTTTTTGTGACTTGTGCTATCTTTCAGTTAATCTGCCTCAACAGCAAATTTGTACTCTCTGAGACAAAAAATTCTTGATTTAATGTTAACTACTTGATTAAACACAACACATTTTGTTGTTCATAAATGTTTTGAAGAGGGCCACTAGCAGGTTATAGTCTCTGCTGAACACTCTTTATAGAATTTTTTTTACTGCAAATAGTAAACACATGCCTGGAAGGAAAAAAAGCAACATTCTCCTCTGATTCACTTTCAACCCTTTGTATGTTTAGATGCCTAAAACATCTGATATTTATCTTTCAAGGAAGGTCAGAAGGTGATAAGGAGTGCTACAGCTTTTTATCTAAACACCTCAAAACCTTAGTTTTTTGGTCTGCCATTTCTTTCCAGCCATTATTTCCTATACTCTGCAATTCTCAAATAAGCATTTTCTTACACGCAGATTATTATGGAATGACATAAGGGAGTATGTCCTCTTTTTAAATTAAACAGTTCCAAGTCCATGGAATGGGACCAAGACCAAACAATATAACTTCAGTTAAATTTTTCTTTAGTTACTTCACTGTCAACTTATGTTTAAGTAAAATTCTGTTCAGTAGCAACAGAGCTTCGTAAGGGCATATAGAAACAGAAGTGGGACATCCAAACAGAAAGCACCAAAATTAAAACTCATTTACATAGATGGCTCCCGCATGTGTCCAGTTGTCTGTCTTCTCCTTCCATGAATCACTTTGAAGATGAGGTCATCCTGAGAACTTGCAAGAGAGCTGAGGCCCTGCCTAAAAACTGGGGAAAGAGATGGTAAATCAGTCCAGCACAAATAACTTAAAAAAAAAAAAAAAAATGCAGAGATGCATGACACTTCATTATCTATGAACCTTACATATTTTTCTGATGGTGACAAATAGTAAAAAAAAAAAAAAAGGTAAGAGAAGCTTGTTGTTGCAAAATTTTCTGCCTGCTTATACAGATCAGTGGTTTTGGTTAACTCATAAAACTGACCCTGAAATAGCCTGAACACAGCACAGACTGCTGCAGTCGAGGCAGTCACCAGGTTCTATGTATCAGAAATTCCACACTTAAGCCATGCTGTCAATTAGACAGGTCCCACTGAAACGGTGTGTCTTCTGTCAAACATTTCTGAATAGACCCTTGTTCCATTTGATACTATCCTGAGGAAACTTTATCACAGTTCTGATGCATGGTAACCTGATAAGACTTCATTTAGCACCCTTCTATCACTATTTAACCTTAACATGTATCTGAAATCTACCATTAAAATAGCAGGTTTTTTGTGGTGATGGAGTGCTCAGGAGTGGTTAAAGCAGATTAGCTAAGGGGTTTTATTACAAAATAGAGTTTGTATCCCACAGTCTTGATAAATCCTTGCTAACACAAGTTGCATCATCTAAAAGGCTAGCTGTTCATACCTGATAAGGTTTCTAAGAGCATAAAAATGTCTAAACAAACCAATTCTGTGAGAGAGGCATTTATAGGGTGTCAGCATTATTGTTAGATAATGCTTTAATTGAGATATCTATATGTTTCTTAGGACACTAAGAAAATACTTTATTATAATAATGTTTGAGAAATTCAGATCAGCTATTTTATGAAGGAAAGAAAAAATTACCATTTCAGGTTAGTATATTTAAACCTAAACCCAAACCCCTTTAACATTTAACAGAGTGTGTATAGTTAAAAATATCAGAAAGATTTTGATATCAATTAAATAATTCAATGATTAAATGATTCAATTAAATAATGTAATGATCTCAAAATAATTGAGATCAATTATTTAATCTATTTTAAAAATTATTAATCTGTCAGTCAACAGTACAGGATCAAATGTAAAAAGAGTTAAGAAGATGCTTCAGAGTCATCAGATTCTTTTAGCTTTTTCATGTAAAAGTACAAAATAGCATTCAAGAAATAAAGTGATTACTTAAAAGCATGCTTATATAACTTAAGTAACTTATATAAATGTAAAATGTATGTTTGATGCACGTACCCCATTATTTAGTCATCATTTTGGAGGTAGGGATGTTTTTAAAGCTTTCCAGGTATGTTCTGTACTGACTGCTGCATGTCCAGTCAGTTTAAGTTACCCAGACATCACACACAGTGACAAGTAGTTTATTCTAAACACTAGCTAGATTTCACTATCTCCAGTAAACTTCTGTTGCTACTTCACCATTAAAAATATAATACTGAAGCCTTTATTTAAACTAAAGTAGATGTGTTTGTGTTTTTAGGGAAAACATGTGAAGGAGATCTATTTAAGAAGATGAAAAAGCATGTCAGAATTGAGGAACTATCTATGGAATTCAGACTGGCTTTTCAATTTATAATGCTAAAATAAGGAAAATGCTATATGTATAATATATGCTTTATGCTGTATATAAATAACAGTTGGATACATGCACCAACATGTATGTTTACATGTGCATTTCTATAAGAGCTCTACAAGAAATTAATAATTAATTTCATAATAAATATTGTTGTCATAATTTATTTAATATCTTTTGAAAAATTAAAATGTTTTAATCAGTGGTCTTTTAAATCAAAGATATAAACCACAATTTTCAAGACTTAAAATTTCAATTAATTTTTCAAGAATAAAAAAAATATAAAAATTAGCAAATTGTAGATTGTGATCTAAATCATAACAGGAAAAGAGTTATTTTCAGTATCCATGATGTAAGTGGTTACTAATATATCTATGCAGCTGGGGGAAAGTAAATTAAAAAGGGGTTTAAATAAACTACATTTCTCTGACAGTGACTTGGTTGTGATTCATAGTCATAACAGCAATTATTTTCTGATCTCAACAGGCTAAGGAAGTAGGGAGTGCCGTTTCTTCAGTTTGGGTTGTGAAGGATGGCAGTAAACTCTCTAAAAATTGCTATTCCACTTATACTCTTGTGTGTCCTAAACTGCATTTTATGAATAGAGTTAAAAAGTAACAATGCCACATCATGATGTATTTTTGTGATTTCATCTATGTTTGGGGTCTCCTCCCACGCACTGTCACTCATCAGATACACCATAGCATCTTCACTCTAGTATTTTTGGCAAAAATAAGTGGAGCAACTGTTAAGTTGATTGAGAGCTCTCTCACCTCCACCTAGTGATACCTTGAAACTAGAGTAGGATTGCAAAAATCTGTTAAAGTTTTCTTCATTAAAATAATCCTATACTATTTTACCAAATATATCAAATTTTGGAACCAATGTCTGTCATTAATAGAACAGACACATTTTATAATAGTACACAAGCAAATGTAGGATTTATACTGGATCAATTAAGAAGAGAATAAACAGCACGTATTTTTCTTTGAAAACTCTGTTTATTTCCATGGAGTGGGAGAGAAGTGGAGTTAAAAATTTTTCTCTTAAGAAATTATTTACTAGTAGTAAGGCTTTCAAGATCACATTGGAAAGCCTAGGCAGTAGTTTATGTGTTTTCCAAAATGTGCAGTCTGAAATAAATATGTTAAGTGTTGATGATGTTTTATTTCCCTCAGTACTTCAGGTCTAGTGTCTAATAATACAGTGCATAAACCACACATGAGTTGAAAAAAAAAATTCATGTTCATTTATAATCAATGACCTTCATAGTTATGGACAAGGATTTTCTTTGTCCACATAGGCAAATTTTGAAATGTATCATCATCAGAATCAAGAAATACTCTATTTTTGTTTATTTGGGATTTTTCCCAAAATAAATTATGTAAATGAATAGAGAAAATTCTGTTCATTTTATTCATCTGACATATGCTATATATATGTGTCTAGCTCACCAGAAAACAAGCACCAGAGTATTTGTTCTTTTATTTATATGCTGGCAAAAACACCTTCAGTGAAAATTTACCTTCAGGACTACAAAACCCATGCACATATGCACAAGGTTACCTAAACTAAAGATTAGAATTTAACTGGGAGATTGAAGCAAAATATTTTCAACATTAAATTGCTTTGCCTGTGACCACAAAGAGTGCCACCACAGAGGTGAAATTTATTTATTTGTCTAACCAAGGTGATCCGTCTATGTACTTGAGCCGCATGTTTCTGTATAGCTGGTTATTTTGACACTCACACAGAAAGAGAATTAAATGAATCTCCGTTTATGGTTCATTTTTGTAGACTATGTATAGTAAAACACAGCAGCATCTTTCTCTGTTGTTAAAGTGCTGCCTACTGATGGTAGCAGTGTGCTTTTGACTTGGTTCATCCCTTTAGGAATGTCTGATATAAAAATTTCTTGTGTGTGACTTGAATCTAATTACTTAAAAGTTCAGAATAAATGTTTCTCACAAATTGATGTTTTAATATGTCACAAATCCTTCTATGAAGTTTTGTTAGACAGGAGAAAAAAATATGTATTTATCATGGCAGTGATTCTTTGATGTGGAATTGATTCTTCAGGCTCTGGAACTTCATTATAGTTATAAAAGAAAATATCTATTTTTCAATACTGTTTAATGAGTGAATACAATCTTTTTTAGCTAACTGCTAAAGTATGATTGCTTTGATCTTTTAACTATAGTCCTTTGGAAATGACAGCTTACAAAGAAACACAAGAAACCATTCAGATTGAAAACCTACTGAGAAATAGTAGGGAATAAGGGTTTCTCTTTGGCTTCAGGATATCATGTCACTTCATGGTAAGATACCCAAACCTGTGTCATTACTTTGTTGTAAAGCCAGACAGAGCTCATTGTGGTCCAAAAAGTAAACTTATATCACTTTAAATGAAACTGAATTTGACTTTTTTCTGTGAATCCTACTACATTCTGAATAGAATGTGGGCAACTCTGTATGCCTATTAAATACTATAGCCAGGAGATAATAAACAAGGGTATAAAAGTGAGTCATAACTCATAAAGCAGCAGAGACCACTAGGAAGGTATTTTCCCTCTTGAGTGACAGATCCAGAATTTGAGAACAGGTCCAGAAGTTAAATCAAGGAAATACATCTTTGTTTTTCCCTTATTTATCTTGAAACCCTATGCAATATCATATGGAATTTAATTGGCACAAAAATTTTCTAGACAATTCTTTGAAAATTTTACTTTTTCCCTTGCCCTTCTGGGCAAAGGATTAGTCACAGGAAAATTCTTACTTGTTTCAATGAAAATAGTCATGACTTAGTGCTGTACAATAGAAGAAAGACATTTTCAGTCTGATCACTTGGCATGAAATATTAATACATATGAAGTGTTGATTGGCATTTATATGCTTTTGGAAATCTTGGGCTCTTTTAGCAGTGCTTCTTGTTCATTTAAGGAAAATAGCAGTACTTGCAGTTCAAATACTACTCATTAACAGCTCTAACCATCAGTAGCAACAATAAGTTACAGGAAACTGAAACCAAGAAATTAATTGTCACAATGTTTAATAGAGATTTGGATGAAATCACCCACGTAATTAAGTCTTAAATGCCATATATGCCTCAAAAACTCTTCATGGTTTTGTGATGAAAACACATCTGGACAGGTCCTAGGGCTGTTGCTACTTCACTTATTTGTCATAGATGGCTGATGTTATTGCAATGTCTACTAAACTGTGAAAAACCACCACTTTCTTTTAACTTTAAAACTTAAGGATGATTTTACATTTTTTCTTTTTTTTTCTTTTTTTTCTTTTTTTTCCTGTATGTCTTATGAAAATTACAGAAAATAGAGATAAAATGGTTGGAGGACAACAGAAAATTTTTTTTGAGAAATAAATAATTGCAAGCAACAAAGTAACAATTGTTACTCCTGATGCCACAAACCCCAGCACTAGGGAATAGCTTTGTCATGTGACATTGCGTGTGTAAGTGAGTACTGGGACATGGCATGACTCGTAGATCTTTAACAGGGTCAGGTGCAACCAGGGGGAATAACAGGTGGTAGCCAAGTTGGCTGATGAAAAATGGTAACTTGATGGGTCAGATCAACTTAAACCATGCCACATTACCCAGTGGAACCTCTGATTGAGACTTACTGGAGAAGAGAGGCCCTGTGTTGTACCACAGTGTACAACATTGATCTTAGCACTTTGCCTAAGGATCTCTTCTTCTGAGAGAAAGATCATAAATTCTTACTCTGACATTTAAAGAATGAGTTGCTGTTCCCTCACTAATCTAACAACAGAGAATTTTATTTTCTCTCTTTAATACAAATGTCAATTTAGTCATTGGATTCATATTTGTGAATGGGGCAAATTTCTCACTGAAAAACAAAAAGTTGAATAAAAAATTTGAGGCTTCTGACCAGCATATTTTTTTCTTATTTTTCTTTTTTTTTTTCTTTTTTTTTTTCCTTTTTTTTTTTTTTTTCATGAAACTCTTGAATTTGGTCATGCTTCTCCCAGGGAAGCCCCATAGTAGGGTTACAAATATAATAGATATTTATATTCTATATTTATACGTGCACTCACAAACATTTTTTATTTTAATACTTTTGGTTTACTTCATATTGCATAAACATGTCATTGTTAATTGTCTTATGGAGTACTATCCACACTAGCTGGCACTTCCAGCCTTTTATGGGTGGTCTGTCTGTTTCTGCTCATCACTGCAAAATAACAGTCATTTGTAACTGAGTTTAAAAATCCATTGTTTTGGCAGATCATTCATTACATATTTCCAGATCACTTACAAATCTGAAAGCAATTCCATATAAAGATGCATTTTTTACTATGGAAAAGACCTTTGCTGATATTTCAGGTATCCTATTCATCAACAACGTGAATGAAGGGATACACTGCACCCTCAGCAGGCTTTCTGACTGGAAAGAGTGGCTGATACTCCAGAGTGTGTTCTACCAGTCAGTGAGATGGGAGCAGGCTGGAGAGCTAGGCAGAGAAGAAAAAAATCTGTAGGGTTCTGCACCTGGAGAGGAATAACCCCATGCCCCACTACAGGCAGGGAGGCTGACTACTACCAAGCAGCTCTGAGGAGAAGGACCTGGGGGTCCTTGCAGACAACAAGCTGTCCATGAGGCAGCAGTGCCCTTATGTAGGAGGAGGGGTTGGGGAAGTCAGTCTAGGGTTGCCATGGGAAACAGCAGTTGTATGAGTTCTCCACCCCCTTTTGTAAGAGAATTGTACCCTCCCCCTGTCCTGTCAGTTATTGTTCAAGTCTGCCCCTTAGCCTAGAATCTTCTCTGTTCCACGTTTTCCCTTTGGTTCTTCCACCAAGAACACTCCTTTCCCTTTTCCCCACTGGTTAATGTTATATTTCCCCTCCCTTTAGCCTTCTCCCGATTGTACCCTCGAATGCTAAACCCTCCTACCCCTACGCAGTAAAAGAATCCTCACCCCGCCCTTCGGGGCTCTCGGAATCTGCCTCCCTTCTGCTTCGTTGTCTCCCTGTTTGCCCCTTCTGCAACCCTTCAATAAACAAGCAGGATTTCAGCAGCCCGAGTGTCCCTCCTGTTCTTCTGGTGGACCCTCAGATGTACCAGCTATCCGAGCTTTGTGCCAAGTGGCTAAAAGCCCCCACGGCTAGGCACCCTTATGGCCAAAAATGTCAGTGGTATCCTAGAGTGCATTGGGAATAGAATTGCCAAGAGGTTGAGGGAGGTGATCCTATCTCTCTGCTCTTCCCTGGTGAAGCCACATCTGGAGTGTTGTGTCCAGTTTTGGATTCCTCAGTTCTAGGGAGACAAGGAACTGCAGGAGGGGATCCAGTGAAGAACTATGAAAATGATTAGGGGACAGGAGCTTCTCTCTTATGAAAAAAGGCTGAGGAAACTGGACCTATTTAGCCAGGAGAGAGGATCATATCAATGTTTAGAAATATCTTAAGGGTGGGTGTCAAGAGGATGTGCCCAGCAATGTCCATCTTTCCACTGATTTTCAGTGAGGAAACGGGAAACAGGCACAAGCCATAACACAGAAGTTCAATCTGAATATGAAGAAAAGCTTCTTTACTTTGGGAGTTACAGAGTGCTGGAATAGGCTGCCCTGAGAGGTTTGGAGTCCACTTCTCTGAAAATATTCAAAACCTGTCTGGGCACAAGTGCTGGACACATACTTTACCAGAGGGGTTGGACTAGGTCATCTTCAGAGGTCCCTTCCAACCCCAATTTTCTGTGATTCTGTGTATATGCTAACATATTTTTCCTGTCATAACACATTCATATTCTTAGGGTTTACATCCATATTAAACTACATTGAGACCTAGTAAGGTGATAATTATATAAAGTTGTCAGAAAACCACTTTTTAAAACAAGTGGGGCTTTGTTTTGGTTTGTCTTGGCTTGATTTTCTAAAGAATCAGGTTTTTCCTTACATTTGTCTTTAAAGCATGTGACAGCATAGATCAGAATTTTCTTTCAGAAAGCCTCTGCTCAGTTCTCATCAAGGAAATACCTTTCCCATAAACAGGAGTCCAAATACATTCAATAGGCTGGTAAAATTTCCCTGTGGATTAGTAAACAGTGTTAGTACCTTTGTAATGAGTGTTTTCTACTTCTGTGCTCAAGTTTTTAATGAAATGTAAACATGAACAACAAGTGTTGGTCAACAGTGTCTTCCTAGATATGTATCTACAGCATTGATCAGCCTTTTATCTCAAGTAAGTTACTGATTCCTTAAATAATTTCTAAGAGTTTCTTGAACAATGATGTTGGAAAAGTTGGGTTTTTTTGGTATAGAAAGTAGCTAAAAATGAGGATTGTTTGCTATATTAAGTTCATTCTTTGCCCTGAGCATAACTTTAATCTGTGAAATCCTATTTGGATATATACTATGCTATGCTCAAACACTCAGGTTGATATTCTAGTTTTCCATTTTTTGTACTGAGATGAGAGATTTCATTTTTCTGACACATCATAATAATTTGCATAAAAATAGTATTTCAAGCTCTGAACACAGCCTACAACTCCTCTTTCCAAAAATTAAATTTGAATCTTCTCATATTTCCAGAAATAAAAATTTTTCTGTTTTTGTACTTTAACCATGAAAAATTATTGCTTCTTCATATTCCTTGGCCGTTTTGGTTTACAATTGAATCATTATTGCCAGTGTTCCTTTTTTTCTTCTACCTTCTACAGATAATACTTGTATTTTCCAATCTGTATTTCATATTAAAAAAATAGCACATATCAAAACAGAGTATATACTCTCAACAGATTATTCAGAAATGACTGACAATACAATATGATATTTGATGGCCTAAACTGACATAGCATATGCCTTCTCTCTCTTATTGTTCAGATGCTTGGTGTCAATACACTTGTTAATGTGAGTCAGGCATCTCCAGTGCTGACTAGCACAAATAAAAGAGGAATTAAAAAAAAAAAAAAAAAAAAAAAGGAAAGAAGTCTTCTCTTTCAGCATTATACAGCAAACCCTTTTCATTTACTTTGTTGCCACTCATAAGTATAAGCAACAAAATTTCAAAAAATGCATTAGCAGACTGTGTTAGCAGACTGTCAGATACTGCCTGAGAGGCTCCAGTCTTTTGAGACACAGCAATTTTGTTAGATATAGTTTCCACGAGAATAAAGAGTGAGAGTCTTCTAGACAGTCTCAGACACTGACTAGCCAGCCCTACACCATCAAGGACATCACCCAATTAAATGCAGGGGGAGAAAGCAGCCACTGAGATACAGAGAAGAAAACACAGAAGCCACGCTGTAAATCTCAGTGAAAGATTTTAGTTCTCACTGCTTACATTAACTATAAATGGGTGAACACCACAAAGTTCTTGTCCTTTCAGTAAAACACCAAATGTTTGTGTTTCAGTAAAACACAAAATTAAAGTTAATTACTTGTCCAAATCTAAAGAAATTTAAAAATATAACAGTGACTAACATTTTAAAGTTTTCATTGTGACAATATTTCTTAAAAAACAAGATCTTTGAATTGTCTAGAAGTGCTGTCTCTGATACAGATATGCTCAATAAATCACCAGACTTACACATACTATTATTATGAACTAAAATATAAGATACTATAGAAAGTCTCTAAAAAACTTTCTACCCCTAACACTATTATTATGTATTATTATTGTATCATCATAAATCACCAAGCCAACTGAAATGGATGACATGGACATAAAATGATAAATTTTAAAATCTAGTCCCAGAGTAAACTGTTTATGTTTACCTCAGTAATATGTTATACTCAAAATTACTACATTAATCCTTCAAACTAATTTTTTTACTGAAGATGTTTCTTCATTTATAGTCTATAACAATTTAACAATGTCAAACTAATACAAAATTCCAGAGAAAATGTTACCTTATTTTGGTTTATATTTTATTATGCTTTCTGCCTCCCTCCTTCCCCACCTTCGTCCATCCTTTGTTTCTCTATAAATAAAATCTGTGGCCCATTATCTATCATTTTGTGACAGTAAAGAATTCATATTCGAGTGGGTATATCCTGCAGATAACTAGAGTTTGTGCTATGGTTCTTCACTCTTTTCCTACTTTTCTTGTTTTTAAGTTTCTGAACTTAAGGTCTTAGCATATCTTAAAGAAAAATATTTATGGAAGTGTCCTTTCTCCCTCCCTCTCTCTCTTCCCTTCCTGATGGACAAAGGTGGAGGGTTTATAGAACCTAATTGTGAGTGCATCTTCAGGAAGGTTGTCTTTTAGGCTCTCAATATAAATAACAGAAGAGTCTCTCTCCTGAGAACAGTTTAAAGTGAGATATCAAGTGCCTTGAGTCATGTCTGGGGAAGTCTATACCAAAATACTGAGATAAACAAAAGTGGAATAAACTGTTACAAAGTAAACTCTAAGAAATTGTTTAATATAATTTAAAGTGAGTAAACTAGAGGTAGTGAACTAGATAATTCTAGACATTTCTGAAAAAGCCCCTTATGACATAGAGAAAATAAAGATATCTAGTTTAAACAAGAAAGAAGAAACTAACCTTTAAACTTGGACATCTAAATCTCTTTTTAGGGGTTATCTTTACTGCCTCTTACTGAGCAAAATAGCATTGCATTTTCTCTGTTACTCTAAATGAAAATGGCAGAAACCTTATGTTGTTAAAAGATTAAGAAAGATGGAGTGAGATGCAAGAAATAAACCTTTGCTGGGGAAATTGTAAAGCTTCAATACTATTTAGCGCATTTAGACAGCACTCATTGTGAGATATGGCAACTCATTGACATTTTCATAAGTGTTGTTTATCTGTTGTTGTTGAGTTGGTGGTTTTTTTTTTTTTTCTCTCCAATCTCCACAAAATGAGAAACTTCCTTGCATCCTTAAAAAATCTGAAGTACTAACCTGCATAACAATTCAGACAGTTTTAAGTAAATAGGAAATTGCAGCACTAGGGTGTTGATAAGACCACTTGGGACAGAAATGTCAGTATCTAATACTAAGTGTTAAATTAATTTTAAAATAATTTAAATTAATTTTAACACATAATAATTAACAGATTTATTTATAAATTCTCAGAGGTTTTCAGCACTCAGGGATTAAGGATTGCAAATCATCAGGGGAATGAAAACATCAAGTTCAAATCACCACAATTTTTAGAGTTGTATTTGTTATATGAGCACAGACAGTCACTTTGTGTTGTTTGTGCACTGAGGAAAAGGATGTGAGCGAGGATGATGAGGCAAATAGATTTCTGTTGCAAAACTCTTCACTTGGCACTGCTGTATGTTACAGGGTCTGGAGAGCTGCTCCTACTCACTGAAAGGTTTGCAGCTGTGAACACAGACAATACAGAGTAAAGAAGTTTTATGCTGTGCGTTGGGGGATTTTTTATTTCTTCTTTCACAGTTTGTGTTCTGGCAGTGCAGATAAGCCTTCATTAGGGATTAGGGTGCCATTTACCTTGGCATTCTACATGCTCAAAGGAAATATATTCCTTTTCCCAAAGAGTTAATTTAAACATTGGCAACCTTTAAGATACGTTTGTTCATGCCTAAACCAGGTTTGCAAATGGATACTTTATTCACATCAGATACATCTGGGAAGCTAGTTCTGTTGTGTATATTTGGGATACAGGTAGCTAGTCATTGTCCAGCTATTTACTGCTTCTATTTACATATATCTACCATTATTTACCAAGGTCTTAAATCCTAACTTTTTTTAATTTTTTTTTAACCATATAATTTTATTTGTCAGACAATTCTTCTTTCTGTGAATGCCTTTCCTGTTTTCCAATATTCATAATATAAGTAAAATACTTAATTTTGTGCAAACATTCACTTTATATTGACTTCCAGAAATTAGTTGCTTTCTTACACAGCTGGTCAATTAACTTTTCCCTTTTCTATTCCCAAATGAAGACCCACTATTATTATTTTTAAAACAGAGAAAGAAAGGAAAAGTAATTAACAACAAATTATAGACATAAACTATGGCAAGACTCAGAATTACTTCCACCTATATGAATCTTTACTGCATCTGTCAATAGAACAGAAGACCACTAACTATCTAGACTGCACGTGTTGTTTCAAGTCCCCAAAAGTACGAGACTTTCAGCTTTTTAATGTACAGCCAAAAATATAACATTAAAAGAAATTTTCAAAATCTGGTACCTGCTTCTCACTACTCATTTTACATTTTTTTATATGACCTACAAAAAAATAAGTAGTGCACTTCACTTTTCCATTTTTTGTACAAGAAGGGAGTTACTGTACTAGGATTATCACTGGTCTCAACCCCACACCCCAAACTCATAACTTAACTTTAAAAACAAGACTCTATTTAAATTTAAACATTCACTTCATGTTCGATTTTAAGCAGGAAATAAGTCTTTTGAGTCTTATTTATTTGCTGCCATCAACTCATTCAAGGGAATTAACATATCATTTACAATTGAATGTGTCATTCTGCAACACACTTTGGTTGGCTTCATTATTTTGCCTCACTGATGAATATTCCAATATTATTTGATCTTTCTTCAGGGAATAAATCTTGGTAATATGTAAGACTGCACAGCCACAATATTCTAAAAGGTACTAAACCAGTTTTAACAGTATCTTTTCATAGGTTTTTGAATGCTGCCATATACATCTACGCCTGCCTGAAATAATTGGTTGTTACTTAACAGTCCCTTGAGCCCACAAATAGAAATATTGGCTTACTGCTAAAAGCTGACAGTTTTTCAAGCCTCTTCAAGGGATGCACATTTTTTGTTTCTTTCCTTCCTTCAAATTTTTTCTAATGCGCTATACTTTCAGCTTTTTACGGTATGCTATATTTCAACTCTATTGTTTTTCCTCCTGCTTTTATTCTTTCTAATAGCTTTCCATGCCTAATCATTCTAGATGGAAGTCTGGTCATGATAACACAATTTCCTTTACAATAAAAATTTTCAGGAACTAGAAAGTGCTGATGTGAGGGCGCTTTTTAAAATTTATTTTATTAGAATTTTTCTTAATAACATTGCAACAATTTTAGCAGTAAAACACTGCACAAGTCTCATTCTTCTAAGTCTGATATGCACCCAAATTTAAAGGTGTTCTTCCCCAAGTGACTTAGAAAAAAATGACTGTGATACAGCATAATTTTCTTATAGTTCTGGATTTGCTAAAAACAAATTGCTACATTTTGCTTGTTTTTTTCCTGTGAATGTCCAAAATTAGGGTTTGGTTTTTGATGTAATCTGTAGAGAAAAAAAAAACAGATAAATAAAAGGAAGAAAAGGTCAAGTATGTGGTCCTTTAAATAATATATCTTAGCCTCTGAAAAAATTAAATAATTAATTTGCTTTCCTTTTTAAATTTTTAATCTAACTCATTGTTTTTACCTTATTCTAAACATAAATGGCATTTTCACTGTCTCTTCTCATTGCTTCTCATCTGTAATCACAAATCAATTATGAACTATCACCACTTCTTTTAGAGTCATAATATATTATGGTGAAACATCATGAGTGAAATACTATCTCTCTAGGTGTTTGTCATTGACTTCAGTGCAGTAAATTTTCACCCTCTGGCAGAACAACCTGTAGTTTTACAAGCTGGCTACTTTTACGAGCAGAGTGATTATGAGGAAAAAGTATCTTGAAAAATTATTTTCTGGAAACTGGAAGGTTCTCTAAATGTTGAGCCCATCACTGAATGACAGAGTAGAGGTGGTGTGAGCCAGATATATATTAAAAAATGACCTTGTTTCTATGTGAAAACAATTGTGTGTATGGCAGTTTGGTACAGAGACAGTTTTACACCTGACAGTTGTTGAAGTTATTTGAGATTCTGAAAATTCATGCAGAGAACTTCCAAAAGCTACTGTAGTTTATAGAAAATTAAACTTCTCACTTGCAGTCCTGATGAAGGTCCATAAAGTTGTATTCTTCACTCATAATGAGGTCTTTCTGAGAAGAATGAAGGTGTCTGAAATACTGAATAATATGTTAATGTACTTGATGCATTCATGGGCAGTCCTAGTCTTTCAAGAGATTCAGAAGAACATCAGGAATTAAGTAAAACAATAATAAGTGATGCATTTAAAACTAATTTTAAATTTATAAATAGCTGGGAGTGGGATTGAAACTCTAGTTCAAAATAATAAATTCAACTATTTTGGTCAAAAAATTATTGTGGATGCTAGATATTATCTTGTAAAATGAATGTAACAATTAAACTTTGAAAAATTGTCATTAGAAAAACATTATTTGACCTTCATATCCTTATTTTCCTTTTTACCTCCAAATTTTTGCTCTAATTATTTTATTTTTGTGTGCTTGTTAGCACTTCTCTTACTTCGTAGTAGGTAAAATCTAGCCTTAATCCCAGATGTTAGCTTAACTAGCTCATGAGTCTGTTTGATCCAAAGAATTTTTCTTCTATTAACTTTGACAAGTTCATTTTCAATAGATTAAACAGAGGGAACTGAAGAAATGTGTATTACAACAGATACAGGAGACACAATAACTCCAGGATTCCTTTCCCTGTATTTGTCATAAGAATTCCTAGAAAGTTGAAAGCCCAGACTTACAACTCAAACTACAAATACATTTAATACCTTGCTATGTACCACTGATACATCACTCTGAAATCCATTATCTAATCAATTACTCAGGAAACATATTTCAGTAACTATCTCTTTTCTCTCTTCTTTACTTGGCTGCAATCATTTTATTCAGTGCATGTCCTAAGTTCAGCAGCACGAAAAGAGCACGTCATTCTGATGATCTTTCTGTTGTTCTCTCTACCTGGGTGGCATCAAATCCACTCCAAGGCCAAATGCTGGCCCTATTCTTCAAAGTCTTGAAAGAACTATGCCATGACTCCTTCATACCTGCTGCTCACTCTGCCCCAGTGTGGCAGCTGTAGCCTTAGTAACTGTGACAGACAGCAACCAGGGTTAAGATCTTGGCAGCAGCCTTTGTCTGCTTTACAGACAGAAATTTTTTTTTCATCAAAAATCAGAATAAGTTCTGGACCATGGCACCTTACAAGGGAAAGTGAAGATCCATCTCTTTACATTTGCATAGATGCAGTCACCTCTGAGTGACCCAACACTATTCCCTTGGAGAATAAGACAAGGGAAAAACATGCTATGTTCAGATGATGTAAGAAGAGTGGTTAATTTCAGTCCTCTGACTGCTTTGTTACAAAAGACTGTTAGTGCTGAGATTCTGTTCTGATGGATTTAAAATACACACAGAGATTAGATAAAATACCTTAGATAAACTGCTTATGCTTCCATTTAATTTTCATACCAAACATACTCCTGCAGCAAAACACATTCCACCAGGAAATTAGTTCATCAAGACAAAAAGCATGCTGTGGCCATTAGCTGTTTCCCAGTTTCATCTTTTCATTGCCTCTCAACCCATTAAGCTCCAAATCCACAGAGTTTCTTTACCACTCTTAGCTCCATTCTTTATCACAGATGATCTACAAGTTTCTGCTTGTTCTCACCTGACTCTGTCACAGTATCTTGTACTGAGTTTACACAATTTTATAAAATATGTTCATATAAGCAAAAGTAAAAAGAACTTCCTCCATCGATTCTATTTAAAATAGTATGATATTTCCTTATATGGACCTTGCTCTCTATGTTGTTTCTTTGTTTCATGTCAGTTCAACATTGTAAATATGGTTTAAGCAAGTCTATGTTTCTGCAGCTTGTAAATTTTAGCTGTTTTCAGGAAAATCTTGAAGCCCACACAATTTTTCTGGAACAGAATGAGCCACAAGTAATATAGGACTTTATTTTCTTTTTTGTGTGTTTAATATATTTCAGTAACTTTTTAGCATGTTAGAAGTTAGAGGAATTTCCAAATTCATTATTAACAGTGTGTGAGCATAACATGGACCCTTGCAGGGAGGGGAAGGTGGGGGGGGGGGTTGGTCCTGTATCTTTCTTGCATGTATATCAAGTCCTCTCATTTTAAGACTTAGTGAGTTTTTCTCAAATCCTGTGACTGTTCATTTATTCACTGCAAATAAATTACTTCTTTCTTAGTGGGAAATGCAATTTAAGCAGACAGTACATTGCCTTAGTTTTCAGTTGCTTTCACTATTTTTACATGACATAATCTGTCATCAAAAATATATTTACATTTGTTATATCATCAGCTGCCAGGTTTCCTCTATACTCTTTTGCATGTGAGAAGGACTGGGGGTACCTACCTCAGCTTAATTAACTCCACCTGGCTTGAGACGCTCCCTTTCAACAATCTGCCTCAATGCCATTATACAGGCACAGCAGGAGAAAGCCACAAATCTAGTGAAATTAAATCACTCTCCATAGAAACATCTTGAACAATAGCATGAGAACAAGGAGCCAACCAATCGTGTTCAGGCACATGGAAGTTGCAACAAAGACAAGTGTATGGCAGCAGCAGCAGCAACAGCAACTAATACAAAAAAAGAAAAACATGTTAGCTTCAAAATGGAATTTATTCTCTAGCAAGAGATTTTGTGATTATTTCAACCCAAGTCTCTATTCCCTCCCAAGCAGTTGCAAGAAAGTCTTCCCGAGTTCTTGAAGAGAAAAAAAAAATTGAAGAGAAAAAAAACCTCACTTTTTGCAAATGATATATGTACTTCAGGCATGATCCAGGCCTATGTCAAGCACCACTAAAGGCTACTCTGTCCCTAAGAGGGCTCAGAATGTCAGGGTCAAGGCTCTACTCTTACTGAATTAATGCCATTTTTTGCATTGCTTTCAGTGGTTCAAGTGTGAAGGAGGGCATAGATGATATTTTTCTGGTTTCACAAAGAGAGGAAGAGGTCTTATCCTTCTAAGAGGAGAATGCTACTTGAGTTGCAAAACAAATATACTTACAGGGAAAAAAAAAAAGAGTATGTCCCGGTATTGTGTGATTTCTAAAAATGGTTTTCATAAATCTAATTGCAGAATAAAAGAAGAAAATATTTTCAAAATGAATGACCAAATCTTAAGTTTTCTCTTTGAAATAAGTATGTAAACTTCCAGGTTCCAAAGCTACATTTCCCAAAGCTACAGTGAAACTGTTTAACACCTACACACACACCCACACACACACACACACACAGACACACGCACACACACACACACACAAAAAGAATTGGAAAAAAAAGGAAGATTTTGACCAAACACATTAAAGGCCAAATTCTGCCAGGCTTTCTCACAGTAATGACCTCAGTAAGTAGGGCATTACTGTTCCAGTAATCCTATTGATCTCACTAGGATAACTTCAGAGTAAAAAAATGGTCAATACAAGCAGGTTGGTAGATTTTGCCTCTAAATTATCTTCCTTACATTCTATCTCTACAGGTCAGTACAGTTCCCTGTCAAATGTTTGAAGTAATAATTTGTAAAATTTTGCTTTGCTAAATTCTCAGAGCAGTAAATACTGTGAATATTAATTTGCAGCATATATTTCTAATTGCAAAATTATATTATTTTGGAAGTTGCCCATTAATGTGAAATGTTATTTTTTGTCTTTGTAGTCTTCATGCCAGCAGAATCCTGAAAGGGAAAAGAATGAGAGGTACATATTTTTCACAAGGTACCTACAAGTAATTTATACCTTATAGTCCAATTTTTTTTTAGTATTCTTTTATCATTTTTTAGTAGTCTTTTATTATGTAATATATACTTATATATTTTTAAATAGTCTTGATATTGGAGTGACATTTTATCCCTTGAGGGAAAACCACAAAATTCTCACATGAATACTCACAGCTACAAATATACCACCAACCAACTCTCATATCTGTAACTTAGAAATTGAAAGATAGTGAATGTTGGGCTCAATAAGTTTTAACTTTTCAATGTTTATGAAAAGCAGACACAGTAAATGAGTAAATAGCTGAAAGAAAGCCTGCTTAAAATGAAGAAAACACATCAGTTTTAGTTCAGCTCTAGTAAGAGCTCTCAGAATCAAGATGGTACAGGATCACACAAGAAAAATTTGTGTATTTCTAGGCTGAATGTATATAAAGTTGTTGATTTGACATCCATGAAGTAATTATAACAGAATTTTTATCAAGAAGTTTAATAGAATTTTTTAAGTTAATGTACAGCAAATTGCATGAGCAGTCATTCTCATCTATTGCTACTGTAATGAAGGAAAGGTTTTTACAACAATATGTATATTAAATCTGGTTTTAATATCTGTTGTGATTTGTTGTTGTGTATCGCCTAAGGCCTATCTCTTCTGCACAGTTTCTTTTGCCTCAGTGTTCTTTTGCTAATGTCAAATCATTTAAGAAAACACTGAAACATGTGTAATGTACCTACATGAATAAATTGAATATTTAATGGTTCAATGCCCTGACCTTTGAGATTACAATACAGGACAATGAGCACACTTTGCTAAACATGGAGGTGAGTGGGTGTGCATATCCTGAGTGACGTAGTTCAGAAGGGAGAAGCAAAGTCAAGTTAGAACAAATACTCTAGTCCCTGAAGGCCTGTTGCTGAAATCAAATTATAGGCTTGGACTATCACAATTTATTCCTCAAAAAAAGTCATGCTGCACTAGAATATATCATCCACTTGGATAAACAAAGAGCCAAGTGTTAAGCAGTGAAGTGTCAATCAGGCAAAATGGGTTTCTCAGATGCACACACATGCAGCCTGCACACAGACTACATGCACTGTCTCACCCCTGGGATCCTATTGCACAACTCATAGTTGCCTTAAAGTAAAAACTTGCCAGTAAATTAATTTTCAAGAACCACTAATGCTTCAAGACTCCATTTCTTTTTACAAGCAATTGACTACAAATGTCTGACTACACTAGAAACCCTAAATCTTCTTATCAGGGCATAGTGTTATTTTTTATAAGTCTGCCTTTAGAAGAAGATTGCAAACTCTTAGAACCCTAAAAAAACATAGTTTGAACTAATTTTTCATGAAGAAGAAAAAAAAATAGATTGGACTTATCCAGTAGGAGTCATTGTCACCATCATAACTTTACTTGTGAGATAGTTTCATAAAGTTATATTAGTTGAAGACCTGTAAATGCTGTGCTTTAAATCATATCGTATTTGATATGTATCACACAAAATTGTTTTCACGAACTTCAATCAGTACAATGCATCTTTTATATATATATGAAGAAAGAATTCTTTATGCTTTTCTAAGTTCTACAAATTAGTATGCTTTCTGAAGAACAAATTATAAGTCAGTTCATGTACTTGTTACCCTGAACATGAGGAAAATGTACTTCAGACTGTATTTCCATATGATAACTAAAATCATAGAATTATGGAATTTTAAAAAGGTTTGTGTTGGAAGGGAACATTATCTAGTTCCAACTCCTCTTCCTTGGGCAGGGACATCTTCTGCTAGACCATGTTGCCCCATCCAACATGTTCTGTTCCTGTAAGTCCCCTGCAGGTGATGGAACATTTTTATAATGTCTCCAAAAAAGCCTTTGCTTCTCCATGTTGAACAACCCCAACTTTCTCAGCGTGTCCACATAGGAGAGTTGCTTCATCACTCTCCCCTAAACTCACTCCAACAAGTCCACACTGGTCTTATGTTGGGGTCCTCAGAGGAGTAATCAAATGGGGTCTCATGAGTGGAGTAGAAAGGCACAGAATCCCTTTCCTTGCCCTGCTGGCCATTCTGCTTTTGATGCAGCAAAGGATATGTTTGTCTTTCTGGGCTGCAAGTGCACATTTCTGTCTGATGTTGACCTTCTCCTTAACCAAATCCTCTAAGTTCTCAAATTCCTTCTCCTCAGGACTGCTCTCAATCTGTTTGATCTCCAGCCTGTATTTGTTTGGGATCTCTCTCTTTGGCTCTTTGACTGAATCAAGACACAGTGATGACAATTTTGTGATTCAGTGTGTTTGCTTACTCACCATTCCCCGCTCTTAGTCAGGCTTTACATCTTTGTGTTTGGCCATTTTGTCACAGTGTATTTGTGTCTTCTCTCCAGACTTCTTTCATTTTCAAGAGAAACATGTGTAGAAATTTGACGCCATCAAACCAGTCACCTTACAAAACAGACAGAAACATTATTATGTGAGGTGGTGTCGCCTTCTGCTGAGAAGGCGGGCAACCTGGTTTCAAGACACAGCACGGCGACCCGACCTCGCCCGGGTCACTCGGGCCACAGACATGCACAGACACCAATGTGGTGGATGGTCAAATGGCGTTTATTATCTCATCTGGTGAGGTTAAATAGTCAAGGGGGTCTTACTACGTCAAAGGGGGATGGTGGGTCCGGCTAGGGTTAGTAAGGAGTGGAAAACTACTGGAGTTAGGAGGGGCTGCATGCTTCAGGGGTGATTGATTACTTATTACAGGATGAGGGGGGAAGGGTCTTGCTTTCCGTCACATCCCGAGATTTTCCGTTCGCCTGTCCCTATCTACCACATCTCCCCCCTCCTTTTTTACTAATGAATGAGGTAGTTATAAACATAGGCACTAAGGTGAGGTACAAAGTTATAATTTGGTAAGGGAAAAGGGGTTTTGGTAAACCTGAGTAATCTTCGCAAGGGAAGTTTAGAGAACCTTTGCGACTGGCAGTGTCCTCGGTTTTTGGTTCACAGCATTTGTCGCTGGCCTATAAACAGGATGTTGGCCTGTTCTAGGCGAGCCTGAACAAATGAGACCAGCTTGTTTAGCAGGCATGGTCCGAATGTAAGCGCTAAAAGCAGTATCGCTAGCGGACCTATTAGGGTGGAAATTAGAGTGGTGAGCCATGGCGATTGATTGAACCAGGACTCGAACCAGCTCTGTTGGGTTTCCCTGTCTTTCTTTCTTTGAGCCAGTCTATCTCGGAGTTCTGCCATGGAGTCTTTAACGACTCCTGTGTGGTCCGCATAGAAGCAGCATTCCTCCTTCAAGGCGGCACACAGACCTCCTTGTTGAATGAACAAGAGGTCCAGTCCTTGCCTGTTCTGTAAGACCACTTCCGAAAGCGAGGAGACTGATTTCTCTAGAAAGGAGATGGATTTCTCGATCCTCTGCAAGTCCTCATCGATGGTCATTTGCAGCTGAGCAAGCCCTTGGTGTTGGGTTGCGAGGGCTGAGACACCTGTGGCTGTGCCAGCTGCTCCCAGGCCGAGCAGCATTGCGATAGTCACTCCCGTTATTATTTCTCTTTTGTGGAGTCAGCCGGGTTCCTCAAAAAGGTGGTATACCTCTTCGTCTGAGTGGTACAGGACCCTAGGAACAATCAGAACTTGGACACAGAAGTCGATAGCGTCATTGAACTTGGCAAGGAACACGCAAGGACTCACCCTAGATCGCTGACAAACCCACATCCCAGATGCGGATGGGATCGCCCACTTGTTGATCTTTCTGTTGGGCTTGACAACTTCGGTGCAGAGGTTGCCTTTCTGCTTTGCCAAGGCTGCATTGCCAAAGCTTTTGCCCTGGCCTGTGACTTGACTCAGGGTGATTCCTCTACGGGGAGTGTCCCATCTGCACTGCTGGGGGGCATCGGCTGTGGAGTAACTGAAGGGGGTGTTTAGAGCAACTCCTTCGTAGAAAGGAGGTTTAACATCGTAGCAAAGCCAGCAGGAATTGGTTAGGAATTGGGTTGGATTCGTTCAAGGATAGAAAGGTAGCCTCTAGCATGCGGAAGATTGGGTCTGAGTCTGACTCGGCTAAGCAGCCTATTTGGAAGGCATCCGCATGGCCAGTCGGGATATCAGTGGCCTTTGTGGGTAAGGTTTTGGGATGGGTTATGTTTCTCCCTTTCAGCATGTCCTTAATAACCTTATTGGGTCCTACTGGTTGGGGTGCCGGTGGTTGGAGCCTGATAATTCGCACATTCACCCACTCTTTTGGCCCTTTGAGGACTACAGTCCACGTTCTGCCTGTGGCCCAACTAGGGTGTTCTGGCTGCAAAACTGTCATGTTATAGTCTGTGCACTTCCGATATTTGGGCTGTGTATAATGGTTGCTATAGACCCCTTTCGCAATGGCGGGCTTTTTACAGCCGGTAGGTGCCCAGGTGAACTGTAAAAATCTATTGGGCTCCTGCGGTTCCCACCCTTCTCCTGATGGTCTGGCATCTGTGACAATGGTTTTACAGCCCCAGTGTCCGCAATATCCCCACCCCGGGTAGTTACAGTACTTCTTCCCCAGGTTGGAGGCTGGACACCAGTAGGATAGGTACATGTACATGATGTGTGGGTGATGGGGTCGTATTTTTGGTCGTCCTGGAAACAGGTCGGCAATGTGGAACACGAAGGATGGGGTGCCTGCCGTGGTGATTTCTTTGAATACCTTGTCACTTGAAAGATGTTGCATGACCCACCTGAATGGCTGATGGGGGTAATAGTCTGGGTTGGCTCGCCCTCCGGCAATGAGCCCTAATAGCAAGATCGCACAAAACCACCGTTGCTGTCTGGGTCTCACCGGTGCAGGACTCTTGGGTGCTGTCTGGTGTTTTGGTGTTTCGTCGTTTTCCTCTGGAACCGGGGTGTACGCGTTATGGGGACGGCCCACGAGCATGTCCTGTAAACAGAAACTCGCAATTCTCGTTAGTCCAAGTCAGTCTGATTGGCAGCGGTGGGTGTACGGCAGTGGCCCTCAGGATAAATTTGTGATCCTGACTCCTAACATAGCAAGGATATCCCTTCCTATCAAGGGTGGAGAGCTTTGTAGAATGTAGGGGTGGATTGCCACCGTCTGTTCCGGTCCCTTTTTCTGAGATCGCTTTGACAATTGCCTGTATGTCTTTGGGGTTTACCGGATTATATATCCTTTGTTGGTTCCCCTCTGGTCCGGTGATTCTCACCGGGAAGGCTTGGACCGCGGCTGAAGGGGTCCATTCAGCACAGGCTATTTTTATTTTTCCCCAGTCGGTGAACTGGGCTGGTTCGCATTGTGATTGCCTTTCGATGTGGCTTAAGGCTTTATTCGTTTTTGTTTTAAACCGCGTTAGCTCCGCTCTTTCCGTTTCTGAGTCCCACTCGGCTTCCGTCAGCTCTCCTGAGCTGGTGGAGCTGCTGTCGCCAGACTCAGAGCCGGAAGTCGAATGCCAGCGCACTTCCGAGCTTCGGTGCCTTTTTGTGCGGCTCCGGCCCCGCCCCTCCCTTCGGGGGTGGTGCTGCTCCCGCCCCCTGGGCTTGCCCTGTCGCCCGCAGGGGGAGGTCTCTCCCTTAAATGGTAGCAGCGTTGAGCACGGCTCCCGATTGGGTGTGCGCTCTCTGCCGCTCTCCTCCTCCTCTTTTCCCCGCGGATGCGCATTAGCAAGAACCCGCGACTCCTGGCTCTTCCTGCCGAGAGCCTCCGCGCCCCGCCCATCCCCTCGGTCGCCGGCGCCATGTTCGGCTGGGTATGGTGGCGGCGCCGCCCGCGCTTCTTCTTGAGCCGCGTTCTCCGCGTCCCTGGCTTCCCTCGCCTGTTCCTCCCAAAAGGACTGCGTGTGCTGCCGTGCTCCCGGCACCGAATCGCTGATTGGCGGTGAAGGGACGGATGGGGAACCCACGGGTTTTTCGGGAGGTTCCGCGGGGGGTTTTGGACTCTGGCTCGGGGAGGGGGGGAACGCGCCCGGCCCCCCCGGATCCCCGCTCCCGGGTAGACCACTTTCAGGGGCTGTTTGCGTTGCCGCTCCTACCCCCAGTTTGGGTGTAGCTAATAAACATGTGCGTGTGGCGCTCCATGTTTCCTGTTCCTCTAGCGCCCTGCACAGGGCTTGTTCGACTTTTCCCCACGCCTTGAGGCTTTTGCCGCTGCCTGAGGATTTAGTATCCTCGGCCAGCGCGGCCGTGCATTTCTCCCACACCTCCGGGCGTAATATTTCCATGGGATGTTCAATCGCCCCAAGCTCTAAGAGTCTCGCAATAGCGAGATAAAAATCCTTGAGCCTGCACTTAATTCCCCACTGCTTATAAACTGAACTCACAACCTTCGCGATGGCTTCCATGTCAATCGCTGGTCTGGGGACGTCTCCCCCGCCGAGAGTCGGTCCCGCAGCTCCGTCCGCTGCTCTTGTCCAGGTGATACCCGCTACCCGAGAGAATTTCTCTTTCCCGGGTTTCGGCACCACTTTGTCGCCTTCTGCTGAGAAGGCGGGCGACCTGGTTTCAAGACACAGCACGGCGACCCAACCTCGCCCGGGTGACTCGGGCCACAGACATGCACAGACACCAATGTGGTGGATGGTCAAATGGCGTTTATTATCTCATCTGGTGAGGTTAAATAGTCAAGGGGGTCTTACTATGTCAAAGGGGGATGGTGGGTCCGGCTAGGGTTAGAAAGGAGTGGAAAACTACTGGAGTTAGGAGGGGCTGCATGCTTCAGGGGTGATTGATTACTTATTACAGGATGAGGGGGGAAGGGTCTTGCTTTCCGTCACATCCCGAGATTTTCCGTTTGCCTGTCCAATAGAATGACAGGTGGTCATTCTATTCCTTCTTTGTGTGTGTGATTCCCTGTTGTTCTGTGCATCAGGGCCCTGTCAGGGTGGAGGGATTGTAAGGCATTATCCTGGGACCCAATCATAGATACCAGGATGTGTTTGATTCTGGTGGGCACGTTTGAATTCTCTCTAAGATCTCTCACTGAGAAAATGTTTTCTAACTAATGTAGCTTTTCCTCACTCAGAGATGCAAAACAAATTTTGGCCCTGGGAAGCCAGCAGAAGAGATGGATATGGGAAACAACATAATGTGTAACTACCCTTTACTAGGTACTCTGTTCCCCAACTCTACTCCTAGAACTCAGTCAAAGAGTAAGGATTTTGTAAAAAATATAATGTTCAGTATTATTTAATCATTGCCCAAGATATTTAATACCTAATAAATATGTCAGGAAATATTTTAATTTTCTGACACATAGCTAATCTACTAGTTTAACAATAACAATAGAACAACAAAAGCAGACATTGGTGAGAAAATCTCCAGCACAAACAGTGTTAGGAAAGATTACTTTAATCCTACTTTATTAAGGCTCCAACTCATGTGAGAAATATAGGAAAATAACAATAAAAATTAGTGTAAACTGTAAAGTAATGTTTTATATTAAAGTTCCTAAGCATGTACTAACATTAAGATTTCAGATTTTTTTTTTTAATACCACGTGACTATTAGCATTCTACTTATTGGAGGTTTCACCATTATATGATTGATCTTTATGCTTTTTCAGATACTGCTTAAACCTCAGCGTGTTTTTCATAATAATTTTTTGCATCAAAACATACTACAGAACTTCCCACCCTGCAGCTGACCTGAAATCCATCTGCTCTGAAATCTTCCTCTGAATGGTATAAAATGCTGAGGACACTTAAGAAAACATAGCCTATCCAATAATAAATTTTTTCCCCTTTCTCCTCTACCATACATACTGATGACCACAAATGTTATTACATGCATCCTCTGGGACCTAGTCTTGGCAATCCAGTTACCAGAAACCAGCAATTTCTTTTTATAAAATAATGACAAGTATAATGACGACTGCAGCAAAGACAGCAACAGTATTAATAAAGATGATGGCAATTGTATGCAGTATTAATAAAGATGATGTCAGTTAGTGCATGTCAAGTACTAATAGATCACAGTTAGGTGGCTCTAAAAAAATATATGGGAGAAGTCAGACTAGCCCTTTCTCATTTAGAGTGGAGTCTTCAGCATTGGTTTTCTTCATACAGAAGAAACACATATTTTTATCTTCTGTATATCTGTAAAGTACCCGAGTTATTTTTTCAACCACAGTATTTATGATCCATCAACCAATCAACAATAAAAACCAATTCCTGTAGCATTTAATGTCCCCTAATCTTTCACATATTCATTCCAGACAAGTCTGCTGTCTCCTGTGGTGTAGGTAACCACCTCATATGGTATGAGAAGGCAACAATCCAATTAGCACTGAAGATCACCCATGTCACAACAGTATCTGGAAACACTTTTGGTCAACAGCCTACACCTCTTTGGTCACCATTTCCCCCAAGCCATGGCTGAGACAAAGCAGCTGAGCCTAGAAAACTTGTTAAATCAGCAGCTAGCCTTTCAGACTGCAACTCCGACAGCTGAGTGGGCAGGGGATGGGGCAGGAATAAAGGATACTGTTGGAATAAATAAGGTAATGGGCACACTTGTCTCTTTTCTCAAACTTCTTGTACCTTTGGACTTCTTCATTATGATCAATCAATGTATTGAATCCACATATTAAAGAGAAAATAGAAACAATTCTTCATCACAATCATTAGTATTTTCACACTTTGTTTTGTAATTTCTCCCACTACAATGCTCTTGCAGTGGGAGAAATTATACATATGCTAGCATTGAAAACAAAAATAATTTAAATTCTTAAGAAAATAATTTTAATGGGTCACCATTTCTAATAAAAAAGATGCAATTATGAACTATGCATACTTCTACATGAGAGTAAGTTGTTCATTTTATGTAGAAGACATATGGAAATAGAAAATTACTCTGGGGTTAACCACACATAAGACACTCAAATAAACAATAATTCTGTTGTAACTTCAGATTTTTTTTTCCTCCAAAGCTCTGCTTGCTTGAAGCCCCCACTCTTATATCCCAGAGATAAAGTTCAAAATCCTCATCTAGAAGGCTTCATAACTCCCATTATTTTCATCAGATCCAGAACTGATCTTGGTGATCTTGGTTCTGTAACTTGGTATCACGTGGTGTTGCGTTCTTTTTTCTGGCCCTGGGCAGCCTAGGGAGCCCAGGCTCAGCGTATCACCCGGGAGTCCACTGGTTTGGAGGCTCTAGTGCTGAGCCTCTGCGTGGGCTGCCGCGTTGTGGAACCGACGCTAGGATGAGGTAAAGAGGCGAAGGAAGGCGCGCCCTGCCCTGCAGTTGGCTGGAGAACTTTTATTGCCGCATGGTGGCTGCGGCAGAGAACAGCGTCCATTCCTGGCGCCTGCGTGGACAAGATGGCAGCGGAACAAAGGGCGCATGGAGTTTTATAGGGGGCGGGCATACAGGGACGGCAGCCCCCTCGCCCAATGGGGACAGGCAACGGGGGAGTGACGTAGACTGTGGCAACCAATGGGAACACGACAGGGGTGGATACAGGGTTCCGGAACGAATAGGGGTACAGGTATGGGGTAACAGACACAGAAGCCTCAGGAATGAACAGGGGGGGTAATTACAAGATTGGCATGGGGAAGCTCCAATGGTAAGTGACCCGGAGCAAACCATTGCAGAGGGGAACATGGGGGTACATGGGGGTACATAGAACTGGCTGACTAACATGATTAAAATCCCTAATCTGAACCAAGCCCAGGATGCAACAGTATCATGCATTCAGCAAGTTTAAATAGCACATGGGTGACTGTTGGTCACATACTGGATATGACTCAAAGCTCATTAAAGTAAAAAAGAGATTAGTGTTAACGTTAATGGGCTTTGGATCAAGCCTGAAAACACACAACACCTGAAATATTCTGTGAAGGATCTGTAAAGGATCAACATATTGATATCACTGTTGCATCATGAATTTTGTTCAAAATATCTCAAATGTATTGCTTTGCCCAAAAAAAAAAAAAAATAGCAAGACATTAAAAAACATTATTTGTATAATTGTCCTCTATGTCAATGTTTTCTGTAAAGTAAGTGGTGTGACCAGTGTCAGCAAAGCAATACCTTAAAATCTATCTCTTACTGATTCAGACCGGTTTTTGCTACCCCTGGGGACTCTATTTGTGTCTGTCAAGAACATTTTAGCCTGACAGCTCCTGATTTTCAACAGGGAGGGGAAAAGGCAGAACTAATGGATGTGAATGAGTTTAAAAGCTAGTGAACTTATCAATCACAGAAAACAACTGTATTTTGGGAAGGAAATAGAGGTACTTTGGCAAAAAAAAAAGTCAATAGGTATTTTTTTCAGACACCGATAACTATGATCAGGTTTTGGTCAGACTATTTTTGGTCTCACAGCACTTTTGTCAGCATTGATTATCACATAAAATTTCTCAAGCACTGCATGAAATACTTCACATACAGCATTATAAGCAGGGCAAATTCAGAAGCCCCAGTTAAGTTTTAACTATGATAAAATATTTTTTTCATTCAATAGGAGCTTGTTTCAATAGCAACTGAACAAAATTGAATGAAGCCTTGGGATTTGAACCAAAGAATCCAATTATATTTACACAGTTTTCGCACAGCTAGTCTATTATTGTTGAGCTGGGTGAGTGCTCATGAATGTGTTTGAAGGCTTGCATACTTTGCATCAGAAGGAGTCAGATATTGTACTGCTTTTCCTAAGCAATACTTTTACTTCTCTTTCCATAAGACTTACATGAAATAAGTGAAAAGGGAACTATGATCTACTAATATAATAGTTATTACTCAAGTTATTTTTTCATGTGGTACTTACTCAGGTATTATAAGCAAATATTGACAGAGATCAGAGTTATGATGGCTTGGAGAATGAAATGGGTTATTTTTAAAAAATTACCCTAGTTATGCTTAATGTAGTGAGAACTTTCTCAAACCAGTCTTTATTTTAAGATTCAGATAAAGACAAAAACCTAAAAAGTAGGATTCAATAAATGCCAACCTTTTACAGCTATAATAGTTTAATTGCCAATTTTTTTTTTAACTATAAGACTTGATAATTTCAATAAAAATGTCAAAATAAGGCATTCTGAAAATTTTCCAACATTATCTCCCTAATGTTCAGAACTGATAGAAATAATGAAAAAAGGTTTGGCAAATCAGCCTTGTCAGTGGAAAATATATTATGAAAAAAATTTCAAACTCCCTAATATTCAATGATATATTATCTCTACATGCTATAAAACTCAGTTGGTGAGATTATTCATCTGCATTTTAAGGCTTGATTGTCATCAAGTGGAGGCACTTTCCAGAAACTTCTGAGGGAAATCTAACTGGTCAGTGAGAGGCTTGCAATTTCTTCTCACTTTAATGCTGTGTTACACATTCAGTGTAAGTTTTTAAACCTAAGCATTTGGGATGCAAATTAATTATTTAGCAGGTATTTGTGAGTGGATTATGTTTATTGACATTTTCAAAATCTTTTTTTTACCTTAGCTAAAATAGGCTTGCTCTATCCCATTTTCAGAAACCAATGCAGCCTTATGCACTCCCTGGACTAGACTCTTTCTATAGGCCCTCAGGCTGAAGCGTGTTTTACAAAGCAGAGCCCTGATTTACGGCCCTCTCCCACTATTTTTTGCCTGTGGCTGTCATAACTTAGATAGTGCTTTGAAGTGGATCGTTTGCTACTGGCTTATTAGCTCATCTATTTTCTTTCTCTATGTACACATTCCTTATGACTACTTTCAGCGCTGAGGATACAATGCTAGCTGATTCTTAACACACTCTTTAATTACAGCCCACATTCAACTCCAGAGAAAGGCTTTCCAGGTGAGTTAATCTCACATGAATGCAGAAGCAGGCAGCTGAGCCTGCCTCAGTGATTACTGAAGAAAGTGAACATTTTCATCACTAGAAATGAGTAAATTTCTAGATGCTGCAGCTGAAAGTGGTCAGTCACTGACGGGAGACAGAGGGGAAGGCAGACATCAGGGTTGCAAGCTCACAACTGGGAAGGAAAAGACAAACTGGGTTTGCACAGAGCTGCCCTGAACAGTGTGTCTTTTTGTTTCCTCGTCCTGCTGTAAACTTCTAATCTCTCTTAAAATCTTCCTGCGGGGTGGCAAGTAAGAGGCTGAGAAGCCCCAAATTCACAGCATGGCTATAATGACCTTGCTCTTGAATGATTTATCTTTGAAGCTCAAGTTGCCTACATCCAACTGCTTTTCTCACCAACAGTCCCCTGTTTCTGAATTCTACATCTTAAAGTCCTGATATGTTCAGAGAAACCCGAAGTGCTGTGCATGCTATTACTGTACTCTGCTGGTTTCTTTATATTCTCTCAGGGCAATCTAAAGCGCCACCCCCCTCCATGCAAAGCCAGTACTTTAAGTAAGCCGTGTAACAGATGAACGATGGGGAAGTCAGAAGAATGAAAAAAAAAAAAAAGTGTGAGTTTAAATTTTCAGGGGTAAAAAATAAATAAATAAACAGTATAGAATTGTTTCTGTTCTTATACTGGAAATGTTTCCTGTTACACGATGACCTTATTCTCTTTCAACTTCTACTCTCCAAAATTCCTAAGTTTTTTCTTTTTTCCCCCCACCATTTCATAAACAACATCTATTTTTCTCTTCCTCAGAACACCACTGGATGTGAAAGGCTTTTTTTTTTCTCTCCTTGTTTTCAGTCAAATCCTCCAAGGGTAGATGCAAGCTGTTTCACTCCTGCTGAACTGATGCTTCAGAGCAAGAATAGTCCCACTGAGACTAACTGAGATGTCATGCTGGGGACAAAAAATGGGGAGACAGACAGACACACATACACATGCACATGCATTCACACACACATTCAAATGGGTCTCTACATAAGTAAGAGCAGTCCCATACATTTCAGGACATATGAAATGTACAGAAATACATTTCTGTGCTCAGAAATCACTGAGCACATTTTGCTGTCCAAAAGGACTGAAATGTCAGTTTTCTTATCAAATAAGCAAGGTTTTGTGGTGAAAGGCTTACTGTTCCTGTTATCTATGGGTTACTGGTCAGTTAGTGATAGCAGGCCATGTCCAGAAAACACCTGGCAAATGTTACTGTCAGGATTTTCAGTGGACCCTCAGGCTTATTATTGACCTTTACTGTTGAACCCATTAATCTAAATGTGTCCCACAGACAGCACTACAAACATTACAAGCTGAGGTTCAGATTAAGGAAAATATTAGTCACTTTCACTTATTTGTGAGATCATATTGAAGTATACAGTAATTAACAGCCACTGAGGCAACTTAGACTAGCCTTTGCTTTTAGGCCTGGTCTTATCATTTTTCCCACCATTAGGTGAAATTTATATTCATTTAAGGTTTCTTAAAACTAATAAACAAGACTTCCTGGTTGCTAGACACAACATTAGGAGGCTGTGGACTATTTTTACCTTCATCATTTTAAGGCCACATTAACCAGTTACCATGCCCAAACAAAAATACAAAGCCAAGAATGTATATTGAGAAAGGTCCAAAATTCCAGATGAATCAAGAAGGTCCTAAACAGAGTCTGTTTGAAAGTGTGTGGCCTAATTCTATTTACCATAAAGATATTTTCAATTTGTTTCTTTCTTCTTTTAACACTTTTTTCTGTTTTACTAAATTTTTATTGTTTCATAACTACTAGATTTCTATCCTATTGGTTTCTCCTTCCTTGAAAGGGTCAATATTTTGCAAAGTATTTTAAATTTGAATGGTACCTCTTGCCTATTAATGTTGAATAAGTTTTGAAATAATGTGAATGAAAGTGTTAAGTTTTGCAATTTTAATGAGAGCTCTCTCATTAACACAGTAGTAACAGCAGCAAAACTAGAGAAGACAGATTTGTCACACTGCACCAGATGATATTCTCCATGGTATCTACAATTAAACTATGCCACTGTGTTTATTTATTTATTTATTTATTTATATTCCCCTCTGTGACCTACCATTCTGGTTAATGTTGTAGAGACTTTGTTTTAGTAATTTTCAACATCTGGAAATTATATTCTCTACTTTACAAAAAGCATTTTTCTCTCTTACTTAATGATAACATAGAACTTGAAAATCAAAATTATCTGAGAACTAGTTATATTTTTCTGAATTTATAACAAATGTGTTTGTTTTAATTAATTGAGGTGTTTCCTCCTGATTATTAAGGCTTTGTATTAAGTATTGTATGATAATAACATGCTTTAAAACCAGGACATGGTATCTCCTACCTTAAAATATTTGAATGAAACATTGTACATGTAAAGAAAGTAAAAGCATGTTCTCTAACAAAGTGGGACTCTGCATTAGAGCTTTAATTCAGCTGTCCAGCTACACCAAAAGCAGCTGGAAATTAAATGTATAGTACAGTTCAGGATTTAGGAAGTAGAGTGGTGGTTACTGAATTGAGATAAAGCAGGACACCTTATTAATATCTTTTCACATCTTTGTAACTGAGACCAAAGAAATTCAATGTTAAGAGGGGTATGTATATTAACTTAATACAGAATTTTTTAATATACAATACTAAAGTTACTCTTCTGATGGCAAGTAAACTTGACATACATATATTTCCCTTAAAAATATGAACACATGAATGCATGTATGAATGTGAGTTTTGTGATGTTAATGCAATAGACAATAGTTATTTCCTGTGAATTTTAGCCCTTTAAAATCTGCATCTTTATAGCCTCCTGCAGGGACAATTGTGTAGCAGCTAACCAGGGAAAAAAAGCTATTATCAGATCGATGTTTTCTCAGTCATGGAGATTTTAAAACCATGCTCTTAAACTGCATGAAATTAAATCTGTCAAGATCAAGAAGTATTTCATGTGTTTTATGTTTTTGGAAACTGTAACAAAACCAAGCTGAAATGTCATTTAGTGTTTCACCAACTACTGACTTAGCATGCTACAGAAGTTGATGTTTTGCATTGTTTTATTTTAAATGAAGGATTTGGAGCAAAAAGCAAAAGAGATGCAGGAAAATCTATCTAGTTGCAAAAAAAAAAAAAGGCCTTTTTTCTAATTGTGACATCCATGGTCTCTACAGATAGTGATATGATGATACGAAGACTGCAAAAGAAGAATAAAAATGTCAGGAAGAAATATTCCAAGTTGTAAATAAGTTTTGGCACAGTTAAATGAGAAAATTATGATGCTCAGAAATCACTCCACAGAATATGAATACCATGTGTTAAGTTACAGCATTAAATGCTAACAAAAACATGTAGCATTGCAAAATGATTCATAAATTCTTGGCTATATGATAATTATGTTGCTCCTGTAAAAGATGACAGACTAACATCAATTTATGACAAGAGCTATGTCAATGCAAAATTCTCCTTCATTTAGGGGCATAGAATATTAAAAAATGGAAAAATAAAAGAACATTAAACACATTCCTTTTGGTCAGAAAGGCTTTTACAGCACTTTGATATCACAGTGTTTTTTATGTCTTTCACTCCAGTGACTCAGAGACGATAATCACTCCTACAGCAGACTTGATAATCCTTTGCTCTCTCAGTGTTTTGAGCTCCTCACACTAAATCTTTACTTTAAGTGGCAAAGTTTCCCTCTCTCCCCAGCTGGTGCTGCCAGTCATTCCCCAGACCCGAAGACTCTCACTTTTTAATGCGAGTGCACTCTACTTTTATCTATCACACAGAGACTACACCTGCAGAAACAATTATTGTAGACCATAGAATAGATTTGCAGAGCAGAGCAGCTGGTGCCAAGGACCTGATGACCACAGAGAGATAATATGGAGTGGTTTTACTCCAGATCAGTCCTCATCTGTCTCCAAGGGTCCAAATGCCCATCTGCAGACAGAATGTCCTAGGTGAGCTTCCCAACATGTATTCCTCCACTGTCTCACCTGCAGCAAATCCAATTCCAGCACCCTGAGACCACTCTATTACATGACTCCATTGAAGTGTGGAAAAGCAGAAGTTTTACTTTAAAAATGTACTTTTAACAGAAGGTAAAATGTAAATGACACCTGAATCTGCTAGGAAAGATTGATGTGTAATGTTTACATTTAAAATTGCCTTCCCTTCTTTTTTTTTCTTTTTTTTTTTCTGAAAAGAAATTATGTCTTTTATAGAAGTATATGAATGCTTTCCTACTGATGCAGTAAATCCATGGGAGAGAATACTGGCTTTTCAATGATCCACCAATAGTTTTTTGGGGCTATTTGTTTAAAGTTGGTCCAAAAAGCTATCAGCAGTTAACAACAAACTTTTGATTACAGATGTAAGCTTCAAAGCTTTTCCATGAAGCCAGTTGCTATTAAAGTATTTCCAGTAAAAGTACCTATTGATAGTCACTATTCAGTGAGTACAATATAAAATAGTTCCAGCTACTGCACTGAAAAAATCTTGGCCTCGGTATTTCACATTCAAAAGAAATTTATCACCTTGTTGTTCTTGCCAGAAAGACTAATTAATATTAAATCTTTTGAATTTCTCTGGATAAAACCAGCAACTGAGAGCCTAATATGGTATCAGAGTTCTTTAAAATAAGTCAATAAGTACCTCTTGTGTAATACTGTATGCATTGCATTCTGTTACATTTATTATACAAATTGAAATGAATAACAATATGCAGTTTAACATCCCATGAATATTTTTATCATTCTCCAACTGTAGTTAATATGCTAACCAACTTCACTGAAAGGCATACAGATGTGGAAAGAGTCTATCCAGGGACTTTAATTATCACCTTGTCAAATTCAAATTATTATCTTGCGAGTTCATTTCCATAAAGTATCCCCTTTGCTGTTGGATGATTTAACATGTGTCTGCTTTTTCTTATCTTATTTGTATCTATCCAGAGCCTTTAAACCTTTCAAAGTCGGCCAGCTCTTTGTCACATCATGATGTTTACCGTAACTGATTTTGTCAAATACATTTTTGCAAACACTCAATTTTGCCAAAGATGGGTCTGCAAAATGTGAAGAGAAACTGGCACACACCACCAATAATGTTGCATAAATCAGACTAAGACTTCAACTATTTCTAAACAGGATTAGCTTTCAGTGAAGAACCAAATAGCCTGGGGAATGATTTACCTGACAAAAATCTGGAGACAGTCATTCTTGGTTGGTAAATCATTTCACATTTCAAGAAACCTGGAGTAATTCCAGCTGTAAGAATTGGGTAGACAGTATTTTCTGTGCTAGTCTGGTTCACTTGATAGGGCAAAAATATCATATGAATATTATTGACAGTGTTTTTTTAACCTATTTAAAGGCAACAAAACAGTGATGAAAATAAATGAAGAGAGAAGAAAAATTCCCTATTGTATAAGACATCCTGCAAAACTGAAAGTTTAAACTGTTTTTTTACATTTTTGTAAAAGAGTGCAGGATAAATGTATTTGTAGTATGATGGATGTCTTTGTAAGTGTGGTGAGGCACTGAAACAGGTGTCCAGAGTTGTGCATGCTCCATCCCTAGAAATGTTCAAGACCAGGTTGGATGGGGCTCTTAGAAACCTGGTCTAGTGGAAAATGTTACTCCTATTGTAAGGGAGTTGGAACTCAGCGAGCTTTAAGGTCCCTTCAAACTCAAACCATTCTATGATTCTATAATTCTGTGATATAAGCATAGAATTGCTCAATCCCCCAAATTTCTGTTTATTAAAAAAAAAAAAAAAAAAGCAAAAATGCTGTGTCTTGACATAAATCAAATAGCCTGCATATAAAGTTAACTAAATCTGGAAATAGAAAATATGTTACTTTTTTTTAATTTTAAGTTTTTGAATTTCATTTGTGTGAGAACACATGAGAATTGTGTAATTGCAACTCTTATAATTAAACTAAGATGCATGCAAATTTTTAATAATAGTAAAAAAGAAGAATGATATTTTTGACAAAATAAAAGCAATAAGATAAATGTGACTCTAAAAAATCCGAAAACCAGCCCAAACCAGGAAGAAAAACCAACTAATTAGCTAGCTTTTTGTAAATACATCTATGTACAGTTTCAAAAACAGACATGCTCAATGTCTTGAGACATCCTGCTCAAGTGCCATACTACCCACTTGTTTTGATTTAGCTTTTATCTTCTTTCTTGCACTTGCAGTACACTGGAGAAAATTTTAATAAATTAATAATATATTAAAACATTAATATATAATTATTAAAGTATATAATATATGCTATATAAAATATAGTATATATTATATACTTTAATAATATATTTTTAAAATATATATATTATATATATATAATTAATATATATATAATAACTTCCACTTCTAAATAGATGCATAATACTGGGTAAATGTTAAGGGTTATTATTAAGGATTACAATATTGGATAATATTATTGTATATTATATATATTAAGGATTAAAATATTGGATAAATATTAGTTTAGAGGGAATTTGCAGGAAAAGGAGTAAAATAGGCACAGCTTTGGTGACTAGCAGAAGATGGAAAAGTCATACTCAAGGCAAATTTGGCTTCTGTTTATTATTTATTAATCATGACTTCCTTTTTATTGTTTTTGGTTTTCATGGATTTAGTCAGTTTATATTCTGAATTAATTTCACTGGGAATTTAGAGAGACTACTTATAGATGTACATAAAGAGTCAAAACGTGTGTGTTAAATGTGTTAAAAGTGCTTCTAGTGCATCTGTGTAAACAAGAGGTGCAACTTAATCAGTCAGTGCTTGCATAAATTTCAGTAGAGTAGCTCAAGAAATTGTATCAGGAGGGTAATTATAATTTATCATGTTTTTTTAAGTAACAGATGATGCTCCAATGCTCCCCAAATTCTTTCTAATTGTAATTAGTGAAGACTACAGTGAGAAAGGTTTGCATAGTTTTCAAAATCACGCTCACTTCTTAGCAAGAACCTTCATAAAGACAGTGATGTTAAATAAGTTCTACAGACCAAAATGCAAGCAGGAAGAAAATTTGAAATGTGATTATGGCAATTGCATTTCAAACTCCACTACACTATAGATTAGTATATAAGAAAGAAAACATAACTTGAAATCAAATTATGATTTTTGACATTAATACATCACTGAAATGATTTACGTTTCAGAAGCACATAATCGAACAGGACTTGATGTTAGCTCACAACACTTGCCATCCACATCTCTCGCTTCAGCACTAAAATAAAACTGAAAGACATTTTTCTTGTGGTCCCATTCCTCAGTGCTGCCATCAAGGCACTCTTTTCTCTTATGGGGTAAGAGATGTCAGAACAATAATCTTCAGCAAAAGAATAGGTTGTCTTGCAGCATTGTTAAGGCTATAACCTCAGCCCAAAGTACAGATTGCAACAGGCTTTGCTGAAGCCTTTGTAATGCAGCAATCCTCGCCAGCTGTACAAGCGTTCATTTTTCAATAATAGCTTCCCTGACATTTTATATAATGTAAAAGGCACAGAGTAGAGCATGCTAAGCAGTGGTTAAACACAGAAAATTGTCCTCAAAATATATGCCATACTGAAGAATGCCTGTGAACCAATAACATAATTCAGATACTGTGACTGTGCTGTAATGAATACACCATAGTGGGAAATGCAGCTGTCCACATCACAAACCCTGACAGACAAATGAATGTCCAATCAAAGCAGATTTTGAACCCTTGACCTTAAGATGAACACCTATTTAAAATCAGGATACTCATGAATGAAAGAGGAGGAATAGTTAGCACCGCCTGACAATGTGTTCACCTGATTATTTAATGCAAAATTCACAGGAAATAACATTAAAAACCTATCTGACTTAGTGCCAAAAATTACTGCATTTTCAAAAGTAATTTAATTTGTTATTCTAGCAGTTTGAGCAGTACTCCATTTAGCTCCTTTATTTGAGATATAGAATGACTTTGAAACATTCTTTACTAAATTATTATTATCAATGAAGGCAACAGGTTACTGCCACATGACACTATGACTATGCTGGCTGAACTCTCCTTTAGGAAATTTCTTTTACTTGTTAGACAGGTGGCATTTCTTCCTATCTTTTGTACTTTGTATTTTGGGATCAAAAGAAAGGTGTTCTAGACAAAGGAATTCAAACTGTCTTAGTTTTAGATATAGTCAACATGACTTTTGGGAAAAAATAGAGTATTAAATATAAAGCATACATTACTTTTTCTTAGCCCCCATAGTTATTTATTATAAGCTACATTAACTTTTACAGCAAATTAAGAGAAATGTAACATAAATAAATCAACTGTGAATCCATGCATAAATGCATATTTTTGAAATGCTATGGCAAATTTTATTTTTAGGGGACACACTGGGCACACACAGGTACAATACTTAATCTATACTGAAACTATCCATAAGGAAAAATTTGACCCCCATTTCCTTCTCTGTATGAAAAGGAAACCATTGATTTCTGCCAACTGACAAGCAGTCAAGCATACAAAACAAGTAGCAGACCAACCCATACAGTAATTCCTGTTAATTCTCTCCCCAATGTCTTGTGGGGTTTTTTGTGGTTTTTTTTTGTTGGTTTTTTTTTTTTTTTTTGTTTTTTTGGTTTTTTGGTTTTTTTTTTTTTTTTTTTTTTTTTGGGTTTTTTTTTGTTTGTTTGTTTTTTTTTTTTTTTTTTTTTTTTTTTGTGGGTTTTTTTGTTTGGTTGGTTTTGTGTTTTGGGTTTTTTTTTGTTTTTGTTTTTTTTTGTTTTTTTTATTTCTGCAAGGGAAACATTGATTTGAACAGGTTTTAGTGGATTTTCCAAAATCATATCTTTTAAATAAAGTTTCCCTTCTCAGAATATTGAGATCAGATACCAGGAACAAAAACCACATTAAAATTCATTAAAAGAAAAATCAAACATCTTGTATTTCTCTAGAACTATTCTATCCACTGATATTCTGTAGGGGTTTTGTTTGCTTGCGTTATATCCCTTATGTTAAATTTGTTCGTTAGAAGTGCTTAATCTGGGTTTGTTGATAAGGAGATTGATTAAGAGCCATGAAAACCTAATTTGTTTTTGTAATTTAATGTTAATAGGCCTCTATTTTCCCCCCTTTCTTAAAATGGGTAAACAGTACAATCCAATAAACAAACAACTTCCACCGCACCCCACCCCTATATCCCCACCCATTATGATAAACAGTATTAAATACAAGAGGAAAATGAAGACTCTGAAGCTGTCCTTGTTTTGAAAGGAAGTGCTGAAGTCCAGACTCCAGCTGTGTTGCTGAATATTTTTACCACCACCAAACAGGGTAAGAAATCCTTTCTAAAATTAAGTTGAAAGGGTTCTGTCCTCTCATCATTTTCTTTCTAGAATCCCTTGTATTATTTAAATTTTGGGTTACACATTTGTAACTTCTGCTGTACTCAGCATGAGTATGCATTAGATAAAGTGACCTGGCCACTTCAACAGATTCTCCCACTCTGCTTTCCCTGCCACATACCAGCTGCAATATTCTGCTCAGAAGATGTAGTCTCTGCTGATTGGCTCTTGCTAATGATTTGATCATCCTTGAAAGCTCTGTAAAGAGAATATCTAAAGTAAATAAATTAAGTCTTTTTGGTCTTCAGATGTGTTTTGATGATGAAACTAGGTATCCACAATAATTAATTTTACATCTGTCTCCTACAGACTGTCTTGGAACATACATATTTCATTAATGGGGATTTCTCCATTCCTCTCTTAAGAATTGGGAGCCCTTCCCTCAGTTTTAATAAAATAAATATGCTGTATTTGTTCTGCAGAAAGTCTACTAAGAATTTTTTTCCACTGGCTAAATTTTGGTCACTGCAAAAGAGAAATGTGTTGTGAATTGGAGATTTTTTTGCTTGTTTGTTTGGGGGTTTCTATGGTTAGAATTTAATAGCAAAAAGGAAGAGAGAGGGGTATTTATTTAAATAAACATAATTTTATGAACATAATGTATCCATAAAAATAGCTGTCTTTGGGTGAAAACAATAGTTTTAATTATTCTTAACATTTTTCCCTAAATTATTTATTCTTCCCCTCTAAACGACTTAGATTGAGGTTGTGATTCTGTAAAAGCCCAGATTCTCTAGACACTGAAAAATCGATATGCTTTTTTTTATTATTTCTTGCATTCTTCCACATGTAACTGTTACTTTTTTCATTAAAAAAAAAGATAATTTTCCTAATTCTAATTTTCAATCTTACCCTCTTTACTGTACAGAAAGAAGGAAAAGAGGGCAAAAAAGCATTCAACTTTTTTCAAACGTGTTGTTTAGTTAGTTTATTTGAGTGGTCATTATATTTTACTTTCTTTTCCATTCCTTCTAATAATATCTATTTGGAAGATTTTTATGTCCAAATTAATAAAAATAAAACTATATCAAGATTAGTGTTGTTCCAGATTTACTCTAAAACCAGCATGCAAAAATCAACACCATGAACAATGAAAGAAAATAAAGACCATGAACAAAAAATAATCATTACTTGAAACTGACAGATAGTGATACCAAAAGGTTGTTTTTTGTCATAAAAGTTCTAGTACTTTAAACTTCAAGTGTATGAACTAGTAACCAATCAATGTATTTAAGTGACCATTACTCTGTGACCAGTGTCAAATGTTTTTAATTAACTAGTTAGGCAAGCTTAAGAAAGCCTGCTGAGCAAAGATGTATGATGTTAAAGCACTCTTTTCCTTTGTCACTTCTATTAGGCAGAGGAAGAATTACGGAAATCAATGGCAAAGGAAAAAGAAAACCAAACCCTTTACTCTAGAGCAGAGGTCAATCTGTTTATAGGGGAATTAGGTGGCAATAGCAGAATAGACAATTTGAAAAAAATGCTAAAAATTAACACTTGAAGTGGTGATAAAATAAAAGATCCTGTCAGAAATTATTAAAATTCCATGTTATAGTAAAATCTATTTTACTTTTTCATCAATATTTTAGGCAAATTAAAATCAGATAAAGCTGAGAAAAATGCAAAATCCCATTTGAAAGTCATGGAAGTTCTGCATTCAACATGTGACAGAGTTGAAACACATTCATCCCTGTCACAGAAATACCATGGTCCGTCCAAAAGAAGTTGTTTTCCCCATCAGTAATATCCTGTATGAAATTCAGAAACACCCTTAATGCTTTGTCACCTTGAAAAGGAAGGAGAAGGATATGTACTTATGACTATTTTCATCCACTGAATGCTTAAACCCATGTTGATTAAAGTGAACATACATTAACAAATGAGAAATTGGGAAGCATGCATTAATTCTGTCCTACTATGCTTGCTTCTATTGTATTGCCTTTGTCTTACAAGTTACACCTACTCAGCTATCAAAAGCCTCTGTAGAATTTAAATTTCTCCACTGGCCTCCATTTTACCTCCCTAGTATAAGATCCTAATTTCTGGGTTAAGGAGGTGTTTAGGTCAGTGTCATATGCTGACAGAGTGCCCTGAGGAGAGGTTAGTAACTCTAACTTGTCTTCCCAGGCTGCCTTTGAGCGCTGGCCTCCCCAGGGCAGCAGGTCGGGGCAGTGCTGGAGGATCCCTGTGGTGGGGCAGGCACCCAGGGCACAGCCACTCCACTTATCAGCATTCACTGCCTCAGTCACGAGCACACCAGGGCACTTCTACAGTCCAAGCTGAACCTGTCCCTCTCCTCCTCTGCTGACACTTGGCCTGAGACACAACTAAAAGCAAAGAAAAGAAAGGAAAAGAGAAGGGGGAGTGGGAAGGGGGAGGGCGGGCAAGCTCTGCTTTACTGCTCATTCATTTCTCTGCTTTCAATCACTCCAAGGCAGTAACTAGCTCAGCCCCAGGCTCCCTTTACATGCACAAAAGAAAAGCAATCCCATTCAGAAGGAGACCATGAGTTATTGATCTCATGCTGAATGTTATGTTCGGTTCAGCAGCACTGTCAGCTCCCTCACACGGAAAGCTTATGTTTCCCACCAACTCTGTTGAATGATATTCAGCTTTTTTGAAGATGAAGTGTTGGGGACTAGGGGTCAAGGGCAGAGACATCTCAGCTTTCATCCTGGAACTTCAGGACATATTCTGGGTCATGATGAAGGGTAAACCTGACAGGAATTAATTGTAAAAATACTGTGGATCTTGTTCACCAGAGGAGCAGGCAATTCATGGTTGCTTCACTTTCTAATTCAGACATTAAAAAATGAGCCATAAAGCCATCATTTGTTAATGTACATTAGATTTATTTTACCCATTCAAATTAATGAACAAAGTTTTTTTTTGCTAAGACACTTTATAGTTCATTTATTTAGCTTAATATCCTCATTTGCAGAAATATGCAGAGATTTTGTTTTAATCAATGAGGACATTAAAGTGAAAACTTAAATTAAAAATTTATTTCTTATAACATGTTTCTCTCTTGGCCTTTCTTTACATGAACAATAAATGGAATTACCCCATGTATCAACACTCAGTAGTCTATATAGCTACTTGAGAGAAAGTAAGAAGTATTTTTAAGTTAGTTATGGTTCCTGTGATGCAAACATAAAACATTCAGACCATACCAAGTCCATATTAATTTCTTGATTAAAAACCTTCAAAACTGAATATATTGAATTGGTCCTTTATGATTATTCCATGTGCCAGGAGTCTGATTGCAGCATGAGGATATTTTCTTGCAATTAGTCATCTTGTTTGCTTGTTTGTTTTCACAAGTATTCTCTCTCAAAGGGAGAGAGTTACTTTCACTTATTTAGTCAGTTTGTTAGGCTGTAGTTTTGATCTGTTTGAAGGTAGGAAGGATCTACAGAAGGACCTGGATAGGCTCCATTCCAGTGGTATGAAGCTGAACAAGTCAGGTCCTGCACTTAAATAACAACAACCCCATACAGTGCTACAGGTTGGGGGAAAAGTGGCTGAAAAGCTGCCTGGAAGAAAAGGACCTGGTGCTGGTCAACAGTGGCTAAACAGTATGAGATAGTGTGTGCCCAAGTAGCCAAGAAGGCCAATGGCATGCTGGCCTGTATCAGTAACAGTGTGGCCAGCAGGACCAGGGCAGTGACTGTGCCCCTGCACTTGGCAATTGTGAGGCCACACACTGAATCCTGTGCTCAGTTTGGGGCTCCTCACTACAAAAATGATGCTCAGGTTCTGGAGTGTGTCCAGACAAGGGCAATGGAGCTGATGAAGGGTCTGGAAGCAAGCCCTGTGAGGAGTGGCTGAGAGATCTGGGGTTGTTTAGCCTGGTGGAAAGAAGGCTCGAGGAGGACTTTGTTGCTTCCTACAGCCATCTGTAAGGAAGTTGTAGCCATTTAGGGGTTGGTCTCTTTTCACAAACAACATGAAACAGGATGAGGAAATTACTTCAAATTATATCAAATTTTTACCTAATATCCAAATAGATTGGATATTAGGAAAAAATTCTTTGTGGAAAGGGTGGTCAAGTATTGGAACAGGCTGTCCAGGGAAATGGTGGTCACTGTCCCTGGAGGAATTAAAAAGATATATAGATATGATATTTAGGGACATGGTTTAATGATGGCCTTAGCAACAGTTGGGCTCAGTGATCTTAAAGATCTTTTCCAACCTAAATGATTCTATGATTAAGCAAAAGACTGAGTAAGCATCTAAAAGAAGGAAGAGACAGATGAATATAGACACTTCAGAGGAACAAAATTAATTCACAAGAAAAGCGAAGTAAAAAAATCCCAGCGAAAGTAGGAGTGCATATTTAATTGGAACCCAGAGCTGAGACATGGAAACCCCCTTACAGTCTTACTGTCTTCAATGCAAATTCATTTTGCCTGAGTAGTAAGTACTGTCAGAATGTCATTCCACAATCATGTGCACATAGTCACACTCTTCTAAAACAAAATTTTAGAAATGAGAAATATAAATCCATCAACTCAAACTTAAACATTGAAAGTAAAATGATATGCTTACTAATGTTTGCTGTAGATTTAGTCCTTTACTCTTCTCAAAACACCCTCAATCATACCAAAGTTTTTATGCATTAAAAAGTATCTAAATCTCTGAACACATTCTGCTAATCAATTCAATTGTTGTGTTTATATTGCAGATTCTCTCTTTTCACTGGATATAATTCATTTACCATTCCATGCACTTGATTGGTCCTCTGAATTATTCAACATTCTTTTTTTCCTGTGATTGGATAACTAAAACTTTCAAATCGAAAAACATATTTTGAAAAGATCTTCCTGATTAAAATATTTCTTAGTAATATCCAGAGTAATGACATGCATTCTAAATACAAACATTATGAAACTTTATATATAAACAAAGAGAAAAAAACCCTAGCAAATAACTAAACAGAGCAAATAAAATACCCTGATTTCACTAATGAACATGATAATGAAGATTTCTAATAATTGGTTTCATGTTTTCTCAGCTGGAGTTTTCTCTACTGTTTGTACATGATGGATCTAATATAAATATAGAGATACTTAAACTTTTCATCATTTGACATGGAAATGTTTTTGTGGTTTTGTTTTGGAATATTTGTTTCTGGTTTTTTTTTTGGGGTGGGGTATTTTTTTGGTTTTTGTTTTTTTTTTTTTTAATTTCCCAGCTCTTAACTATAGATACATTACAGGAATGTAATTACTTGAAGGTAATTATTCTAAGTGAAAAATAGTAATTTTTAGCTCTACTTGTTTCTTCTCACACCATGTGTTTTCTTCCACTCTTTTTTTCTAGTCTTTGTTGAAATTAAGACTCTCCTATGTCTTACTTGGATCCTCAGACTCTGACGAGAACAAATAGGAATTAAAATAGTATAATAACTTTATTGGCATTCATTGAAAATGTCTGTCCAAGGACTTTTTGAACATTCCATCTCTGCTTCTAGGTAAATACATTCCCAATACCACAAAAGTCTATTCTATTCTCTTTTACTGATTTCCTGAGAGAAAGTTCAGGTGGAAGGAAAAACCAAATCCTGTATTGCACTCAGTATTCTGTAGTCATGCAGAAGAAGAGACACAAGCCAGACAGACAAGTGAGTCTGTAATCTGCTCTATGGATCTGTTAACTTGCCATTTATTAGCTTTACAACCATCTTACACCAGAACTCCAGCAGCATTGTGTTAGCCCTGGTAGCACCGAAGTAATGTTATGTTAATACTGGCAGTATGCATAACATTATTTATCCTGTTATGAATACAACAAAGTTACAATGAGAATTTTCTTGCTCATTTTTGGTCAGTCTGCCACAAAATTAAAAAGAAAAATTAAATATAAACTTGTTTAATTTATGTTTTTTTCTTCTATTCTCATTACTGTCTCTATGACAATAATGTAATTCTGTATCATGTATTTCAGTTTACATGTTTTCCTTACTTCCTTCAGTTGCAGCTGATTCATATATGATTCACATATGATTCAACCCATCTAGCTGCCTGATCATATTGTTTCTAGTAAAATGTTGAAGAATATGTGAGAAAAGTTGTATGGTATTAATTTATGTGCCATGTATAAAAACTTGTCTGGGGAAATGTGATAAATTCCATCTAATCTCACTACACTACATAGGCTTTATTTCATAGAAATATTAGTCCACAAGTACTGTGAAGCCAGAGAAGATTTCAGTTTTTTTGACAAGAATTCCAGAATTCCTTGCAAAATCAATTGTAGACACTGTCACTTTGCATAGAGATATGCTTCCACGGATATAAAATCAAGAGAAAATGCAAGAAGCTAACATCCCACCTACTACACATAACATTTTCATGTGTTTCTGTTTATTTTTTCCAAGTACCAGTATCTGTCCATAGGCTATCTGACAATAAATGAGATTTCCAGCTAGAGCATGGAACCTTACAATAAAACTGAGAAACTATTGTCAAAAGAGATTTTGCAGGTGAAAGACTATTCCTACAATCAGACTTATAGCACATATAAACAGGAAGAAGTTTAAATTCAGTCTGAAATACAGTGTAGTCTAAAAGTTAATTTAAAATGAGTAGGAGAAATTATTCTCTTAAAAATCAAGAAAAATAAAAGTAAAGCAGGACTTACCTAGATTACAACTTAAGCAGGGGGAAAGAATATATTTTTGATAGTTAATTTTGTTTCTAATCCCCTTATGATTCTGAGGTTTAACTCTGATCTGAACAAAATTCAAAGACTTTCCTCTAATTATGATTCCATCTATGAAATATGCCTTTTTTCTTCTGCCCAATTCATAGCTCCCATTGTGTATTTTACAGTTTCTTGCTGCTTTGCTCTATATTTGAATTTTTCCTTGTATAAAGACAAACTGTTTGAGTTGCCTCTCAGCTACTACCTTCTTTAACCTCAGACCATGACCTCTTGTTTTGCAGCTCGTTACTATCTCTGCTGCTTGCTGATATCAATTTGTTTCCGCTTCATTCAGGATCAGTTGTCTGGGCTCTTGATCCCTTACATGCCCTCACTGGGAAACATCTTTCAGTACCCAGTAAAGGGAAGAAACTCCCAAAATTAAATGAAACAAAGCTTCAACAGGTAACAAAAACATAATGTCAATCCGCCCACCTCTTGAGGGGTGATTTAAGAACAGATAATGTTTATTCACAGATTGTCTGTTAATAGATGAATAACAGATCACTTGGGTCAGATGAAGAGTTTTTGAATTTCAAGAGACAAATTTCAGCTGAGAGGAAGAGGTGTCAAACAGAATGTATCACCACAGCATATCTGATTGCAGTAGGAATCATGGCAAAATCAAGAAATAGAATTTTAAGCTTAATCGGTCACTATGTTGAAATGGTAGGGAATTCTCTTTTCAAAGCAAACACATGTGAAGTGAAATAAACTGTAGAGAAATGCTTTGAAGAAAAGACAAAGTGTATTGAATTGCTGATTTCCTATCTTTCTTGAATTGTTTATTTCCTATTTTTTGTGTTCCCTTTAGGGAACACAAAAAACTTAAATGATCAGGCTTAAATAAAGAAAAAAATGAGTTATAATAAGAAATGGATTTTTGTGATATCATTTTAATTATTTAAATAAAACTAAGCTTATGCTCCCCTTAGGTGTTATGATTCACTTCCATATTGTTTGAGAAAAGTCAACAGAAAACTAAATGAGATATTTGTTTTATTTAATATTATTGTCATAAACTTGAAATATCCTTACCCAATTATGTAACAAGACTGACACACTATATTTTATTTAATTAATAATTGCTAAGCAACAACTTAAATATTGAGTAACAAGATACATATTTGTAAAAAAAAAAAAAAAAAATTTTGAAAAAAATTATTGTTTGCTGACATAGTCTAAAAATTTAATTGAATTATTATTTACTGTGAATATTTGATCAGTTTCAATGACAGTGCTGCCTTGTCAGAATTCAGCAAGAGCAAATTATGTAGACTAATAAGATTTGACATACCTCATTGAATTCCCAATCCTCCTACTCCTTCCCTAGTCATCAAGATTAGACAGGATCTTTCTAATCACTAGATGATACACTCTCTCAAGTCACTGGAATGCTACCTGATATACTCTTTTATTATTATTTGCTGCAGTATTTCAACTGTCATGGAAACAAGAATTAACACATATAAAACAATTTGCATTTCCACCACGCTACAATCAATGGAATGCATCCCTACAACTTGATGAAAACCACACACTGCGTGTAGAGAAACAACAGAATTACTTCAATTATAAAATATATTGTTTTAAAATTATTTTTAGGGATTTTATAAGTTTTTGGACTATTTTGTATGAATCAGATATTTTCAGAAATCTAATCATAGTAAGATTTCCATACCCAGTTAGGAGGAATTTTGTATTAATAATCTCAGTTTCTGAGAATGCAACCTCAACAGATAATATTCCTTTAAGGAACTTTCTGATATGATAAACAGATATCCTTGTACAGTTCTTCATTCTTCCCTATCTTCCATTCACATATATATCCTTAGCCAATGGGCACCTGTAATTTATTAATCCATGACTTAAAATCCCATGAAAATTCTGAGATCTTTTCCTGGGTAGATTTATGCTGACCATTTTGCTTGGGTTAAGGAAACATTTATATGAATGGAGAGATTTTCTGCATCAGTTGCAATCAAGGCAAGAGAATGAGCTCTTAACCCTTTTAATTTCTGAATACAGATGTAGCAAAAAACTTCAATCTGCATAGCCATACAGAATTTCATGTTCAAGAATAAAATGCAGTTTAACTAAAACCTGCATGCCATACTGCAGTAAGACGTGACTGGAACTTTTGACTGAATATGCAAGCTCAGAAATATTTGGGGAGCCACCTTTCACTCTACTTCAGGTGTCAAATTCCTATGTTTCCATAAAAAAAGGAAAGTTGGTTAGTAACCCTGGACCATTTTTTAGCTATTGCACAAAATCCCTTTCCTGCAGTTCTTATGCCAAAACACTGCTAGCATAGAAATGGACTTTTGTATAATGGCATATAAAAATGTTTCTGAAATCCACATTAATTATTTCCACTGCTACTAATTTAGACAATATATGTGCATTTTAAAGAAATAAAGTAAATTAGTCATATCCCTTATATGTCATTGTTTTAAATTGCTCATAATACTGTCTTATGTGCTCCATTCAGTCTATTCTTGAACTATTGTATGCTTTTCAGGTCATTTTTTTTAATCTTTCATAGATTCTTAAACTTTTAAAGAGAAACACATTTTGCCACCTCTGTTACTTCATTAACCTCAGTGAGTTATCAGAAATATCTGACAGTGACTTTTCTATTTCCCCAAACAGGTCAGAGAACAATTTATCTGAGCCTGGTGCTTTATCATCCTTTAATCATTCTAATTTTGCAAACACTTTATATGATCTGGGGCTCATAAAACCGTTGCTGTATTTCACTTTCACAGAAAATTTATTCCAGACTTTAGGTTATGGCCTACAGCTGCACTCATAAATATCACGGCAAAGAATTCATTCATGCTAAATTACCTTCCAGAGATGTGCAGAGTTATTCATACCACTCAGAAGAACACCAAAATTCATATTTCTGTCAAGTTCTACAAAAATAGAATACATGAGATTGCCAGTTAAAACTTCTTTGCCAATATGTTTTGAAAGGGTGGAAATCAGTCAAATTCTAGACAGGCTGCTGCTGAGAACACATTCAGACAATTCAATTAATGATTGTCAGACTTCAAAACTCTATCTAGATATACAAATTTTAACTGAAGTCTAAATAAAAGTATTATAAATAAACTCAAGCAGTTGTGGGAAAGTTAAAGCAGGAAACACTATGTCCTTATTTTAAGTACTTACTCTTCATCCTCAGTTTCCTGTCTTTCAGAAAGAATGTATTCTGCTTGTCATTGGAACTTCTCATATTAAGTCACAGCAAGTCCCAGAAATCTTACCATGACCATGTCCCATAATCACAAAAATCTTTATTAGTTTGAGCCATTTAAAGTAAAAGTGAAGGCATCTTCAACAATTGGCTTGTGTCAGTTTCATTTTTCCCCATATACTCTTGTTAACCTTTTGACAAGAAGCAACTATGAATTTAGATCTCCAACTCAGACCTATGGCAAAATTACATCTTCCTGTTTTCAGATAAACACTACATCTATATAAACATGAGACATCATAATTCACATTTAGTTCTAAAGTTACAAGAAAAAAAAAAGTTTTTAAAAAGAAAATTCAACAGCTTTCAGAAGATTAAATTACCATTTAAATACATACTCAGAATGGACTTTCTTTGGTTTGGCCATATTGAGAAGGCCAGAAAAGTATCTCAATAGAATTGAAAAGTATGAATTGTCATTTTGATTTTCTTGAAAGCTCTAAGTTGTGAATCAGAAGAAAATAAAAACAAAACCCAAAATGCAACATGCAAAATATAAAAAAAAAATGAATGAACCCTGAGTGTTAATAAAAAGCCACGTAACCTTCTGCGAAGCCTTCATTGCACAGATGTTAAAACCAACAGACCTGTGTTCATTGGAATTTTATCTCTGGTAACTAATAGCAACTTATCCCTGCAGAATGAACATATTTCTTCATAACATTCATGATTAATTCTATCCTAACAGGGTGCAATTTCTTTTTTACTATTAGTCTTTTGAAATTATTGAAACATGTACAAAGAGTAGAAAAGTCTGGGGATTAATTCACATACGATTATTGTCCAATTTAAAATTAAAGTATCAAACACCACATCAAATGTCTGGGATATAATCACTATGTTTATACATTAATGAATCCATCAGAAAGGATGTGGTTATATATAATATTAAATAACAGAGTTGTAGCTTATCATTATTATTTAGGGATCATGCAGTGCAAATACCTTTAAATCCAGTACTGTAATTTGCCATATCTGAAGGTGAGGGTAAACTTGCTCAGCAGTAGAGCCTGCTTACCCTGTGCTGTTTCAGTGTGTAGCTCCTTATTTCATTCTCTTCTCTCACAGAGCACGAGCAGCAGTAGCAATAAAACTCTGCATGTATATGCCAGTAAGGCTTTTGTTGCTGTTTCTGCTCTTGTTTCCCATGAGAGGGAGAAAAAAAAATAAAAGGGTATGGAAAATCTTGGTTTTTAACAGGGATTTCTGCTTCAGAAGTGAGACAGGGGTTACACTGTTTTAAGGAATTTACCCTGGTTTGTTTCTGCTTCCCTGACTTGAATACCCCTAATTTTTAACAAGCCGATCTGTAGTAATATTCCAAATACCGTGAGCTACCTTCTTTCATGATTCTTAGGCCATCACGGACTCCCAGGAATGCCTGACTATGCACAGTAAGTCCACCTGCTGGAGATCTTCCGTCTGCTGAGGTTCTGCCACCTAGTTCTACCATGCCTGCAATCCCCACAGGTAAAATGGCACGTCTTTCCCCAAATCTGTTTTCTTCCTCTCCTCACAGGTACAGAGCAAAACACTAATTCAAATATATTCATCAAATATGTTTTCAGAGAAATTTCCTATGTAAGATGTGAAGTAGATTATATATGGTTGTGTGAGACTCAAACCTACAAGACTTTCACAGAAGAGAATGTGTCAGTAAAGAAACACCAGAACCAAATTGTATCTTAGAATTTTTAGATGAATGAATTCCCTACAGCATATATACAAAACTTTTTATGTGCTGAAAGCAAATATCTGCAGTATTTCAAACAAAAAATAGGGCAGTGTTGTTTATAGGTTTGATTTTATGTGGGTTTTGGCTTGTTTTGTTTGATTGGTTTTTTTACAGATACCGTTGTTACTTTTAATTCATTTGATTTATTACCTTTATTTTATTCAGAAATAATTGTGCCTTTTCTATTCCCTGTAGCAAATTAGGAGTTAAAATTATCTATTTTGCAAGTCCTAAAAATCAACCCTCATTCCTCCCAACCATATTCACGTTTCCCAACGCAGTGCTTGAGATGTTAGATAATGAAATGCCTGATGGCGTAAGAGTAAATCATAGTTTAACTGGTATGAATGCTGTTTGTGCAGCAACTCTACCTTCTTTTTTTTTTTTCCATGTCAACGTTATGCAAAATTAAAATGGGATGTTGCAGTTAACTGTGAAAAATATTTTTTATTTCTTTTTTATTGCCTCAAATTGCTGCAGATCATGACCTGACATCTATTTGGCAAGATATTCCGATAAAGTCTGAGTGGTTCACCAGGAGAGTGCCTAATAAGTAATTTCATACAGTATTCATCCAGCTAAAGAAACAGGCTTCTACTTCTTCACACTTCATTGCAATATATTTTTGTTAACTTGGGGAAGAAACAAAAACCTCATGAGAGGATTTTCATGATTCTGGGTCACCCAATGGTGCACTGAACTGTTTAACTGTGGGAACTGCTGATCAGGTAAGATAAAAGTAAGTAGATATGCTTTAATGTGCTTTATCTTGAAGGTAAAACCATCATGCCTGAATGTATGTATAAGACAACATGAAATAAAAATTGAAAGAATTTCTGCTATTACTCTTGAAACTATTTAGGAAATAGTTGGATAGTCTCTGAGAAGTTGGGTGAAAGGGAAAGAAATAACATTATTTTGTCAAAGCCTTCATTTCAGTAAAGAAAAAAATAAATCAGTCACACAATAAGCTTTTTTTTAGTCTTTGATCTAAAACTTCCATATCTTTATTCATGCATGAGAAAAGTCTGTAAAACTGTTCAGTTTAAGAAAAATTCCCTTCATCTAACCTGATAAACTTTCAGTAATACTTTCTCTTCTACAATACGCAATCCTGGTGCACAATGTCAAGAGGAAAGGAAGGATTTAGTAACCAGAATTTCAATAGGTTGCTTTGTCTACCACAGTTCACAGACCATCCCAGTACAAATCATCAGGGAATAGAAATAATCACCAGTGAAAAGGACCCTATTTCCCATCTCATTTCTATCAGCAGCTATTCAAGAACAACTAATAATGTAAAATTATATCAGGAACTTTGCAATAGCCCAGAGACTAACCATCTTAAAGTACCATCTTTTAAAAATTATATATCATGACAGTCACTGATGGTCTGAACACCCATTTAGTCTCAAGGGTGGGGCTGAAAGCTGTGGTATGATGTGGGTTCATGGTGAGGTTGCAATCTCAAACCAGCACTGCTGCTTTTCAGTCACAAAATGTGGGTTAACTGCACCAACTGCACAGGCTAATGCCTGTGGGAGGAAAGCTTCCACTCCCGAACAAATCCAGTGCTGGACTTTTTGCTGTGAAGTATCTTCCTAGGGGCAATAAAAATTCCACATGATCCAATGAGTAACTGAGAGGTGTATTTACACACATTAAAAACAGTTAAGACAAAACTGCATGCTGGCTGTCTCTAGAGGCTAGACACAGTAAACTAAGTTAATTTCTAGCAGCACTCTGTAGGGAGAATATGCAGACAGATAATATAAATAGCTTGATTTTAAAAATACTGAATTTTTTTCTTGTGGCTAGAAGAAGAGATGTGACTGAGTTGTCAAAAATAGTTTAGTAGTAAGTGTCTTCTGAAGTAAGTATCAGATGTTAGATTTCACAATATAGTATTTTCTACTTTTTTTCTGTAACATTACTTATATTAGAAGATTAAAAGGTCTAACAAGCCATGACTCTCTACCCAGGATAATACGTGCTCTTAATAATATTAATATGGTGTGCAAAGGACATAAAATCTTAAACAATTTTTCCAATATACATGTGCCAAAGACTAAGTCTCTGAAAAGCATATACTGTACAAATTAGAGTATATATATACTGTTTATTAAGAATTCAAATACGAAGATGTTTTTTTCTTTGTAATCTGTTGACTACTGAACTGTAAGGAGGGGACAAATAGACAGTTTGTGGTAACATTTCTGCTAAGTCTCTGTATATGGAGGCAAATGAAGTGAAAGAAATAGATGATAGTTAAAGACTGTGTAACAATTTTGCTAAGCTTTTTTAAAATGTCTATATTGAAGTAGAATTAAAAAAAGGAGGGGATGGATTAAATTTACTTCCTTTTTAGACCAAGTCTGTGTTTTTCTTTCTAATTTGTTCAGTGGCTTGAATCTGCAATGTTTAAAATAATTTTTTCTCCTTGTCCTAAAAGGACAAATTTAAAAGACCCAAAAAAATGTCCCTAAAAATATTTATGTAATTTAAATTCTTAAATATTTAATGATAAATTAAAGTAACAGTGCTATGTTTCAGATTATATGTAATCTAGGTGCAAGAAAAAAATCTTTTTAAAAAGAAAAAATGCAGGACAAAAACATTTCATCGTTTTACTTATTACAATCTATTAGCTGATTATCAAAAATTAATAGTTCCATGAAGTATTTTTAATATAAAAACATTATTAAGATGGAGCATTTTAGTTCATTTTTTCATTTAGACTTCATTGCTTACAGAGCCTGCAAATTTTATCCATCATATAAAATGCCTCAATAGATTTGCTTGCTGAGGGTTCAGTATTTGAGTTGAGGATAGAAAAAAAAATCAGAAAATATTAACAAGTTTTGTGGCAGTATTTATTTATTTTTGATGCTTACAGATTTTTAAAAGTCTCTTAGTAAAATCTTCCCCTCTCAAAATTCACAGACTCTTGCTCTTAATCAGAGCTACTACCAGCATCTGTTAGGCCTGGCCACAGGAATGAAATTAGTCTTCAAATAGCAAAATCTTTGTCAGGTTCACTAAACAAAAAAGGAACAGAGTCAAAGCAACTGCCTCTCTAATTTTTCACCATGGCTGGAGCTGAGTAAGGAGAAACATGGACTTTAAGGAGTTTGAGGAAAAGAGATCTAGAGGAAATGAGAACTTAGGGGCAAAATGACACATTAACAGTAGTCATTAAGGAAGTATAAAGAAAAATGACAAGAGACAGAACAAAGGAAAACCTCAGTTCGAGGAGAAAAATAAACAACTGATGGGACAGAAGCCTGTGAGAGAAACTGAAGTAATAAAGCAGTAACAAATCTAAAGAGCAAGTGATGCTCAGTGAGATGGCTGTGAAGCATACTGGGTATTCACCCATGATACCATGACCTTTCAGCTCAACTAATATCATTCCATGTGCCTTCATAAAAATCATAAGTCCCCACCACTCACACCTCCAATAAAAGACAGAGGAAATAAACAAATTCCACAACTAAATAGTAAATTTTAATTTCTACTATTTTAATCCTGCATTTTGGTTCTACATTTAAACTATGTTTGAAGCATTCTACAATAATGTAGAATTGTGATTATGTTCCAGACCGAATTTCTTTTTTTATTTAGTCAAACAAAATTCTTAGGTGAGAGCCCATAATCCTTTCTTAATTCATTTCTTACTCTTCTATTGTAATATTTCTCTCATCTATTTTCTATTTATTTATTTTAGTCCAATATTCAGGTACAGAATAAACTGAAGCAAGGATTCAAAATGAAGTTTGCAATCTAAAATTGTAGTTTATCTGCCACAACACTTGACAGCATTTTATTAACTAGTTACTGCTTTAATACATTCAGATATCTATAAACAGATTGCTTCATAAGGACTGTTACTTTGGCAGACTTATAACTCTGACATCAACTTTTTTGGCCATATCTGAGCAGTTAGTAGTGAATAGATAGCATCATATATCTAAAGAACATTACAATGCTTTAGGAAGCACAGAGAATAAGCTCAGTCTTTGTGTTTGATGAGTCAAAGGCTGTCTTTCTGAGTCAAACAAATAAATACAAGATCTGTGCAGCATTTGTGTAAGACTTGAATACAGCACTGATCATGTAAAGCTGGTACTGCTTTGATAAACATCATCCATTTTCAAGCACAGGAAAAGTGGAATTGAAATAACCTGACTTTTTTTCTTCATATAACACAGGAAAGTTAAGTTAGAGGTTACTTTTGCAGGCAAAAAGTCAAACCGAAAACAAATGGCCATGAAGATTAAGATTTGTGGCTAGCCCAAAGAACAAACACTGATACTACAAGTATCTACACAATCCCAGCCTTACAAACACTCAGAGGTGAATATGACACACAGCTTTTTTTCAGGCTTCTGCCATAGCAACTGTAAGTCGCAAGGATGTTTGGGAAAATATGACTAGGCTGCTGACTCATCCCTGGACTTAGGTTGCTCTGTGAAGCAAGATGTGAGGAAATACTGAACATAAATTGGTGGATGGTCACATGGCATAGTGGAACTTGGCAGTTTTAGGCTTGCAGTTGGACACAACCTTAAAGGTCTTTTCAAATCTAAAGGATTCTGGGATTCTAAAAAGCACCCAGAGGTAGTTGTTAGCATCATGAGGAAAAGCTGAATATCATGAGTAGGTAAGTGGGGGGTTACTTGAAAAGTGACTCAACTTCGTATGAAGTTGAGGGGGGAACAGTGGGAAACCTTCTAGAGAGCAAAATTTTTTAAGGCCAGTAACCTAGGCAACCATACCAGTAATAATATACAAGGATGAGATCACCAACATAACAGTATCAAAAATATTTAATGTTTTACAGATAAGAAAATTGGGACAAGCCACAATTTCAGACTCATCATATAACAGCTTACAGCTGGGAGAGACCTTCAAAGATCAAATCGTTATGCCCCTTCTGCCATGTGCAGAGACATCTTTTACTTGATGTAGTTGCCCAAAGCCTCATCCAACCTTATGTGAAACACTGCCAGAGATGAGGCATCCATAGCTTCTCTGGACAACTTGTTCCTATGTCTCGCTACCCTAACCATAAAGAATTTCTTCCTTATACCTAATTTTAACCCATCATCTTTAAGTTTAAAACCATTAATCCTTTTTCTATCCTTATAGGGCCTGGAAAAATATCTCTCTCCATCTTTCTTATAAACCCCTTTTTATACATTAAAAGGGAAAAGCAAGGTCTTCCAGAGCCTTCTCTTCTCCAGGTTTAATCCCAACTGTCATCCTTTTTACATAGGCTTACTTCCGCTTTCTGATCATTTTCACGGCCCTCCTTGGGACTCACTATGACAGGCCCAGGATTTTCTAGCACTGGGGACCCCAGAGATGGATGCAGAACTCCAGGTGGAGACTCAGCAGAGCAGACAAGAGCGACAGAATTACTTCAATTACTTAGATCTTCTGGCCACACTTCTTTTTTATGTAGTCCAAAACAAGGTTGACTTTCTGGGCTGCAAGCACATTTGTTTCTTTCTTTGTATTGTATGTTTCAAACTTTTGCATGTTCATAAGAGATTATATGATAATATTCTACTATTGGCAGTCTCCTGTAGAGTAGGCAATTGGTTCTCTAGATAGTGGGATAGTGAGGAATTAAATCTTATCCATGCCAATGTCTGTATTGGATCCAGTAAAGGCATGCAAACCTTTTTGGAAAGACAATCATAAACAAGCTGTCCAAGACTGAGCACCAAGATGTTTCCTATTACCATCCAAGTAGCAGTTGCATCTGGACAGTTTTTCTTATCTCCTGTTAATGGGCCCATCAATGTCTTGCCACATGACTCAGAGATAACACTCTCCAGGAGCCAGTTCTGTTTAACAGGTGATTAAGAGCACACCTTGTGACTCAAAATATTGTGAGATGCTCCGCCCAGGGAGAGAAGCTAGGCATTCCCACCTGGATAAATCCAGGGATTTCTAGACAGAAAAGCAGCCTTTCCACAGGTTTCCGAGAAGACACAGCAACCACATCTGCCACTCCAATTTGGACTGCTACCAGCACGCTGGCCAAAGGGGTGTCAGGTTGTATTCTGACTTTGTCAGTGGTCTTCCTTTTGTATCATTGCATGTATTTTTGTCTTCTTTTTTTCTTTTTCCAATAAATTGTATCTCTGACTTGGAGTCTCTCACTGGTTTTGCTTTCAAACCAGAACACAAGCATACAAATAAATGACACAGGATATAGGACTGAAAGATATTTCCTAAATATTAGTTCAAGACATCCACAAATTACTAATTAGATTGGTTTAAATCTTGAATTGGTTATCTACTATTAATTTAGCAAAGTTGAGTGAAACTGATCTGAATTTTTTTTTTTGCATTTAAATTCAAATTTATGCTAATACTGAGTCATATATAGGAAAGCAGCAGTACTTTCAGCCTAAGCACTAAATAAAATATTTTCTGCTAGTTCCTGATAAAGTAATTTGCATTAAAACCTGAAAGTAAAACTAAACATGTAATAGTCATGAAGGCTGGAGAAAGAAGTTGCAAATAAGCATGTGAGTAAATTTCATGCTTAACTTACTGATACATCAATTGCAACATAAACTAATAATCTTATAGAGACTTAGAACATAGGTTAACTAGTTTTGCATTCACAAAATCATGTAGAGCAGATTAAATTGTACTACTATTGTTCACATAGACTGTAAAAATGCTTGAAAAAGTGACACGCAAAGAAATATGGAAAATCAGGAAGTCTGAGACACAAAATCTCAAAAAAGAACAAAAGTGGACAATCTCTTGCAAATCTGTACCCCATAATGTGGAACATATGTGCTAGGGTGTCTTAAGAGATTTAGTGAATCAAGTAAGCCTTATGAAAATTCTAGGAAGTAGTCCAAGCTAGAGGAGAGCAAAAGAGTCCAAATGTTGTTCTGGATCTGTGCGGGATGAATCTATGTTAAGATACAAGCCCGAACAGCAACTAAAGGTGTCTAGACACTGATTGCTTCCTAAAGGCTCGTTAATAAATAAATTTAAAAATCAAAAAATAAAAACAAAACTAATGTACAATAATAGATAGAAGAAAGTAATAAACTTAATGCCTTAAAAACTATCTTACAATTCCTTGTCACTGCATAAAATATTAAAATGCTTTCTAAATAGTTGAAGAAGAAAGCAACTCTACTGTGTTTGACTTATTTCTTAAGGAAAGGAGAACATTTGATCATCCTTTATATCCCTGGGCACTGAATACACCCTCAGCAAGTTTTCTGGCAACCCCAAGGTGTGTGGTGCAATTCACACTCTGGAAGGAATGAATATCACCCAGAGGGACCTTGAGAAGTGGGTTTGTGCAAACCACAGGAAGTCCAACAAAGCCAAGTGCCCTTTACCTGTGTCAGGGCAATCCCAAGGACAAATACAGGCTGGGAAAAGAATGGATTGAGCCCTGGGGAGAAAGAATTGGTGGTGTTGGTGGACAGAGAGATCAACATGAGACAGAAATGTATGTTTGCAGCCCAGAAAGCCAACTTGGTCTGCTTCAAAAGCAGCATGACCAACAGTCTGAGGGAAGTCTCAGCTCCTCTACTCTGCTGTCATGAAACCCTGCCTGGGGTGCTGTGTCCAGCTCTGTGGCCCCCAGCATAAGGACATGGACCTATTGGAATGAATCCAGAGGAGGGCCTTGAAGATGATCAGGTGGCTGAGCATTGCTCCTAGGAAGTCAAGCTGAGACAGCTGGGGTTGTCCAGCCCAGAAAGAGAAGGCTCTGTGGAGACCTTTTAGCAGCCTCCCAGTAACTAAAGGGAGCATGCAAGTGAGAAGGAATGGTACTTTTTATAATGGCATTCAGTGATATGACAAGGGGGAATGGCTTTAAACTGAAAAACGGTGGGTTTGGTTTAGATATTAGGAAGAAGTTCTGTATTTTGAGGGTGGTAAGGCACTGAAACAAGTTGCCTAGAGAATTTGTGGATGCACCATCCCCAACCTTGAATAGAACAAGCTGGATGGGACTTTGAGCAACCTTGTCTAGAGGAAAGCATCCCTGGAACTTGGAAAATAACCATGTTTAGCAGAGATTTTTCCCAAAGAGACCTTACTCCAATTTGGAGTTTTAATTAATGCAATCTTTCTAAGCTTTTAATTTCCTTTTTTTTCTTGGTTTTTTTTTTTTTTTCCTGTTATATGTGCTATCACATATAAGACATGGTGAGAAATCATGATATTTAAAGTTAGAAGATAATGGTTTAATTGTTATAAATAAATATGTTGTTATATGTACGCATTTCTCAATTTCTTTGAACCTCTAGAGGCCCAACATACTATTCCAAATATTTTCTATAACTCCTTATAATCTTTAGACACCTTATAGATCAATTATATGTTACAAAGAGTGAACTGTAATACTAGATTTATTTGTTTAACATTCAGGCACAGTCTTTTGTTAATCTATTTTATACAGGTTTTTTTCACATTAGGGTCTGAAACAATTCTCACTGAAACAGAAAATAAGTGAATTATTTTTCTTTTTTGTTGTTGTTACTTTAGGGGCTTGATTTGGTTTGTTTTGAACAGACTCAAAGGTTAGACCAAGAAGTGAAAAAGAAAGGAGGAGCTCTTTGCCCACAATGAGGTTGCCAAATATGTCTGACCATTATGGTGAATGATCACCACAAAACTAATCTGCTTGGATAAAGTATGCAGAGAATGAACATCCTGAGTTGACAGAAGACATACAATCTACACATTCTATGAAAAACCCCTCAATTTTGGTTCATAGCTACCTTCCTGTCTTAGGGTTGAATATAGGTTGTACAAAAAGCTGGGTTTTGAATGTTTATTCTTAGAAAGTTTGGGAAGAAATGGGAAAGAAGGAGAGCAGTGCCTGGGAACCTGTAACTGAGTCTGAACAGAAACTAACTGTATGCATGAAGAGTATGACTTAAGAGTATTTCATGATCATTCCTGAAGACTTACAATCTGAATCAGCCAAAAGCTAGTGGGTGCACATTGTCTTTCTAAAATCTATTGAGCCTACTTGTTTAAAGTTCCTCTAAAAAACTTTTTGTGGTGTTTTATCTAATTATCTAATAAATTATTACAACAAGGGAGCTCATTAAATTCAGAATAAGGAATAAGGAAAAGGTGTTGCTAGAACTTAATTAGCAAGATACAAAGATACCAATTAACACCTATAGCTCAAGAAAAGGAAAATGTTTTTCATGCAGCATACTAAAAAAATACATTCACAGCTGGTTACACATATTTAAGTGGCATGCAACTAATTTTGGTGCTAGTGTTGATACTAAGTAAAAAAGATCATGTAAAGGAAAAAACACCTTCCCCAGGGTAGCCAAGATTTTTTTTTATTGGTATGAATACCAACTATTTAGCTATTCAGATTAATAAGAGAGTAATTAGGAAAAAACTGTGCTACAGAAATGGCTAAGAATGATATCATGTCTTTTCTACCAGATGTACCACACTAATGCATGCCAATAATAATTTAAATATACAGTTTGCAATTAACACCTCTGATAAGCTAGAAAACAATTATTTTCTTCTAAGATAATAAACTGACTGCTAGGAATAAGATCCTTCTTAAATATAGATCCTTCTTCTCTTACTCTTGTTTTGAGTGATGGTATCATGAGATCTAAATGTCACTGAATTTTAAGTAACAGAGGGACCCATCTAGCTCTATAGATTCAAAATAAGTATGAAGAACCATAACCTATAAAGGAAATGGTTATCATTTTTCACATGCTTTCCAATCTGTTAGATCTGTTTCTGAAATGAATAAGAGACTTAAGTGTGTCCATATTAGAGCTCAAACTAAAGCAAAAAAACTTGAGGATGTACAACAACCCGTAAACAGGTGTCCAGCAAGCAATACTGTCCTCAGGCTGCAAATGAAATGCAGTATTTGTACAGAGCTGAAGCATGGAAGGCTGCAGGATGTTTTATTATATCCCTTAAGGATTTGGAAGAAACCCATCCCTGAAGGAAGAAAGAATAAAACACATTTTTTGAACACTGAAAAAGGCTTGTTTTTCCTTTTCAAGTGTGGCAGCATGTGCACATTCGAAAAATAAATAGTACTTTTCTATGGAAGAAGGAGGGCAATTGCTATTCCTTCTGTTGAAATGGAATACAAGTAACACCAGACTTAAAATCCATAAAATGGAAAGAGGAATCTAGACTACCTGAACTAATAACTATCTTGCTTAGGAACTAGAAGCTGAGTATGCTTCATCATTCAAGATCTGTCTGAATAAATGGCAAAAGCAGAGATGATGTTCCAAAGTGAGTGTCTGAGAACTGGAATATACAAAGTACAGATGCTAAGAGGCCACATTTACTTGCTCATTTGTGAACTCAAACAGTGGATGCATTATTTTCTTAGTGTGTAGCAGGGTTTCTTTGAAGGGTTTCTTTTCAGTGCAAATTTAGTTTGCACTTGAAATCTTACAATACACACTTAAGTTGTGCTGTGCTCAAAGAAGTTTTCCTCAAAGCAGTTTCCCTCCTGGTGAAGCAGAAGCAAAGACATCCAACAGGGAGCCATCTGTAGATCTCTCCTTGCAAATTGAAAGCAAGATCCTCCAGCAGTTAGCACTCTATATATGTGCAATTTATGCCTAGAACCCACAGCTGTCATTAACATCATTAACTTAACTGTGAAAACACAATATGGATGTGTATTCCAAGAACCACAAAGAACCGTACGAAAATACGGTATGGTCCTTCCTTTGACATGCAATAATAGTCCATGATGTAGATGCATCTGACACTAGATCAGCTCTGACATATTAAGAAATAGGCAATTTTAGGTATATACTATGTACTACCCAATAGATTTTTATTACTAGGGATCCAAAAATTAGTTTTAACTGTTAATTTAACATATTGCTTCTTTCTATTTAGCCAAGACAAAACACTACCTCATCAGATATTTTTTAATCATGCAGTCTTACATTTGGCTAAGCAAGTTTATTACAGTTATTACAACTGTTTAAGCCCAGGCATAGAATTCTTATGCCTGACTATTGCCTTCTGATGATATTTCTGAGGCTGTGCTGTATCCTATTGGCACTGTAATGGATGCTTCAGAAGAGCATGAATATTGTGTCATATTGGCAATTCCTGCCATCCTGGGCAACCTAAACTGACACCAAGTGCGACAATTCAAGCAAGTTAATTCCATATTAGTGTTCTTGACTTAGAGGGATGAGAGAGGAGTCTTTCCCTTATTAAAAATTTTATAAAAAACTTAATTCACAAGGACTAGCCTGGGATTCTCAGATAACACAAAATTTAATTCTTTCTTTTGAAATTAAAGGAGCAGTTTATTTTAAAAGACCAGTCCCATATTTAAAATCTCATAAAGCCCAGAGAATTCAAAATTCACATTTATCACCGCTCAGAAGAATGTTGTTTGCATTAAGCATCTACACCATTTTCTTGTCTGTGTCATCTGGTTGTCTCCCTCTGTTTTCCTAAAAAAATGATTTAAGTTTGCAATAAAATTGCAAAGCAAAGGGGTGGAAACATTTTTTCTTTGTGCATCTGAGCAATTGAAATAAAACAAAAAATAAAACTTAAGAAAGGAATATATCTTTCACCACCTGGAATTGTTATAACATGATTTAATATCACAATGATGAACAATTTAAAGAGGAACTTAGCAAACAACAAATTATAATTCTGACAATACAAATAAAAGGTTAAATTTGCTTTCTGCTGAAGTTATGACTGTTTATTTGATTTCCTCTGAGATTTGGTGTTGAAGACATCTGATGAATGTTGCTCAGTTTGCAAGCTAGAGATGCAGACTCAGCTCTAGGTGGGACCCCAGATAGACAAGAAGCTGTGAACTGAAAATCCTTTGGTTAAGAATGATCATGAAAAGCAGTGGCACCAGTCAAATGAATGGACACTGAGAGACACCTCTGGAGCAAAAGACTTGTGAGGAAGAGCAAGACTTGTACACAGGCAAACTGTGAGGGTATACAACCCCAGGGGTTCTTTTGTCCTCCTTGGAGGCACCAGCTTGGGCTGTTTTTGTTTATGCACCATGAATAAATGTCTATGGAATGAGAGATCTCAGACTCTGCTATGGCAAAACTGGGCTCAAAATGGTGAGGGAACCTGGTCTGACTGTGTGAGAGTATGACATGTGGGAGGCCTCCCATCACTCCCTGGAGTTGCCTGTTCTGAAGGGGCTTCAATCCCAGCAGCAGAAGTCTCTGGCCTTGGGAGTGTGATTACCAGAAAATGTCATGAATGGTCAGACTGGGAAGTTTCCTTAACCTGAGTGTGTCTCAAAAAGATAGACATGAAAAAGAGTATTCAAAATGGAATTGCAACCAATTAAGCAATTCCAGCTGTTCTGGATAGTCAGCTTATATAATTCTCTCACAGTGGGTATTCATTCAGCTCTAGGTCATGGTACAAAGTTTCATGATTCAATGACTCTTGATTTTTCAGAATAAGCTAAGTTAATTGCAGATCATATGCTCTTACAAAATTACAAAGGACAGGATATATCTTTATTGTGTGGGCAGTGATGTCAACTTTCTGGCTCAGGTAATAGTTAAAAGACTAAAAATGAACAAATATCATTTTAAATAGGACCCAATCAAGACCTTCTCTCCATGCATGCATTTTGAATGGCAATTACTTCAGCAGTTATTAAGATATTTCAGTAAAAAGTCTGAAAAGAATAAAAGAAATAATATATTCTTAACTTGACCTAAAGGTTTTGAATGTTATTCAATGTCTTCATTCTGAATAACAAAGGCAGATATATCAGAGCTAATTCTAAGAAGGAAACTAAATTTTTGAAAGACCTAAAGTGAATTTGGGGCTTTTTCATCCCAACAGTATTCTCTACCTATTGTCATACCCTCTCCTTACTACATCTTTATAAACCAAAAAAAATCCCCTGCATTCTACCTTCTTGACAAACTCCAGTACAGATCCGTCTTTATCTTATTCCTCTATCTTCTACCAGCTTTTCCCTTTTCCAGTTTTTGGTTTGGCTTTTTTTTTTTTTTTTTTTTTTTTTAAATATACAGTTGACTTGAAATTGATCTCAACAATGTCAATTCAATGGCTGTTGCATGCTTTCTTACATAAAACCCCCATGAAATTTAATAAGCTGTGGAGATCTTGACCACTGCTTCTGCAGCATCAGCAATTCATGTATTCAGCAATTCATAAGTTGCATTCATGCCTATGCTCAGAGACAAATTTTGTTTTGTTTGTTAAATAGTAGTTTTAAGTTTTCTGCTCCCAAGGAGATCAAGCCGCTATCTTGATCAAGCCACTAGCCATTCTATCCACTAGCTAGCAAAATATAGACCAGGTGATTGCTTACTACACATGACTCTCTTTTTGTCCAGTTAAATGACTTCTTTCTGATTTCTCTTTTTGGGTCTACAAATTTTCTTGAGCATATAAAGCTATTTTTTGTCCTAAAATAGAAGACTTCACAATATATTGTTCACTTATTCCCCAGATATTACATGGGACAGAGACAAAAAGGGAAAGTCTGTAACCCAAAGGAATATTTCAACTGAAATTACTAGTGAAGTTTATTTCACTAAGAGACATGTAAACCTTACTAAAATATAAATTACTTTTTCTGACAGTTGCAAGCATCTTAAGTAGTTTTCAGGGTTCATTTCTTCTTGACATAGTTAATTATAAGACTGAAGAATTTTCCACTGTTTGTGGTCTAGACAATATTTTTTTTTACAAAGACATGGCCCTAACTTGAGATCAGACCTCAGACTCAGGAGATTCAAGGTCAGGACCTGATATTAGTCAAAATTCCATTTCTAGTATTGGAATGAGTTTTATTGTAAATGTTCTTTTATATCCCTAAGCATATTTTGTTTTCTTTTAACATCCTCATATGATTGTTGGTAATCATAGTATTGTGAAACTATTCTATTCTTTATAGTCCTTTAAAGTGAGTTAAAGAAAAGGACAAAATTCCACTCTCAAAGAAATTTCTAAGAAATGGTTGTTACAGGCTTCAAAACCTATAATCAAAGCAGTAATATTAGCAATACATTCTGATCAGCATTAAATAAACAGCACACAGATGCTTACTAAAAATAAAATTTAATAATAATGTGGAGAACCTAATGCAGTGTCTTGAAGTAACCCAAAAGAAATGCTAAAGCTAATTAATAATTTTGAAAAAAGTTTATTATTTTTCTTTTTCTACCTCTTCCTCCCTAACCAGGAATTTTGGAATACAGTGTTATTACTACCTAACATAATGAAAATAAACTTTGGACAATAATTTGGGCTTTTTAAATATAGTTTGACATAGTGTACATATACTTTATCTCATGTTTGTAAGATTTGCATGTTTGCAAAACCACACTTTCCCCTTTGATCTTTCAGTACTTAACTGGTTATATGGTCTATAGTGTATCATGTCTCTCCTGAATATCTTTAAAGAATGCAAAGGAAAAAAATCATATTTTTAAAGCAAAAAATCCAAATGCTTTTCTCTTATCAGAAAACCAAAACCCAGTTGCATCCTGCTAGCAGTGTTCACTCTTTTGGTTTCCAGATGCATTTTTTCCTTAGCTCATGCTCAGATAAGAAATTGTGCAAGAACCCATATTATGCCATAGAATCTCAAAACTTTCTATCCCTATCAGAATCAGCTGCTTTCATGTAACCAACTATAATTCCAGCACATATTTATATTATCTGCTCTTGAGTTTCAGTTAGCTCAATTCATGATCTGCAAGTATACAGATGTTCGTCCCTGCTGGATGACAGTGGTGCCGCTTAACTTCAATGGAACTGCTGAACAGACTATTAGGATATGGTTGTCTTCTGAGTAACTTTGGATACTCTATCTAATTCTCCCAGTCTTGTCGTATATGAGACACAGAAGATTCAAATAAATCCCATTTCCTTCCTACTTCAACCTCTTTTTAGAAGTAGGTTATAGTCAATATATCTGTTATTAAAAAGAAAAATAAAAGATACAACAAGAATGAATACCTATTTTCTTATTTCCAGCTTTCTTCTCCCTCAGGCTGTAAGCTCTTCTTCAACTATTGAATTATTTTAAATAATAATTTGGGAAGATTGCAAAACACAGTTCCTATAAAACTAACCTAGCCTGACTAATTTGCTAACAAAACACAAGTTTCCACTCTCTATTTATACATCATTATCATTGAAATGAAGCCAAAAAGTGATAGTGGTTACTTAGCTGCTCAAAATAAATTGCTTAAATTCTAGCCATAAATTTTCAACCGTATAACTGAGGTTAATGTGATAGGAAATACAGCAACTGGGATCCATCAATGCCTAAATTACTTTTGTAGACAAAGGGAGAATATTTATTCTTAATGTTACAATGTTTTTAATCTCACAATGCTGCCTGACCTACTCTGCATTCTGATCAAGTTTTAAAACCTGACTTTTACCATATTGTAGTGAATCTATAGGAGATATTATAGAGAACTCTTGGGTGGTCTAATGTTACATAAGGCTCAGTGGATGTGATCTCTATTTAAAAGATTTCAATTAAGAATTTAAGTATTAACCAAATATAAAAATAATCTCCTGATTGATATTCAATTTTCCTGTTTGGATGAATGAACTCTACATGATCTGATGTACAACTAATCTCTAGAGCTACAGTATTCAAAAACATTTAAAAATCTGGCAAATTTACATGTTAAAATGTTGTCATAGATCTTTTTTTCTTCTTTTAGTCTTCTGTGCCTGTAATATTTTTTATGAGCTACAAAACAAGAGGATGAGGAAGAAACTGGATATAAAAGAATGAGCTCTATTACAGTCTTATTACTTGGATTTATGCTTGAATAAATTCATTAAGAACTTTCAGTGGTAGGAAGGACAGTGGATTTTATTATTTTTGAATAGCTTAGCATCAAAGTGATGGCAACAAGGGGAAGGAAATCTGAGTCTTCACTACTGCTAAACATAGCATTCCTTACATTGCATGTTGATTTCAAAATTAGTACAAGGATGATTGGCTGATTCAAACCACACCAACACCACTGGCATGTCTAATATAACTGTCATACATTTCTTACTCAATGACAAATGCAAAGTTTGAACTCAAGAAGGAATAATCTCTTGCAATATTACAGACAGGGATGAACAGATTGAGGAACAGCTCTGGGGAAAGAGGCTGGTGGTCTTGCTAGACTGCATAGCTGGACATAAGCCAGTAGTGAGCTCTGTCACAAAGTTTCAAGGCAGTGATATATCACCCCTAGAGTGCTGCGTCCATCTAGTTTTGGAAGGACAGAACAAATTTCAGTGAGGTCTTCAGAGGCCACAAAGTTTGAGGCTGAAGTGAATGCATGGGTCTTGAATGATTAAATCATCGTCTCCTAGATTTACTTACCATGTTATCATGCTCCAACACCTCTTAGGTTTCTAAAGACTTCAGAATAATTTGTTTTCTCTAAACCAATTTGTCTCTTGTCAAACTGAGATTGCAGTTTTACAACCACCTGGGGAATAAGTGATCCCATTCCATAAATAACAGTCATCTGCATAATATGTACTAAGATGTCCCTGTAGACTTTAGATATTGTATATGAATAGAAAGATTTAGACTCAGTTAAGACATTTATGCAAGAGAGACTTCAGCTGGTATGTCTAACATTTTCTAACACAAATCTTTTCATAATACCATACAGAAAAATCTGTATAAGCATTGCAGATGTTAAACTAGGAAAGTAAAAGAAAATATGGTTAAATGAATATTTAAATAACGGAAACATTCTTGGTATCAAGATGTCTGAAGTCAGAAATATGAAAATATTTCTTGTTGGCAAGAGATGTGATAGCTACCTCACCAGGTCATCTGGTTCTAAGCCCCCTGTTGTGGGCAGGGACATGTTTCACTAGGTTAGGTTAGTCAAAGATCCATTCAACTTGTCCTTTAACACTTCCAGGGATGAGGTATCCAGAACTTTTCTCTGGGCAGCATCTTCTAGTGCCTTACCACTCTCTCAGGAATATGAATAATATGAATAATGCAATTTTCTAAGAAAATAAGTGGAGTATATATAGTATAAATATAGGGTATATGAAATTCCAGATTTGCTCCTTTGATTCTCTTAAATGACTAAGGAATTTGGATTTTGTGTTTCTGTTTTTAAACTATATATGCTGGTTTTTGCTGGGATGGAGTTAATTTTTTCACATTAGTTTGTATAGGATTATGTTTTGGGTTTCTGCTGAATGAAGTATTGATAATATAGAGATGTTTTGGTATTGCTGAGCAGGGCTTACACAGAGTCAAGGCCTTTTCTGCTTTTCCTACTGCTGTGCTGGCAAGAAGGGAGGGACTGAATGGGAGGTTGGGAGGAGACACAGCTGGGACAAACTGAGCAAAGGACCAGACCTTATGACACCCTGCTCAGTGTGTAAAGCAAGGAGTGCTATGGATTTGTACCATCCAGCTGGAGCAGCAGATCCCTCACAAGTTCAAGGTCAACTGGGAGTTGATCATTCTCACAGTCTTGGTCGTCCAGCTCAGGGCACTGAGACCTCCTTGATCTCCTTGGCCTGCTGAAGATGCAGCCAAAGAATGCATTAAAAACCTCTGCCTTGTCCATGTCCCTGATTGTGAGTGAACCATTCTCATCCTGTAATGGGCCTATATTATTTGTATTCTGCCTATTGCCATTAATATATTTCAAAGAAACCTCTTTTTATTGTCCCCCACAGTGGACAGGTGGCCAACGTCAAATCCAATTGAGCTGTGGCTCACAAATTTTTCATTGTAGTGGCAAGCAGCATCTCTGTGGTCTTTCCATGCCACCCAACTTTGCTTCCACTGGGCATACACCTCCCTTTTCACTTTGCTTCCAAGAGGAGATTCCTGTTTAGCCAAGACATCTTTCTGCCTCACCTGCTTTATTCCTGACATCTGGGAATTGCCTGGTACCGTGCCGTTAGCAGATGAAGTTTAAAAAGTGACCAGCACTGATGGACCTCAGCATCTGCAAAAACATTTTCCCAGTGGGCCTTACTTACTAATTCCCTGAGCAGCCTGAAGTCACCTTTCCTCATATCCAGAGGTTTTGCTGACACTTTTTCTTCTGTCAACAGAGATTATAAACTCTATTTCTTTGTGGTTATTGTGACCAAGATGGCTGCCAATCTTCACTTTGCTCACGAGATCCTCTCTGGTGACAAGTAGTGGACAAGGAGGGCATCTTTCCAAATAGTCTCCCTTAGGACCTGTTCCACGGAAGTTAATGAGTTTCTTCAAACGCATCAGACTATGTTACACTATCCTTAAGTGTTGGCTTACACTTAAATCAACAGTTACACTATCCTTAAAGGTAGGCTAGATTAACTAATCATTCTGAAATCATCTCAATTTCTCCCTTTCACTTGTTTGAAATAAGAAAATTAGTAAAAATAAGAAATAAGTAAAATAAGAGATTAGAATAAGTAAAATAAGAAATTAGTAAAAATATTAAGCAAATGAATGTAAAATATAACTATTTTAACAAGTCTTTTAAATAATAATTTAATAAGAAGAAATTGAAATAGTTTCAGAAATACTATGACAAAGACATTTGATAAGCACTCTTAGAAGGCATAGGATAAGAGAACAGTGGGGCTGGGAAATAGCAGGGGAAGAGAAATATAAGACCACTCAGAAAAGTTTTGTCAGAAAAAGGGAAATAGTACGGAAGAGAATTTAACATAGTATTTTTTAAAATAGAGTGAGTTTACTCTGTTTTCCCAAAGAAGGAGAAAGCAGCTAAACACTGACCCTGGTAGTTTGGGGTATTTTCAGTTTTCATTTCAATCTTAACTAGAGCCAGAGTACATCTGGATTTCCTCAGACACGTCCTCCCTTTTCTGTTAAGAAATTTTCTCTGTCTGGGAACTGGAGAAGTTTGTGCCCCCAGCTGAAATGTCCAAAATTTCCAGACATATTCACTATGCATGTAAAGATTAACTTTGCAGCACAGGCATAGTGAGCTTGCTGCTTCTGGGAAACATCAGTACATGGTGCACATGTGATATTGGGTCTGCACATACGCAGCAAGCCTAGTGTGCTCTAAACACACTGTATTTATGAGAGTACCTGTGGGAAACAGGAGTTTCTATCCAGGATTTCCAAACCAGAAATAATTCTGAACAATTTTGAATAACTTTGAATGATTTTTAAATTTTTTCTCCTGCTTCCTTGACAAAGCTGACCTTGCCATGAGAATGGATGGCATTGAAAAATCTGAATGAAGTAATCACAGAAGTTGAAGAGATAAGATCACGATAACCCTAATGAATGGAAACTGCAGGGACAAGCATCAGAAACAGCTAGCTGTGATTTATGGACTTGGCTTTAACCAAAAGTTGAACACGAAGTAAAAGCTGTTTAATGTCTATGGTATCACTATTCTGCTAATAAGGACATCAGTCTAAATTGATAAATTAGCTTTTTTTTTTTTTTTTTCTTGCTTCTCTGGCCACCAGACAAGTAATAGAGGTTTCTGAAGAACAGCTGTTGCATCCTCCTTAGGACAATCGGTACATCCTGGCTTCCAAGAATGAGTTACATTTGGTATACAGTGGTAGTGAAGATCTGCAGAGAAAATGCCACTTCCTTTTAGCTGACCAGGATACTTCCCTCCTGAAAATATACTTCAGCTTCTTTTACCATTAGCACTTAAGAAATACAGGGGAAAAAACTCACTTTACACTGTCAGGCAAACTGTGCTTGAATTGAATTAGGTTCTGTATGCAACCATACTATTTTTGTGAAATAGAACTAAGGAGATCTACCCCACAAATTAATATGAACAAAATTAATTGTTCAAAGGCAGTCTTTATATGTATTATGAAGGAACTCAAAAACTGAATTGAAGCACAAAGATAACAGCACTTAAGAGACAATTCTTCATCAGAAACTGCATAAATTTGTATTGGGAAGATGCCAGTTCCTACTGGTATATCCATTTAAAGTCTTTGGTTAAAGTGATAAAGTGGACCAGTCATATCTCTCTGATAACATTTTGCCTGCAGGATGCTAGTGATAAGTGGCAGATTTACCATTAGCATAATATGACAATGCTGAATTAATTCTAATTATCTTGATTGTTGAGCACTTAAATGAAAATGAAGACATTAAAAGTAACTAATTGCTTAAAAGGCTACTTCTGAGAACAAAATATGAAGGATAAAAAAAAATTGCAAAACAATGGGCTTGAATTATCTAAAATCTTGTAAGTTAATTTATTTCTTATGAACCTGCTTGGAAAGTAGTATGACTTTTCAGAAAGCTTGAAAAATTTAAAACACTGTTTTGCTAATTACATATATTTTCGTCATTTGTCAAACTTATGGACATTATTATTAAATTAACTGATAGATTATCTATAGGTTCTCAGATCTAATGTCCACAGTTCATAATGCAGCTTATTGATCATAAAGGAAAAGATTAAAATAATACATAGCAGAAATTCACTATTAATAGCTATGAAAAATACACTTCCTGCAAGGCATTAAGCCCTCATTGTTCAGCAAAATCTCACAAGGAAAATATATAACAATTTATATGACAAAAAATATTTTAAAGCAATTTATTTTGTAATTATCTCCAGATATTAAACCACAAATTGCTTAAATCCATTACTGTATTATTTTCATGTCAGTATCTGATAATGTTATCTCTTTTTACTTATTTCTAATCTCTATTTCTTCAAAAAGTAGAAGCTGTCATTTACAACCAATCAATCATTTCTTAATAAAAGAAGAAGGAAAAACTAAATCTTGAGAATTCTTTTCTCTGTACAGGTAAAAATTTAAAATTATATGCTTATGTAGTGTTATAGGAGGAGGTGCAGAATGTCTAGAAAATTAGTATACTACACTCTCTCAGTCCACACAGACAAACAGTAACCACAACTTTCAAAATAAAATGTAGCTGTTCTACAGCATCCATCCTGTTAGCTGTGTGCCTGGGACCTGTTTCCAGCCCTGGCTATTTCACACTGCACTCTGATTCAGTAATGTATTGCTAAGAACAGGCTAGCAAGAATTAGTGTCACGAGGGCAGTAACAGCAGCTAAAGGAATTGCATGCAGTTATTAAAAATGTTGACTCACACTTTAAACAGTTTGCTGAATTGGAAAGGAGCTGCAAAATCCCAGTTTAGTTTTGAAGCGATTTCATTATGGTGTGGGGTTTTCTATGATTTTTTTTTTTTTTTCTCCACAACAGTTTTCTTAAATGGCTGAAACCTGTTTTGTCTGGGTCAAGTGCCTCAGCCAGGATCAGGGACACTCCTCACCTCCACCTGTTAGAAACACACTTCTAGCGCCTGAGAATTTAGAAAGTTCTCGCTGTAAAAATGACAGAAGGTGTAACTTTGTTGAAATGCTTCTGCCCTTCTGCAGGTGCCACAATACATTTCATTGGAAATTTGTGTGACTTTTCACTCTGACTTTCTCTGTCAACTCACATGGGAGTTCAGAGACTTCTGATACTCTCTGAAGGAAACAGGAATACGTCCAACATGAAATTGAGAGAACCACTGTTGTATGGCATCATGTTGTAACTTCTTTGAAAACAGATCTGGAATTAAGTGCCTTACTTTCTTCAGTAATCCAGAGGGAAAGCTATGCATCTCTGAAGAGCAATCAAAAAACTCTTCTCTGAGCCTAGGTCCTGCCAAGAGGAAAAATCAAACACAAGATCAGAGGGATGCAACATCTCCAAGCTGAGTGAACTGAACCAGGACTGTAAGTCCTATTGGATTAGTCACAAGATTCTGTCCACTCCAATGTGAAACTAGGAATCACCTCTGGGGAGCAGGCATCTGTAATTAATCTATTTTCCCATGCAAAGTGAGTCAAAGAGTGGGTAAGGACAACTTTCCATTTTACTAACCACTTTCTCATTGCAATCATCTGTTTGTAGTGCTCTGAGCTCCCCTCTCCTAGGGATTTAGCTCCCCATGTATGAAAGCACTGAGAGCAGCCCTGGTCTGGACTACCTGTATATACTGTACTCACAGTGCTATCAGAAAGGCTCTACAGAAATGAGAAAGGAAAAATTAGAATGAGAGTGCCTAAGTGAGATCACCCATGGCTCAAGGATTCAGAAGGGAAAATATCAGCACAGAAAGGCATGAGCCCTAACAGGCAAAGACAGTTCAGGCAAAGGTGATAAGATCCCAGCCAGGAGATGCTGATGCCATTGGTGGAGCTGCAGTCAGAGGCCCAAGGTAGTTCTCTGGCTCTGTGAACTCCCTGTGGAAGCCACAGGGCTGACATCTCTTTGGGTGCCTTGCCTATTGAAGCAAAGAGCACACAAGTGCTTACTCAAATATCTGGTAATTCTCATGCATCTTTTGTGGATGCTAGACAGTGAATAGCTATTTTATATCTTTTGGTTTTGTATATTCCTCTTGTAGAGTAAATTATTCTCTGCTTAAAGACACCCAAACATAACTAACCTAAAACGGGCAAAACACACAAAAGACCATTCTCAAGATCCACAGGTTAATTTTCTACTTTTGTATGCTGGATTTAACCCCAGTGGGGAAATTAAATTTCAAATAAGCTACTCCACTTCACCCACACCTTTTGGCAAGGAAGAGAATAAATGAGATATTATAATTGAAATAGTCTCCTAAAAGCACAGTAATAACAGCAATATTAATAGCAAGAGTATACAAAAGAGAAGGTGTTTTATACACAAAAAGGTATTCACCGCTGGGAAAAAAAAGAAAAGGCTTCTTGAAGATAGCACCTCTGCCAAAAGATATTGAGCAAAAAAGGCAAGAGGGTGAGGAGAGCTCCTGCAGCTTAATGTTACCACCATTAGCCTGAAACGATGGAAAACAGGGACAAACACACTCTGAAAGCTAGTTTGTCCAAATAGGGATTGTGCTGGTTGAGCTCAGTTCTCCAAAGTGTGTCACCTCCAACACTCCAACTGCTGTACATGTGTGGGGGAAAAGCTCTCTGCTGGGGTGTCTTTTAAGAAACAACCATTCATTTAAAAACAACCAAAGGCTGATTTATGACTTTGATGCTTGTGAGGTATAAGATCAGCTGGAAACTAAACACCATGCAGCCCCTCAGTGACCACCCTTCTCCCCATCCTCCCCAGTGGAAGGGAGGAGAATCAAAAGTTAAAACCTGTAGGTTGACATATAAACAGTTTAATAATAATAGTAAAAAGGAAAAAAAAAAGGCCAAATCATCAAGTGATGCATGATACAATTGATCACCACCTGCTGGCCAATATCAGACCTCATCCCTGAACCCTAATCTGTTCCCCTTCTGGGTAGCTTCCCAGTTTGTATAATGGACATGGTGTTCCATGGTGTGGAAATGCCTTTAGCAAGTTTGGGTCATTTGTCCCCCTGTGGTGTCTCCCAGTGGGTTTTTCTGTGTTTGTTTTTTTGGGGTTTTTTTTTTTTTTTTTTTTTTTTTTTTTTTTTTGGTTTTATTTTGTTGTTTTGGTTGTTTTTTTTTTTTTTTATTTTTGTATCTCATGACTGGCAAACCACGAGTATCAAAAATGGTCTTGATGTAAAGATAAATCCTACTTTGCACCAAAACATCAGAGTGTTATCAATACTATTCTCATACTGAATCCAAACCAGAGCATTGTATCATCTACTAAGAAAAAAATAACTCTATCCCAGTCTAGGCCCAACAGATGCCTGTCAACTAGGCAGGGAGGAACATCTGAGCGACTTGTGGCACAGAAAGATGCTTGATCCACCTTCACCTCAACATACAGTAATAAAGCATGAGCTGTGTTTTATGATACATAAAAGACCTTAATTAGACTTTTAATAGGCAAGAATTTATGACCCAAGCACAAAGCATTATACTGCTTTCAGAACTGAACTTAGGTCTCCCTTTTAGCCTGTTTTTATAGACAAGAGCATGAAAACCTCGTAGCTAGCATGTATGTCTTTGTATGATGAACACGCATTCTAAATATCTCCAGAAAAAAAGATACCCCCTTCTCATGGGCACCATGAGGGCAAAGTAATTTAATTAAATCTAGAATTAACATTTTAATCTTAGCACTTAGCCCCTGAAACAGAGCCTCAATTATTGAGAAATAATGTCTTCATTCCCTTAAAATCTCATTCCTGAAATTTCACTTCCAGAAATTTATTCCAAGAAGATTATCAGATCACATCATGACTATTGGTGGATATGGAGGCTATCTCACCTGGGTATTTGCTCAAGTTACTACAAAAACTACAGTTTTTGTAGAAATGTGCCTAATTACGTATTTTCAACATGCATCTTTCACTTGGAGCTGTACTGATATACTGATAACTCTCAAGGATGAGAGAGACTTTAAGTATCCCAAAGGAGAAAAGAAAAACCAAAAAGAAAACAAAAGAAAAAGGAACAGTGGAGGAAATAACATGAATAGTACATTTACTATAATCCATCCTGTAATTTTCCTAATTTTGGAATCAATCAGGATTTGAAGTCAGGACTTCCCTTCCTCTACCTAAAAACTTCTGAATTACTTCTACTTAGTCCTATACCAGCTGACTGTTATCCAGGGTTAAGATTGTTATACTTTTAACAAGTAGTTTGATATAGTAGAATCTGTAGAAAATGTGGGTGTCTCACAGAAAAATCAAATCAGTTCATTTGAACTGCATTTCAGCATGGCAGTGTTTTTATCGGGTTAATAGAGAAGTTGGCAGTCAATTATGTGATAAAATTACCTCTACATTGTAGCAGAATTCAATCCTTTTGCCAGCTGAGAAATCAGGAATGAGAAAAATACACAACTTGAGTAAAAAAGCAAAATCACTACTGTTACTCTGTTTACAGTTCACTACAGATTTGATGTTAGAATAGCTGCAGAAAAAGATATCAAGCAGGTAATGAGCTTTCTGAGTATTAATCGCATGAGACAATCTATAAAACATTACTATGAAATAACACACTATTTATGATCAGATATTTACACTGTGCAGCTATAATCACAAGTGAGCAGAAAGCATGAATATTTGTCTCAGGTCATTGCGCACATAAAAAGGAAGTCATTCTATCAAGACTATTATGGAAATAGACTGCAACTTTTTTCTTATTTTCCTTTGCATTTCACAACTGAGAAATCCTCTCAAGAAGTGTCTCAGATTCCTCAGAAATGTGTTTTTGATCTTTATTTCTTCATTATAACTACCCTCAATCAATAGTTTTCTTGGTGAAGCCTAATTCTCTTTCTCAGATCACGTCATCCTGTACGGATTTTGAAAGAAAACTGATCAATTTATTATATTTGCATGATAGATAAGGAAATTACTCATCTGTCAGTCTGTCTCAGGGTTCATCTACCATATCCACACAAATATATCACTTGAAGACCAACTGGAATACCTAGTTTAGATTACTAAACTTTGAATTTACTTTTTGCAAACCTGATTTTAGCTACATCTGTCTTTTCATAATTTTCTATTTGGTCCCCCTTGGTGTGGTCCATGGCCAATGCCAGTTTCTTTGGAAACCTGAGAAAAAGCAATTAAACAGCAGGATCCGTTGCATAGGAGGCAGTGTAGGCAGATGCTGGTGAGCCAGGATTTGGATTCTTGGGCAGCTTGTACACAATCTGTCTTCCTTCCCTTTTTCTATTCAGGACTGTAGACAAATAAATTACTTTTCTGCTTTCAGTCAGAATATACCCCAGAAACAACCTTTTACCAAAGGTTTTTCTAAATTAATTGTATATGCCCAGAAAGAAGCAAATTATTATCTCCCACATGAAGCCATTTTGAGAATTGATGAATATTTAAAGAAACAGATCCAATACATTCTCAGCAACAGCCTAGACAGCCAAACAGGCATTTATCCTGTCCCTCTGAGTCATCTAAGAGTCAGATGTCGTCCCCAAATCACCTAGATTCTCCCTATGGAGTATAAGGAGAAATAGGTACCTTCAGAGAGCAAAAGCACTCCATATTTTTGTTGATGGTGGTACTTTAAGCACCATCTTACAATTAGTATTGTAAGACTAACTGTTTTTCAGTTGGAGGCCACCTTTCCTTCTGCACAGCTTTATTTCTAAATGAGAGAAATACTTCTTTCATTTTATTAACACATTTTAAGTCAAAACAGTGAGCATTTGCTGCTTAGAACAATTCTCCACATTCATCAAAAAGAATACTTTCATTCAAACTTGTATTTCTGATGAAATCAATAACTTTATAGCAAAAAAAGAAGCATTCATTTTGAATTTCAGTAGTTAGACATAAAAGTAGATGTCTTTCATTTACTGTAAGAGCTCTAGATGCACCAAGGGAAAGAAAGACTCTCTGTTTCTGTCATATAACATAAACTTCTATGCCTTTCTTCTGAAAGCTGTATATGAAAAAAAAAAAAAAATAGACCAGCACCATCAAGGTCTTTTCAAGGGTTCTTTTTTTCCATATTTTTCTCCTGAAAGGATGCATATTATAAAATCCTTGCTCCAGATGCTTTAATTCAGAAATTGATTTCATATTTTGTTTTCATATCTGAATCAGAAACCCAGAATAGGGACCAAGAGCTTAATTTGTATCAAGATATAAAATGTTGAGCGCGCAGTTGAGATAGCCAAAAATTTTATTAGAACTAACAACACTTGAGAAGAATGGATCAGTGTGGTGGGAGTTGATTTTGTTTCATCTCTGTACTAAACATCAGTTCCTTTATTAAAATAAACAAATGTCAAACAATATGCATATAATCTGCATATAATATGCAGATTATAACTTTTGTGCTTTTTTGGGGGTTTTTTTTTTGAAGTTGCTTGGTTTTTTTTGGTTGGTTGGGATTTTTTTGGTTTTGTTTTTCTTTTTTTTATTATTATTTTATTATTTTTCTTTTGGTTGGTTTGGTTTTTGGGTTTTTTGTTTTTTTTGGTTTTTTTTTAATTTGTTTTGGGGTTTTTTTGGTGTTTTTTTTTTGTTGTGGTTTTTTTTTGGTTTTTTTTTTTTTTTTTTTTTGTTTTGTTTTGTTTTGTTTTGTTTTGTTTTTTTTTTATGACAGTGTTCATGGCCAGGTTGGATGGAACTCTGAGCAATCTGTGAATATATGATCTGTTGCTTAAAATTATCATGTCACTGTTACTTTCTCACTTAAGCAACAAATAATATCAAAACACAAGACATTTGAAGAAGGGTCACCCCATTTCTTAAAGTGTTTATTTAAATATTTGGAGAGATTGCCATTGGAAATTAATGTTTATTTTCAGCAGAAAAAAAAAATTAAATGTTCATCTTTTAAACAACTTATATCGGCTTCCTGATCTTTTAAGTTCCTTTTCCTCTTCTCATTTCCTTGTGTTACTCCCTTTTCAACACAGTCAAAGGATGCTTAGCTAAACAGAACTCATGGGACTAGATGCCTCATTACAATATTGTCTTCTAGTCTTTCCCATCAGAAATTTTGAAAGTCTGGCTTCTTATTTCTATCTTTGCAAGAAATAGAGAAAAATTAAGAGGAGAGGGAAAAAGCCTTCCTAGTCTTGGTAAGGAAATCTCTGAAGGCATAAAAATTTTTGCCTCTTTTTTCATTGCACCGAAAAGAAAATGGTGCCATTCTTTCAGCAGCAGGTGACAACTATTTTGGAAACACCAGAGTACCTTCCATGGATATGAGTGAGAAAGCAATACAGACCTAGTTCTCTGTCTGTGCATCCTCACACATGTGCTGGAAAAAATAATCAACTTTCATTTCAGTAATATAGGAAAAGCAATTACTTTCTGAAAAAGAGACAGAAAGCAGTAATAAATGGGAGGCAAAAAAAAAGGTCAAATGAGTGTATTTTTAATCTAATTTTTCATAAGCAAAGCTATATATCTATAGGGAAAATGGGAGAGGAGAGGAGAGGAGAGGAGAGGAGAGGAGAGGAGAGGAGAGGAGAGGAGAGGAGAGGAGAGGAGAGGAGAGGAGAGGAGAGGAGAGGAGAGGAGAGGAGAGGAGAGGAGAGGAGAGGAGAGGAGAGGAGAGGAGAGGAGAGGAGAGGAGAGGAGAGGAGAGGAGAGGAGAGGAGAGGAGAGGAGAGGAGAGGAGAGGAGAGGAGAGGAGAGGAGAGGAGAGGAGAGGAGAGGAGAGGAGAGGAGAGGAGAGGAGAGGAGAGGAGAGGAGAGGAGAGGAGAGGAGAGGAGAGGAGAGGAGAGGAGAGGAGAGGAGAGGAGAGGAGAGGAGAGGAGAGGAGAGGAGAGGAGAGGAGAGGAGAGGAGAGGAGAGGAGAGGAGAGGAGAGGAGAGGAGAGGAGTTCTAAAAAAGAAAATGAACAAGTAAAAAAATGCAGCTTTTTGAGGACTTTGTTAATTTAAAAAAATTCTTCCATATGCCTTTTATAGCTCTACCCTTAATATTTCAATCCTGAAGTAATTACTGTAATTAGAGTATGGGTTTCCTACCAGTACTAACATCTCTGGCCCTAATAAACTGTCCTGTTTTTGACTAGGATAGAGTTAATGTTCTTCCTAGTAGTCAATAAAGTGATGTGTCTTGGATTTAGGATGAGAATAATGTTGATAACACACTGATGTTTCAGTTGTTGCTGAGCAGGGCTTATGCTAGGTCAAGGACTTTTCAGCTTCTCATGCCCTGCCAGCAAGCAGGCTCAGGTTGCACAAGAAGCTGGGAGAGAACAGAGACAGAACAACTGACCCCAACTGACAAAAAGGATATCCAATGCCTTATGCACCATGCTTAGTGTATAAACTAGGCAGAAAGCTGGCCTTGGGGCCACTGCTTGGCAACTGTCTGGGCATCAGTCTGATGGTGGTGGGCAATTGCTTTCATTTGCATCAGTTGTTTCTCCTGTGTCTTCTCTCTCTTTTTGTAACTTTCATTATTATTATTATTACTACTGCTAAGTTTTAGTTACTAAGTTTCTGCCATCTCAACAAAAGTAAGTTTTCTTACTTTTACCTTTCAATTCTCTCCCTCATCCTATCAGGTAAACAGGGAGCGAGCAGAGCGCTCTGTGGTCCTTGGCTGCTAGCTTGGAATAATCAGTGCACATCCCTAACAAAGGTCTTAGTATCCAAGTCCTGGCTATCACGGCTATAGTCTATTCTACTAAGGTCAATTTACAAGCCAGGACAGTTTTACTGTTTGAAAGCTGTTGAACAGTAACTCGAGGTTATTAGTTTGAATAGTTCTGAACATGTTTACCCCTGCAAAATGAGCTGTTATCTGTTGATCATTTCCTGTCCCTGACAAAGATGGGACTGAATAACCAGAGTTCAATATCCCTGCATTCAAATCCCACCTATCATTAGCTCAGCTTGTGAAAACAAGTTTTACAGCTCTTTCTAACAGCACTGAAAGGAGAAAGGGCAAAGTGCTAATCCTTCCTTCTCTCTCTGATAGGAGAGCTGTGTATTTGACAAACTCTAAACCTAGACACATTTACAAAATTATGTATTTCTATTATTTAAGTAATTCTGAATTATAAAGTTTGCCTGAGCTTTTCAGATATGTATAAAAATATTGCCAGAGGCAGGAATCACTTCTGCAGTATCACCATATCACTGGTTCACTGCTTCGCTGCACATAAACCTTATTTCCAATTAGTCTGAGCTCCCTGAGAATCAATTGGAGACTGTATAAACATTCAAAACACATACTGTGCATGCCACTTCAAATTTACCACTAACTCTTTACTATATTTCTGTCAATTATTCACAGGAAATAGGCCATATTGCACCAAAGTCATGGTTTAATAGTGTTTCATTTTTTTCTCCAACCACCAAGCACAAGAAAAAATCTACAGAAAATACAACAAATAGTTTATCTGTTTCTTATTGAACAATTACAGCACACAAAAAAAGGTAATATTAGCAATCTGATTATCAAGGAAATAAATTTCACACTTTACTGCGTACTCAGGAGCAATCACATGCAAATAACATTCTTCAAGCCTTATTCACACAGACAGAAATGGCAGGCCAAAAGTTTATTAAGGTTAACCAGCTGCTTTTATCCTGCCCTCACCCCAATACCACAGGCAGCATCAGATCCCTACAGGTCTTCCATGTAACCAATAAATCCAGTTTGGGTCCTTCTTACATAATCTTTAAAAAATCAGTTTACAAATTCAACTTTACCTCAGAAAAATTGCTGGAGAGAAAATTCAAAGGGGTAAAATCAGTCTGCTAAAGCTTACAGCCTTACTTCTCCCTAAAGGCAGAAACAACACCTGTAATTTCCCAAGTATTTTAATCATATTCAGGTCTGGAAGGTGACATCTAACAGCTCTTAAACCACAACTCAGTAAATTTTCATATGCATTATTTTTTCAGTCAAAATTTAAGCTCGATCCCCACACCCTGATGGACTTGAAGCATGCCAAATACTTCATTTAAAAGGTAAGCAGGGAGGAATACCATGTTAGCAAGCAATACATATTGAGGTATGAAGCAACAATAAAAATCAGATCCTTGTATAATGGCATTATAGGATACTAAAAATTTATGAAAAAAAATTAAAGTTTAAAGGATCACATGACATTTTTTCATTCTCTTGGCTGGAAAAGTGGGAGTCAAAGGGGTTAGAAATATCAAGTCATTTAAGGTGGAAAAAATCTTTGAGATCATCTAGTCCAACCCTTAATCCAGCACAGCCAAATTCACCACTAAACCATATCCATAGTTACCATATCTACACAACTTTTCAATGTCTCTAAAGATGAGGATTCCTCCACGTCCCTGGGAAGTCTGTTTCATGCTTAACAAACCTTTCAGGGAAGAAATGTTTTTCCTAAAATTCAGTCTAAACCTTCTCTGTAGCAACTTGAGACATTGTTTTTTACTTGGGACTAGACAAACCCCCACCTGACTAAAACCTCTTTTCCCATATTTGCAGGGAAAATAAACCTCCTTTTCTTCAGGCTGAACAAGTTCCCTCAGCTGCTCCTTATAGCACTTGTGCTCCAGACCCTTTACCAGCTCTGTTGGCCTTCTCTGGACGCACCCCAGCAGCTCAGCATCTTTTTTGTAATGGGGGGCCCAAAACTGAACACAGCACTCAAGGTGCAGCCTCACCTGTGCTGAGTACAGGTGGACAATCATTGCCCTGGTCTTGCTGGCCACACTATTGCTGATACAGACCAGAATGCCACTGGCCTTCTTGGCCACCTGGGCACACACTGGCTTGTGTTCAGCTGCTGTTGAACAGCACCCCCAAGTCCTTTTCCACCAGGAAGCTTTCTAGCTACTTTTCTCCCAACTTGTAATGCTGCATGGGGTTGTTGTGACCCAAGAGCAAGCCGACACTTTGTCATGTTAAACTTCATACTAGTGTCCTTGGCAGATCCCTCTGCAGAGCCTTCCTGTCCTCCAGCAGATCAACACTCCTGTTCAGCTTGGTGTCATCTGCAAACTGCCTGAGGGTGCACTTGAATCTCTTGTACAGGTCAGATAAAGACATTAAACAGGACTGACCTGAAAACAAAGCCCTGGTTAAGACCACTGGTGACTGACTACCAGCTGGATGCAACTCCCTTCACCACCACTCTCTGGGCTTGGCTATCCAGATAGCTTTTACCCAGTGAACCATGCACCTATCCAAGCCGTGAGCCACCATTTTCTCCAGAAGAATGTTGCGGGAGACAACAAAGTGTCAAAGGCTGGACTAAACTTCAGCTAGGCAACAGCCACAGCCTTTTTCCCTCATCCACTAAGTGAGTCACCTTTTCAAAGGAGATCAGGTTGGTCAAGCAGGGCCTGTTGGGCTGGATCCTCTTGTTGTCCTGCACATGCCCATAATGTCACTCAAGATTATTTGGTCCATAACCTTTCTCGGTGCTGAGGACAGGCTGACAGGCCTGTGGTACTCTAGATCCTCCTTTCAGCTCCTGTAGATGGGTGTCACATTGGCCAGCCTCCAGTCAACTGTGACCTCCCTAGTGAACCAGGACTTCTGGTAAATCATGGAAAGTGCTTCAATGAGGCTTTCCACCAGCTCTCTTCATTTCTTTGCATGGATCTCATCTGACCCGTAAGTGCGTGTGTGTCTAAGTGGTGTAGAAGTCAATGACTACTTTGCCTTGGATTATGGAGGCTCCATTCTGCTCCCTGTCTCTGAATTCCATCCAGCTCAGTGGACTAGATAGCCTGAGAACAATTGTTCTTACTGTTACAGACTGAGGCAAAGAAGGCATTAAGTACCTCAGCCTTTTCCTCATTATTTGTTGCTATGTTCCTCCACAGCCAATAAAGGGTGAAGATTCTCCTTAGCCCTTCTTTTGTTGCCAATACATTTTAAGAAAAATCTTTTATCATCTTTTACAGCAGTTGCCAATGTAAGTTTTAGTTGGCTTTAGCTCTTCTAATTTTCTCTCTGCATAAGCTTATTAAAACTTTTTAGCCCTCATGAGTTTCCTGTCTCTTTTCCCAAATGTTATAAACTCTCCCTTCTTTTTATCTTGAGCTCAAGAGAAATCTATGTCTCTGTTCAGCCAGGTTGATCTTCCTCCCCTCTGACTTGTCTTTTTGACACAAAGGGGTGGCTTGCTCCTGTGCCTTGAAAATCTCCATCTTGAAGAATGTCCAACCTTCTGGGACCCCTTTGCCCTTCAGAACTTCACCCCAAGGGCCTCTCTCAAACAGTCCCCTAAAGAGACCAAAGTGCTCTCTGGAAGTTGAAGTTCTGCTAACCCACTTTCTTAGTTCTCTGAGAGCTGAAAACTGCCCATAACATCCTTCAACCATCACATGACTCACCAGTCTTTGTGCACAAGCATCAGGTCCAGTGGGGTGCCTTCCCTAGCTGGCTCCTTCTCACCAGGTGTGTCAGGAAGTTCTCTTCCACACACTCCAGGAACTTACTATACTGCTTCTATTTTAATCACTGGGGGAAAAAGAAAGAGTTGTAGAAGACTTATCTATGTGATATAGTGATATTGGCTCTCAATATGAATAGTTTGAAAGGCATTTTTCAATCCATTCTATTGACTTTTACAAGCATAATTTTAGAAATATCAGAAATTAACTTAACTAGTCAGCTTTTTCATTTCACTTACATTCATCATATCTCACTTTGGTATGATTTTGAATTTCTTCTGTTTTTAAATAAAACGTGCTAAAGAAGTGCCATTCCAACTCCACAGTTCAATTATTTGTGCAAAAAGAGATACATTTCACACAATGTCAGAATTTGGTAATATTTTGATTCTGCTTTTAACTACAGAAGAATAAAATACCCTGGGGAATGCAGCGATGAAGAATAAGAGCTTAACATTCTGTTGTTAGTCTTCATTAGAAAATACTGTGCATCTGGTAGTAGGGTACATTTCCATTCAAACCATTGGAAGCAGAACTTATGGTTACCCCTCAAAACAGCAATTGCTTATCATCCTTGGGGATTTTTCATTTGTTTTTCTATTTCCTCATCTCTGTATACATTTTTCAGAGGCACAAGATCCATGTTTTGAACTCATTTGAGTCTAACCTCATCTTCATCCTTCCTTCTCCAAATGAACAAGAGAAATAATTACACGTATTTAAATTATTGGGTTACTTCTCAAAAACCTGATGTCAGTATTCTTCAATGTTAAATTGATTTTTGAGTACCAAAACTAAAAGAATGAAAAAAAAATGAAAGAATGCAAAAGGAAAAGGAAGGTTTAGTAGGGAGAATTTATTGTTTTAGTTTAAATCTGGACTCATAAAACACTGAAGATGTCTATGGAGTGGAACCCTTAATTCATTTGTAGTTAGACAACTAACACATTACCCTGCAAGGCATAAGCATCTTACTTTTACAGAGGGCAAGATAGTTGAAGATGATTATCTACATTATGGTAAACAGGCTCAGGGACAAAAGCACCAGAGCAATTTATTTTTTTTATTTTCACCAATCTAATCCACTCAAGATCCTTCTCCCTGACACTAAGTGCTCTAATCTTGCTGCCTACTCTCCTTTTTAACCCTTTTCTATCTTTGATGCTTGCAAGCACAACTATTTTTTTTTTCTTTCTTTATACAGATATAGATGTTCCTCATCAGATGTGATTGAGACCTCCTTCTGGCGATATGGGAGTGGCTGTATTATATTCTCCAGGTCTAGGGCAACCACTTCCTCAGTAGATACCCTGTCTTAGAGCTCTTGAGCTAAACATTGACATTTCAGGAGCTCAGAAGAGTTATGCATGGATTCCCATCTGAATTTCAGCAGACTGATGCCCCACATCAGTGGGCCCAAAATTTTACCTATTCTGAGTTGAAAGGGTCCCATAATCTATTGACTTCCATATAGGGAACTCCTGACAGTGGTCTTGATAGTGTAAAGAACTTATTAGCCATTATTCAGCAGTCTCTGCCTTTCTCATTAACTGTACAAAAACCACATCAAATTAATATGGGGTATTTGCACTGATGATTAGGGAACTTCAATACTTAGATACTATTTTTTCTAACTTAGGTGGTCTGAATATTACCTTGGACAGTCAAAGAAGAAAAAGAAAGTAAAAGTATTTAAAATCCCCTTGAAGCCTGATGGGATGCCTTCCCCTGTCAACACCTTAAGATGTTTTCTTGTTAAATATGATAATTCCCGAAGACAAACTGTAAAAAAAAAATAAACTCAAAACCACACTACACAAAAATAAATTTAATGTAAATATAATTACAACACAAAAATATTGATTTATCTTAAAGGTTTGCTTAATGTCAAGTATTTTCATTTTGAAGACATTTATTTTTTAATTGGCACATTATACAAACAAATAAAAGCCAACCTGAAAAACAGAAACGTTAGTGTCTTATGAACTATATGAGGCTATATATATATAAAACCAGACAATTATGGTAAAATCTTTCTTTTTCAGCAGAAGAATGAAATGAAAAATAGGCACAAAAATACTGCAATTTGTTGAGACTGTGGAGCTTAAAGACATCTGAAATTTTTCTGTACTGTTATTTTTTAATTTTAGGCTATGGTAGAATCATTATGGAAAAAAAAATACCAAACACATGGTGTTTGGTTTTTGAACACATGCAGTTTAAGTGAAAAATAAACAGTAAACAACAGCAGTCTAAGAGACTTTAGGAGGAAAAATACTAATTTAAAAATTATTTTAAAAGGCATGTTTTAGTTTTGTTAGGTCAGAGACTCTGCTATTTTCTGATAACTCTTCAACAAGTAGTTTCCCAAATATTTATATTTCAATGCAATCTTATATTTTCAAAGTTGAACTTCATCTAAACAGTAAAAATATGTTAGAATATGTTAAGATAAAAATAAAAAAAAAAGAAGTAAAAAGAATTAGATGTCTACATATATCATACTGAACTTGGTTGTTGAGTCTGTGCAAATCACAAATCATTTATTTAGTTTAGAAAGCATGACTGCAGGCTGCAGTGGCATAAATGAAAAGTACTTAGCAAGGAACTAAGTTTGTTTGCCTTCTATTACATGGATACTTCTGCTGTGAAAGATGTTCTCTTCATATAGCAATTAAAGGAAAAAATCATCTGCAGTATAGTAGAAACCCTTGCTGGTTTGGGTTGGGGTTCCTTTGTTTGAACAGTATGCATTTAACTTTTTTCTCTTGAGAGAAAGCAACATTAAAATAGGAATGCTACTGAGGAGATTCTGTCCCATCACAGTTTTGTTCCAGTAGCAAACATTGTAAATGTAGTGATGACTATCACTTTGTCTAGTGTAGCTCATCAATGCCTCAAGTTGTGATGTTTCCTTTAATCTTTCTGGAAACTGTTGATTTTTTAAATTTCTTTGGTATGAAACTTTCAGATTTGTGGGAGTTACATGGCAATCTGATTCCAGTTAAATTGCTGTACACATATGTCCTTAAGATATACAGACAACTGTATTATTAAATGAGATTTTAAGACATTTCATTACAAAGAACATAAAATTTCCATAGTATATATTACAGTTCTCAGCAGAAAAACAGATCAAAGAGTCATGTCATCAGAAAATGCTGTATTAAATGGTTGTTTACAAGAAGCCTTTTAACTCTATCTCTGCAACAAGAAATCATACAAGGCTGAATGGCTGCAGACATATTTCAGACTAAGTGCAGACAATTTATTTGCTGCAACCCTGCATTCCTGTAATGTTTCTCTGTGTGTCCTTTAGAATAAAGTGGAAACACAAACAGGAAAGTGCCTTGCTTTGTGATAAATGAATGTGTCTGAAAACATGAGACAGTGAGAATAGCCAAAATAAGTGATCCAGGGCTGTGGAGCACATGAAAGAAAACAGGAGAGAATTTCTTTATAGTGCCAATTTAATTCAGTCCCAACAGCCACAGCAGCCAACAGCTGAGATGAAGATATCATGCTGTTATTCACGTTTCGAATTAAATCCTTTTTTGAAGGAAGGAGACATGCTCTTATTAATGTAGTTTTAGGTTTAGCAAGCTCTAAATAAAAACGTAGTGCCCATTACTGTGTATCTGATCCACTAACACTCCTAAATATCTCTTCCTAATATACTGATGCTAATATCTACTCTCACATAGGTCTTCCTACTCCTTCATAATATTATTTCTGAAGAGTCAGATTTGATAAAACAGGGTTAGCAGAAGCAGTTGGGATTATTGCTGCAGTGGAGGATCTTGTAAAGCACAATGTGAAGTCTGATCTGCTTTATTCTCATCATTCTTTAGATTACATATTATATAAACTCTTCATCATTTGCTCCTATACATAAGCACTTGTTGAAATAAATAATTTACTTTTATATAGGTATCACATAATGAATGCCTATCCACTTACCAATAATTGGCATCCAGTTATTCTTGAAAAGAAAGTATTTTTTCACATTATCTTTGTGTCAAAAACACTGCTAGACTGCTGACTGTGACCTTATACATGTACTGAGTTGACCAGGAATCCCTGGGAAAATACAGAAGCTCCATGAAGCAGATAGGTTAACAAGAAACTGAGCACTAGAAACAGCAAACATTTCACCACATTCTATTGAGATATCAACGTGATGGTGACATCTGTAATGACAGGTCACAATTTATGACACCAAACCTAGCACCAGCCCTTTCTCTGCGACCTGCCTTTCGCTGTTTTTTATTGGAACATTAACCAAATGAACCTCTATGGCAGGTGGGGTTGTATGTAGCAGGTTTTTTATGTTATTAAATGGGAGGTCTTCTCAAACTTCTGTCTTGACACCTTCTTCTTAAAGGGCAGAACTCATTGTGATCCTCAGTGCTTGCAGCCTTGAATGACAGAATGATAAGTGAAAAGACTACTTGAATTCATAGCAAACAAACATGAACTGGGGCCAGAATCTCCTCAGAACCGCAATACAAATTATTTTATCATGGGACAGATACATCGAGAGAGAATACATGCCTTCAGAAGGAATTTCTAAATTCAGAGGGCATAGGTTACAGTGAACCATGCAGAATTACATGTAGCAGAGGTAGCCAGCATACTTTCTGCCAGACTCCTGAGCCATGCTGGTGACCTGAGTACTGTGGCACTCTTAGAGGAGAATTGACATACACTAGTCAATTTAGTCAGCTAGTGGAATTAGGTTATTCTGTCACCAATCTGTCATGACTTCCAAAGTTCTGCAAAATGGTGAGGATCAGTGCCAGTACCTTTCTGAAGCTTTTGATGCCTAACACAGTGGAGGTCATTTGTCACATTTCCAGAATAAATTGTTTTGACAGTAATAATAATCTAACAACTCTCAGACTGCTACTTTTTAATATTAGAGAATTGCTCCACTTGAAAATTACTGAAATCACAAACACACCTGAAATCAGAACTGGTTTTCAAATGAAAGTTTTAGTCTATGCTAGAGATGCTAAGGAAACTATTTGCCTATAGTTTATATTATAGAAATGTAATGATAAATTAGCTAAAAGCAGTGCTAGAATCTTATTTGGTCAAGGGAAGATACAGAAAGGTGAACACAGAGAAAACTACTAATGCATTGGTGGTTGGGTACTACCAGATTTTATTTCCTTTTGAAGTGTGGCCAAGACATTGCTAAACCTCATCAGCACTGATTTATGAAGCCAGATATAGATAAGATGGGAACATGTGGAATAAGCAATTCAGTATTAACAGGGACAGAATATTGTAGATAGAAACTGATCTGACTGGGTCAGATAAAAGGGTTTATCCTGGGATGCCTCACTGTATCTCTCTGTGTATAGGCAAATTTCCCTGGAATTCTAAACTATTTGCATACATACAGACACACAGTATCTGAATGCATTATTCATATACAAATTATTTTAGTAATTAAAAAAAAAAAAAGAAAATCATGCACTGAAGGAACACATTTCTGCCACAGATGCTGAAAGTAAAAGTGATGTGACTAATAACCAATCACCTGACAATGTACTGATGTGCAAAATATCAGGGCTGAACTTTCTTGTTGAAATAATTTTCTGGACTGCCTGCATGAAGTTCTCTTGTGGCATGTTGCCATTCTGAAGTGTATGGATTGGATATGTGAAGAAAAAAAGCAGTGATTTGTCTGTCGAAAAATGTATTGATTTAAATAAGCTTTCCTGTATTTGCTGTTTGAGAATAATGTAGTGCCAATTTAATGGTCTATATAAACTGTTTCATCTGTTATTGAATTTCAATGTATTCTTTCTGGAAAGACTTTCACCATAATTAGGCCAGTAAGAGTAACAACTTCAACAGAGCTTTATTAAACTAAAAGACAACTTGGGCTTATGAGGAGCAGGGCATGATAACCAAATAAGTGAAAATTAATCTAACCAAAATGGAGAGAAAAGCATAAACACTATAGAAGGCTTAAATTTAGAGGTAAAAATACAAACTAATACTAACGGTATTTTTTGCCTGCTTTTCTTCTTTCTCTTCTCGTTCTTTTCCTTTCTCACCTCTATATTTCAGCGTGATACAAGACCAAATAGAAGTGGAAAGTGGCCTCATCCTTCCACTTGTTCAGAACTGCCTGTACAGAATAACACTGGAGATCTGCAATGATGCACTTGGGGACCATGCTTGAACTGGCACCTAAAACAAGATTAGGTCATGTTCATCTGACTCTACAGGCATTTTTAGGTCATCAGCAGTGTAAAAAATAAGCAGAGTAATAGTTTACAAATATCATCTTTTTCCAGCAAATCACTAAGTACTCCACCCTTGCTCTGCCTGTTACAGCTGCTATGCTTGGAAGCTGGCTTCTCTTGGCTGCAGCATTGTCAGCAGTTGTCCCACTTTCAGCATTCACAGATTCAAAGTGAGAAAGGAATAGATGACTTGGACGTACCTCTCTTAATCTTAACATATTTTGTCCCTAAAAATCCAGCCAAAAACGGAGATGATCTCCCTCCTGCCAAGATGAATTAACAAGGGCTGCTCACACTTTCAATGAACCAGGAGTTACAGCACCTCATTGGCCTTTGAAATTCTAATCTAGACTTTAATTTGTCACTGACATACATGAATGTATATATATATATAAATGGTTTTGGAGTAATGCCTGCATGACAGTGTGAGATACTATAGTCATTGAGACAGTCCTAGTATATTTTGCTTAGTGTGGTGCTTCTTTTTAACCACATGCTTCTTGCTTTTGCTTATTTTTCTGTCTGCTTCAGTGACATATTTACAAGCAAAGATGAGAAGTAATCACTGAGTATTATCATATCATCCCTACATAATTCCTACACTAAATGACCACTGATGAAAACCATTGAAAGCAAAATCACTTACAATATATTACCTACCTTTTTTCTTTATGCAAAACACATAACAAAGCTGTTGTCTAACAGATACTGCACATGAGAAGATCCAGGAATTTTCTGATAAAGAGATTCTCCAAGACTGCTACTGTACCATTCTAATGACAGGTTCAAAATCTACAGTTTGAACCACTCACCTTTGTTCCCATCAGGCTGTCTGGTCTTCTGTCAGATAATTCCTAAACAGAGTTTGAGATTTATCTAAATTCAGGAACTCATCCCAAACTACAGGCTGGATGCAGCTGGCCCATTTTAGAGGACAATTGGCCTGATAGTATATACCTGAACAAGCAACATCACTTGGCACCAGTGCCAGAAGCGCTTTTAGTTAGAATCCATTCAGGCTGCATAATGAAGAGAAGGGATGTTCTGGCTTGACTGCCTGCAGGACCACTGCAGTATCAGTGGTAAATGTAGTAATGGCCTGAGATGACACAAAAGTATCTCTATCATCTCATCTTCTCTGTAAAATGTAAAAAAAAAGTAAAAATCCTTGTCCTACAAGAGAGTGTTGTATGAAAGCAAGGCACTTGGACCATTGGTATGTTTTCCTTTATGCTCTTTATGGGGAAAAAAAAAAAGTAGCATTAAACCAGCGAGTTTCCTTTTATAAAGAAATTTCCTTGTCCTAGCTGTCCTTCTGGGACTGTAATATGATCTAAATTAAGCTTCAAATGTGATCTGGCTGTGTTATAAAATTATGGTTCTTCCCAGTAGATATCAATTTGAGACCATGCTTTTCTGACCGTGCTCTTCTAAAGGCCTTGGAAAATTGCAATTGAGGGCAGGAGGGATACTACAAGCAGTCTGGAGCAGTCTGAAAAGCAAATAAAGGCACAAAAAATTGAAATGAAGCAGAGCAAAATTAGAGGATGATAAAAGCCACCTCACGGAAAGACAGTCTGTAGAAGAGAACTACAAACTAGGAAGTATCAGGAACAGTAAAAATTGAGCAGAGGTCCAGACCTGGGCTTTGGCTGGCTTTTGCTCTGGTGTTAGAGATGGATAGGCAATGTTTAAAAATATGCAGCTAATGTAAGCCTAGATATGGGCATAGGCATATGCCTAACTGTCATTGTAGATATCCTGTGAGAATTTAGATATGTTAGTCTATTCTTTTCAAGCAGACATTGTTTGAACTTATTAAAAAAAAGTAGATTTCTGAAATTACTAGTTTTATGAAAATATAAAATCTTTATCAGTGTATTGTGGAAAATTAAACTTATACTTAGTTGGAAAAAACAATTTGCATTTGGAAAAAAGCAATTTGCATTCCCTGCCTAGCAGGAAAGAATCCTTTTGTTATTGTGCTGTGTAAAAAAAACTAAAAACTATCTTGACACATCTATGATTTTTTTTCCAGTATTTCATGCATTCTGGCAAAACATCACACAGTAGCTATCAAGATAGTGAACACATTAGCTATCAAGTTGAAGAAAAGTATATAATCTGTGGAAAAATTTCCATGTTGTGAGAGCTATTTTCCTTCAGGTGAGTAAATATCTAATATGTGAAAATTGCATATCATAAATGAAAAAATAGTACTGATAAATTTATTAAAGAGATTCTAGGATGTGATTTATGAAATGATAGCAATTACTAGTCATAAACTTTTGTGTAATCTGCTTTGACTCTTGAAAATGTGTACCACTCCTCTCCATGATTTGGGTAGGATAGATTCCTGTGATCATGATGAAAAATCCAAATTTTTAATTTCTGAATGAATAATTGAAAAATAAATTTATCTAGAAAATTTGTCTTCTAAGGAAGTAATTTTATGATCCATAACAAAATAATTGATGGCTGCTCAGAAAATACTAATGTTTTATGATCTTTTAGAAAGATGGTATTCTTTCACTGGAAATTGAATATGTGACCAATAAGAACCGCATGCACATTTAGAAAGCAGCAATACTTTTGTTTTATTTGCATAAATTCTGTGTTGAAAGTTTAAAACATTGAAGTATTTTATTTCAGCATGTTTTGCATTCTATAATTGATGTGACATTTTGAAATTTGGCCATTATCATAGATAAAATAAAATCTTAAAAATATGTTTCAGTCTTTATTTAAATTAGTATTTTGCATTGTATAGTTAGATTTAAATTTTAGCTAGTACCAAATGTATGCTGTATCCTTTTAAGCTTCAATATTGTTTTTCATCTTTTTCCTGCTTCAAAACATATTTAATTAATAATATGGCTTCTCATGGCTAAATGCAACTCTAGGAACTTTCATTTTCCATCTGTTGAAAAGCTCATCTCATCAAGTGGAATGTTACTGTGTTTTCAAGCATTTTTTAAAAAATAACTCTATATAAATATAATTTATTATTCTAATAAATTCCATTTTTTTTCTTTTTTCCTTGGGTCATGTTTTGTATGTCCTACAATAACTTGTGTTAAAGAATCACCATATCTTTTTCTCTCTTAAAAGAAACCAGAACTCAGTGAGAGGTGAATCCTGCTTTGTGTGGGATGTGTAGTTTCTCTCTACATTCTTCTCTTGTGAATAATGCTGAACTGTCATCTCCTCTCCTATCCACCATTTTCACCCTTTCCATTTTCCTAATCAAATTATGAAAAGAAAAATAGTTCTATGCAATTTCTCAACAGTGGCTGTAACACATCAGAGAAACTGGTGCTGTTCTGAATGATGTTTCTCTTTGCTGTACATAAGACATGGAAAGAAAACATATTCAGGACCACCTATTTCTTCCTCACTGGGTGGTTGGCTAATTTGCTTATGTTCAATTAGAAGCATAAAAATGAACACTACCAAACACAGGAGAGGAACAAAAGTCAAAATTAATCCAAGATTCTACACGTCAGTCACAGCACAAATTCTATCTGACCAAAGTCTCTTTTATGGAACTATGTCTACTCTTCCTCTGCAACACATATATCCTTTTGGCCTTCTGTTTAAAAAATAATATTTATTTATAGTTGGTTGCCACGTACTAAGTATTTTCAATATGCTTCTATTTCAGAAGAAAAAGGAGGCAAAAATATCACAAGAAAAAACAAAATCCACGAGTATTATTAAGTAAACCTCAACCTCCTTCATCCTTTTGAGGAACAAAACCAATAAAATATGAAAAAATTAAACAAATTTGTTTATAATAAAATAAAATATTGTATGAGATTATTAAGAACTCCATCCTCAATAATACATCTGTTCTAGATTTGCAGGTTGGGGATTTTGTGTGTCTTAGTAATTGTAGCAGGCAGTAATTAGGGATATTAGCCACATCATGTCCATTCCCCCTTTCACCACTCCCTCACATGTTTAAAAAAAAAAAAAAAGACAAAAACACCCATGGGTTTGAAAATAAAAAAATAATTTAAAAAATATTCACAGATTTACTATTTAAACTATATTTAATTTGAAATCTCAATAAAATTAATATATTAAACATGTAAAAACTCCTACAAAATTGCCTTTCATAAAAATTTTGCCTAGTTAAGTTGCTATAATTGAAGTTTCATCTATGTGGTACACATGTTTGATATGACTCATCAATATTCAGTTAAATTAATATATATTTGAAAAATACTTGTCATGTGGGCTGAAATTATCACATACTGGGAATGGCAGTGTGGTCCTATAATATTTCCTTGGCAACACAAGCGTTATTCAAGTGAAGAAAATGAAGTCTGATTACATGCCATTTATTTTATTTCTGAAAAAATACACTAGTATCATTAAAATTATGTCATTAGAAGAAGAAGCTTTTATTCAATGATTGATGGATAATTTCCCCTGAGTAACAGATATAATAGATATAAGACATTTTTAATGTGTATAAAGTCCACTGAACAAAAATAGTAGTAACAGTATCTGAAAGCATTTAGGTATGCCTGTTTCTTTAAAACATCAAGTCTCTTGTGCCAACATTTTTCAAAAAGGAAAGCACAGTACAACTGAGTTCATAGTATTGCAAGTTGCTGAAAATAGATTTTCATAAATAGGCTTATATAGACATTTCTATTGATTTACATCTATATTTTTATATTGTTATCTATTTGGTGGTGATATTTACAACTTTAATGGTAAGTTTGGCTTTAAGCCAAACATTAAAACATTTTTATTCATTTTCTGCTTTATTGTTTTGATTTTATCCATTTGATTTACAAAGGTCCAAATGTACTTAAAACTACTTCAGAGATCTGAACACCTTTTAATATGTCTTTGCTTATAGAAAAGCCTCAGAGGATAATTACTTAGAGAACAAGCAATGATACCATGTATGGACAGATAATTGTCTCAGATATGCAAAAATTATTTAGGTGTATTGCTTTTAATAATGAATTTTTCTGCAAGTAAATCAGTTTATCTGATGACTTTTTCTAAAAGAGATTTTGACCTTTGTGATTTATTTCTTTGTGCAGTTGTGAAGCAGTACTACAGAGGTGTGTGTGACAAATAAGAACTACTTTGAAACTACAAGCATAAAGATGCCTAGATATTCCAAACAAATGAGGAATATAACAATGAACATGGAAAGCATCGTATACATGTCAAGATTAAAAAAAAAAATAAAGGAATGACAAGACATCTAAACACAATTCATATTTTGCCATCTTTCCCATGTTATTAAAACATAAGGGTATTCAGAAATTACTAGCAATGGCTCAGGACTGGGCCAGTGCTCAGTTCTATGAACAAAATAACAACCTAGTCTCGTCTCAAGGCTCTTGGTACTTCGAGAATAAATTACTACATTGTGAAGACAAATACTGATGGCTATTTATTTTGGATATACAGGATAAGGTTTTATCTTTTCTATATTGTTCCAAACACTGTATGTTTTTGATTACAGTGTAAAAGCATATGATGCTGACAATATTCTGTTCTCAAACCATTATCTACTGGCATTCTTTTTTCTCAGTTGGGTTTTTGTGTTCAAATTTAGAACAAGCAATGATAAACCTTTTCTTCCCTCCTCCCTCCTCTTTTCCTCTCCCGAATTTGTCATATTTTATCTTTATTTGTAGTGACAACACATAAGTACAGGAAGAGCAATGGCTTAGGCTCACGCTATCTCACTTGTGGTTCTAAACTGACACAGAGTTAGGAAGCCTTATAATCCTAGAAAATTCTCTAAAAGCAATTGAGAGCAGTAAGGATCTAAGTCACTCTTGTGAGAGGTTTTGAGTATCCTCATAGGATGTTTTAGCAACTTGATCATCTTCAAAGTATTTTTAGGAGCTAGGTGATCACTTGGTAGCTTCAGCTAAATGCTTAAAGCTGGCCATAAACTAGAATGAAACTAGGCCATAAGTCAGGTTCTCAAGTTTAGAATTGAAAACAATAAGATCATTCTGAAGTTTGTAGAGAGAAGAATTGCTAAATTTCACTTCTTCATTCCATAAAAACAAGAAATCCTGAAAACATTTGAAGGGTGGTTACAAGTGACACAATGATATAAAAGAAAATTGTCTCAGGAGTCACATTCTTTACTAAAATCAGGCATGTAAAATAGCTCTTTCTAACACACAGGGTACATTGGTTACAGTGTTTGGCAGTTTGTTTTTTTTTTTTAATTTAGTATTGAATTTACTAATGCATTTTTTTTTTTTTTTTTTTTAGAACTGCAATAGATCAAATTTTAATGTAACAGGCCATATTATCACTTTTTTTTTAAAATCTAACTGGTGGGTAGTGGGAACATTCTACTACATACATCTCCAGTCTATGCTTCTGACTTTCCATGTGCTCTGAAACACAAATTTATGCCAGCTTCCATGCTTCAAACCTAAACTCTACAAAGAAAAATGCATCTATGTGTTTCAGCAGATTGTGGTACCATTACATATGATCAGATAAAGGAATAAATTGCAGTCAGTAAATGTCCAACAGGAAAAAAAAGTATTTCCTTATATCTAGTAACAACACTGAAACAAAAGTGCAATTTAAATACACAACTTCATAAAAGAGGTAAAGAGGTCTACAAGACCTCCCAGTATTCTGCCTGTATAAATGTTGACCAGGAAACATTTGCATTAGAGATTCTGAGTTGTCATAGGGAAACAAAGTTCTTCAAACTAGGAGCTCAGTCTTCCTAGATTTCTTCTACACACAAAGTGATATGTGACTTGTAAACAGAAGTATTCTATGTCAGAGAAACATTTGATTTAAAAAAGCAGATAAACACCTAAAATTAGATCTAAGGAATGTGATTTATGCTAAAGGTAACAGATCATAACTTTGGTCAAAGTTTTTGCAATGTACTTTCTCTTGACCACACACAAATGTAACAGCTTTTAAAATACACTGGTCATATCCAAGATGGCAACTACTGCAATATTCTTTTAATATCCAGCTCTAGAGAAAGTACCTTACCTTTCAAATGTTTAAAATATGCTGTGATATTAATCAAAGTTATTGAATATTAGTAAAGAGAGAAAAGTAAAGTTACAAAATGTGCATCTTGATTTGTTTTCTCTAATTGTAGTAATATTTTAGACCACTTGTGTTTCAATTAGCTCTTCAGAAAGGTGTTTACCTGTGGAGCATATGATTTGCAACAGGAGATGTAAATTTCAGTCATCAAGTGATCTGCACTACGGACCATTTTGATTTTCAGTAATATTTTTAATTAATCTATCTAATTATTTTATTTTCAACCATTTTTTTGACAAAGTATAGACTCTTCCCTTTTTCAAAAATATTAAAAGGGGAAGCTTAAACTCTTACTTTAGATGATTTATATGTTAGGGGCCTAAAAATAGCTGGAGCTTTGATCTAGCTAGACACCAGTATACCTGCTTTTTGTCTCCTTTCATTTTGGAGGTCATCTCCTTCTTCAAATTATAATGAGGTGCCTGCAGATATTTATTGTAGGCATTATTTAAGTATGATCCACCCTTGTTAATTGTTTCAAGAAGGGAAATAACTTTTAGCAACATTCTAATTTTGTGGTTTTAGTGTTGATGTCCAAATATTTATGGTTCTATCAGTCTTATTTTAATGTCATCATTATGTAAAAACTTGTATTTTTAGCTTATATAAAGTATATAACTGATATGTAACCACAAAATGATGATTTGAAAATTTACATTAAAGAATTGGGAGGGGGGAGGAGATTATCTGTACATTTTTCTTTTTCTTCATATGGATATTTGAGAATGAGAACAGAGAACAAGGGGAGAGAGAGGAAACAGGCATTTTCAACACAATGAAATAGCAGTTCAGTTTCTGTTTTGTTTGGGAAAGGATAGAGAAATTATTTTCCTGTACATTTGCTAGACCAATACCTATATTAGCAGAAAAGTCAAACATTAGCCACCTAAAGACAAACGTGTGTCAACTTTGATGAAGGGTCATTTGTGCATGTTCTATTGGCCTTTGCAAGATAAGAATATTGACTGACTCTGTAAAGAATATCAGTTTCAAGTTTTTGTATACAAAAAGTGTACAAAAGGTGCTTTGAGGTTGTGTGAGGAAGTCCTGTAGAAGGCCATCATGAGTTTGCATCTGATGCTTACTTGCTTAATGAATATCTTAGAAATAAGCAGGGACTGATCTAAAACTTGTCTTATTGCCATTTGAACCTTTATTGGACACTTTTGAAAAGGTCTGGCACTTCTTATTGATGGGAACATTACAACCCATTGCTTCAGCTAAATAGTGTCTCTTCATCTGATACTCAAATTAATTTGGTGAACTTCACAGGGAAAAGTAGGAAACTGGAAATCCAGGACTGTGTTAGCTGTTGTCCTAATCAAATACCACTCTGATGTGCTATCATTTCATAACTATTTTACTTTTTTGAAAATGATGCCACAGAATGAAAAACTATGATACATCTGACCTCAATCCTGCCTAGTTTATCTAGTTGTTTTATTGCAAGATTTTGTAAAGCAAACCAAAAAAATCCCAAAAAGGGGAAAAAAAGTAAATATAAGAATATACAACTTCTCTATTAAATGTTTAAAGCATGTTATATTCTAGAGCTCTACACAACCCTGTAGAGGTACTTCTGTAAATTTTAAAAATAATAATAGCAGAAACCATCCCAGCTATTTGAGCAATGTCCATTATTACCAGTACTTTCCTGTCAACATGAATACACTCTATTTCTCCTTCTTCATGAACAGATAGGGAAGGAAAGAGAGAGAGTCTGAGAAGAAAAAAACCCTGCTATATTCTAAGCTGACATAGTTTATGCATTTTCTTCAATAACATGAAATTATTGGGTGTCAAATGACCTGCTAAACAAAGAAGATAAGCAAGCCACTTAGGTATAGTTAATAGAGTGCTAACTAAAACTCCAGCAAACTGTTACAGCTCACCAGCTTAGTAACACCATGTAGGAAACAATACTCCATGATCCTTAATTAACATTATAAAATAGCTGCCCATGTTTTGGAGATTGTAATTGTGAGATTTTGCAAAGACTAAAGTGGTTAAAACTTACTGTGCATTGTTGTGTACTGCATATATAGGTTAATAAGATCTAACAGGGAAAACATTATGAGTCCCAATTACAGAACAAAAACTACATTTTCTGTTCATGATGAGTGTTCTCCATAGACCTTTAAATTTTATTTAAGGGCTAATTTCTGCTCAACAGCTTCTCCTAGGTTTTATAGCGGGCTGATATTCATGCATTGCATTACATTTTGAGACTTATGGGCATTATTTAAAATAAAATGAGCATTTCTCCTGATTATTTTTTTCTGTGCATGATAAGAGTCATGTACTTAAATTATTATTAGGTCAATATATGGTTTTGTATAAATAATTTAAGATTTTAATGTATGAATTCCTTATTCATGTTATTTATGTGTGTGAGCGGAGGGAGGAAAACTTTGATTGTTTCTCATTTTAATTTAGAGTCTATACTGCTTTTGGAGGTCTACTACTGTAAAAGATTATATATATATATATATATCACATAATTTAATTATTGCATTTTCAGTAACATGAAAAGATGTTGCTCTTTGCATACATGAAGACCAAGAAGTCACAAAACAGTAGAAACTAAGCTAACAAAAGTAGTGATGATCAGTCTCTTCTCCCAAGTAACAAGAGATAGGATAAGACAAAATGACTTTTATTATTGGAAATTAGGAAAAATTTCTTCCCTTAAAGTTTTGTCAAATAGTGAAACAGGCTATCAATAGAAGTGGAGGAGTCCTCATCCCTAGAGATATTTAAAATACATGTAAGGGGGACTCTCATGGTTTAATGATGGACTTGGTAGTGTTAGTTTTACAAGTGTTTGGACTTGATATCTTAGATGCCTTTTCCAATTTAAATTATTCTATGATTCTGTTATCAACAATTAATCTACTTAAAATTTATTTGCTGCATCTTAAAATTTAGAGTATCTGTTATATTAAGTAATTGTAAAAAGCAACTCAACCCAAAGTGGATGTTTCCAGATGTTTGATGAATCCCCTTTCTAGGTTCTTGTACTCCTCGTGTCCTAAAGAAAGCCTAGAGTGAATAATTTAGATTTACAGACACAGTTCTTAGGCATCACAGGCTAGTCCAAATGAAGGTCAATTTCCATGCAAAATCAAGTTGATGTTTTCAGACGAAAAAAGGCACGTGCCAATCCATGGGTACAAACAGTGAATCTGCCTCACAGAATCACAGAACAGGTCAGGTTGGAAGGGACCACAGTGGGTCATCTGATCCAGCCTCCCTACTCAGGCAAGGTCATCCCTGAGCAAATGGCACAGGATTGTGCTCAGATGGTTCTTGAACCTCTCCAGTGAGTGAAACTCAACACCCTCTCTGGGCAGTCTGTTCCATTGCTCAGTCACCTACAAAGTAAAATATTTCTTCCTCATATTCAGTTGGAAATTTCTGGTCATCAGTTTCTGCCTGTTGCCTCATGTCCTATTGCTCAGCACCACTGAGAAGAGTTTTGGCTCCACCATCTTGGCACTGTCCCTTCAGGTACTGATGGACATTGATAGGGTCCCCTCCCAGCTGTCTCTGCTACAGGCTGAACAGGCCCCCTGAACAGGATCCTTCAGCCTTTCCTTGTAAGAGAGATGCTCTAGTCCCTTAATCATCTTTGTCTCATCTGCTACACATGGTCCAGGAGCACCAAGTCTGTCCTGTGCTGAGGAGCCCAGAACTGGAAACTCCAAATGTAGCTTCACCAGGGCTGAGCAGAGGAGCAGGATAACCTCCCTCAGCCTGCTTTCAATGCTCTTCCTGATGCACCCCAGGATACCGTTGGCCTTCTTGGCCCCAAGGGCACTGCTGGCTCCTGGACAGGTTGTTGTGCACCAGAATCCCCAGGTCCTTCTCCTCAAAGCTGCTTTCAAGCAGGTCAGCCCTCAGCCTGTATTGGCTCATAGGGTTATTTCTCCCCAGAATCAAGATCCTGTGGACTTCCTGAGCATGTACTACTCAGGAGATACATTTTATTTTCTCTGGTTAGTATTAGTCAAACTGATATCACTCTACATTCTTCACAAATTTATATACACAAGGACTGAAGCTCAAAAATGGACCATTGGGAAGAGGACAATAAAAATAATAGCTTTAGCAAGTAGCTACTCTAGCAAAACAAATAATATTTGATTCAGTTTCTGGTTTCTGTTGGATCTATCCCAGTCTTTTATATAACAGCTGGGGATCAGTATGCTGCGGTAGTGTTTTCCATTGCAGACATTTTGTTTGAGTAACAAATATATATTTTACATGTTATATTGCTACTTAATAGGTTTCCAAAAATAGCAGGCTGTTTTCTAACAAGTACCACTTTTAATCATGTTTTGCAGTTATATATGTTGTAACAGTGGCCACAATGATGTTAAAAGCACTTTATATGTACTCTGTGAAATGTACTAGTCTTCTGTATTGTACCTTTACCCCTCCAGCACTTTGCATCACCATTTCAATATTTTAAATTGCATTAATTAAGGAAGCATTTCTGAAGGTACCTGCAGCATTGTTATTAACAGAAGACTGAAGATCATGAGAAAGAGTCTCTCTGATCTCTTTTCTGAAGGTCTGTAACACTGCCATGGAAGAGTGCTGGGCCTCCCAGCCAGGCATGACAGTCCTACACTAAGAGAACAAGCCCACACCAAGTCAGAAATCTCATTGCTGTATGAGAGGAACTTAGATGCATTTATACCTGTCTGCAAAAGCAGTTTAGAGCTTGTGTAGGTAAGTTCTTTATTTTTCTGCAAACTGAACATCATTGAATGAGGTCCTGTATTTGTTAAATCAGTGCCATCTGTGTTATATTTTCTCCCATCCTCCTCAGCAGAGGCATATTTTGATATTATTCTACTCTGGCACACACTCTTTTCTTTTTAGTTTTAATTACTTTATTCTGTTTGCCATATTAGAAAAAGGACCAACCACATTTTACATCAATGACACTTAGCACTTATTAAAGTTTAAGTATATTGATTTTTTATACATCTTCAGTCTGGGAACTTTATATTAGTAAAGAGGTTATGCTAATAAACTTTAACATTTTTATTAATAATGCTTTAGTCAGCTGCCTGGAAAATCCTAAATTATGAACTTATTATAAATGTTAGAAGATTAGCTAGATCATATCATGGCTTTATTAATCTATACAGTCTCAAATTATGAATGTTAAAGTGTTACATTTTCTAGTAAAATATAGACTGGTATACTGTAAGAGAGAGATGACATTTCTGTCTAGTTTCATAGATATTCATACTGTTAATCATAGATTTTATTCAATTCATCCTACATCAACTATATTAACACCAGCCCCAGAGCTAGACTTGTCCAGAAGATATAAATCCATTTGTGATGTTTAGAATCAATAGGTGACTAAGTTAAGTAACTGTTTGTCTGCATATGCTCTTTACAATGCACATTTATAACAAGTTTTTAGATAATTAGTTTTCTGTTAATCCTGCCTGGCATAAAGACAAGTGATGGCATGTGATTGTGCAGAAACAGTATATCAGAGAGATAAAATTTTTACTGATCACTGGAGGAAAGCCATTGTTTCAGTGAATATTGAAGGAATGGGAAAAGATATGAGTGATTTTAACCAAGGTCCTCCTGATTACTCACAGAAAACAAGCTGAAAGAGCTTGTCTCAGTGTATGGAAGAGAGAAGGGATTTAATCTTACATCTTGTAGATTTCCAGAAGAGTAGGAAGATAAAGTACCTCTGCACAGCCTCAGGTGGTCATTAGGACTTTATTTCAAACTGAAGTCAATCAGAATGGGTCTGACCTTCTCTTGGATTTTTTTTCTAAAGAGATGAATCTGTGTAAAGTAGTGGTAACTGTGTAATAAGTGAATTCTCTGTTAGAAGGGTTCAAGTGTTCCAAAAAGGGCATAGTTGCATTTTTTCTGTTCTGCTATTTCCCTCCACTCATCAAACCTAACTTCTGAAATGATGAATAATGAAATAATGAATAAATACAATGGACAGAAAGGAGAAAGATTGGAATAAGGCAATTCAAAATGTTCATCTATGACAGAGTTCTTAAACAGACAGGTTAGAAAATGTCTTTTCATGTCTGAATTCACATTACCAGTTTTACCATATTAGAAGTGTTTACACACCAAAATAATTAAATAGTTTGTCTGGATAAACTATTATTAGACTGTATAGCTCCATTAGTCCAAGCCCATATTTTATTTTTTAGAGAATGATTAGTAAGAATTTCATTAGTAAGAATTTCAATTCCATTTAATGAGCATTTTAAATCAAGAGTAATATGTTATTATGGCAGCAGGAACTTTATTTTTAGCCAAGAAGGCCAGATTGCTTAGAGGAAGAGATTTTGCTGGAAAATCTTCATGTTTTTAAAATCTAAATATTATGTACTTCAGTATATGCAACAACTAGCCAATTTAATTTCTCCCTTCCATCCTCCCTTACCTCATTCCCTCTTCCTCCCTTTCTTTCTTTCCCTCTGTGTTTTTGCCTTCCCCACTTCTTTTCACATGATGGAGCTTAGTAATTCCTTTTTCTCATCTTACAGAATCACCAAGATACATAATACTTCAAAATACAAGAATTGGCAAACACAACACTTGTAAAATCTCTGTAGGCTGATTTTATTTCAAACTGAAGTCAAGTGCGTTAATCTACATCCTGGTTTTAAAGCCATGCAAAAATAGGAGAAGGGTGCTTTTCTCCTCTTTCCTTCCCTTCTCCCCAGAGCATGAAATTATTGTGAAATGTTCCATAAACTGGAGAGAAAATTTCCATCAAGTGCAGTATAGCTAAATATAGAGGTAACTCAAGTTTATGCTGCACCAGAAATACATAGTTAAATTCATCAAACTCCAGCCAAAACCTTAAAAAATGGAAGAATATATATGATGCCAAGATATATCTTAATATGCGATCTTAATTCATATTTCCTTTTCTTGTAGTTTTGCGGTTACTATCTAAACATATGTAGGCTTTCTTTTTCCAGACAAAAAACAGTTCCTCTCTCCCTCACTCCTAAGAGTCTCATAAGTGTAATAGCTTAAACAAACAGAAAGGAAATATTCAAGAACATACTGACTTTCCGATAGTTTGAGCTAACTGTCTACAGAAAAATAAAAAGCAATATAGTGGTAGCGGTAAACAAAAGCATTTTCATTACCAGAGCTTCCCAATAGCTCTTCACATGAAAGGAAAGATATATGTATTGTTAATGTCCCCCTTAATAAATGGAATACTTCCAGGTCTCACTAAAGAAAACTAGTAACCCATAGTTAGTTCCTGAAAATTTTGTTTATCTGTACCTTATACCTCCTGCAGAAATGTGTAATCCCCTTTAAACTTTGTGTACTGAGAACTACTCTGAGAATCATAGAATGATTAGGGTTGAAAGGGACTCTAAAGCTTTTCTAGTTCCAACACCCCTGCCATGGGTAAGGAATCATCCACGGGACCTGTTACTCAGAGCCCCATCCAGGCTGGTCTTGAACACCTCTTTGAGCAACCTGTTTAAGTGTCTCGCCACCCTCACAGTAATTTCCTCCCTAATATCTAGTTTAAAACCACCCTCCTTCAGTTTAAGACCATTTTTCCTAGTCCTATCACTATGTGCCTTTGTGAAAAGCTCTCTCCAGCTCTCTTTAGGTACTGGAGGGCTGCTGTAAGATTTCCACAGACCTGTCTCATCTCCAGGCTTAACAGCCACAACTCTCTCAGCCTGTCTTCATAGCAGAGGTGTTCCAGCCCTGTGATCACATCAGTGGCTGCCCTCTGGATTCATTCCAATAGATCAATGACTTTCTTTTGTTGAGGGTCCCAGACTTGGACACAGTATACCAGGTATAGTCTCACAAGAACCGAAAAGAGGGGCAGAATCACCTCCCTTGAGCAGCTGGTCACAGCTCTCTGGATGCAGCCCAGGATGTCATTTGCTTTCTGGGCTGCAAGTGCACATTTCTGAGTCATATTGAGCTTTCAATCCATAAACAACAAGGCTTTCTCCCAAGAGCTCATCTCAATCCATTCTGCTCCCAGCCTGTACTGATGCTTGGGATTGCCCTGACCCAGGTGCTGGAACTTGCACTTGGCCTTGTTGAACTTCATGATGTTTGCACAGATACCTCTCAAGCCTGTTAAAGTTCCTCTGGATGACACCCCTTCCCTCCAGCATGTCAACCACACCACCAGCTTGGTGTCATCAGCAAATTTGCTGTTCCACTGTCCATGTCACCAACAAAAATGTCAAAGAGCGCTGGACCCAGTAGCAACCCCTGAGGAGCACCACTCATCACCATTTTCCATTTGGACATTGAGCTCTTAACTACAACTCTTTGAGTGTGATTGTCCAAAGAAATTTTTGTTCACCAAGAGGTCTATCCATCAAATCTATGTTCTTCCAGTTTAGAGACTAGGACGTTGTAAAGGACAGTGTCAAATGCACACTGAATATTTTGTCTTCATCTTAATCTCTTGTTATTTATTCATTACTTATTTCTGTTATTGCTTTCACAGCTTGGCTACATTTCCTTCTAAGCCTAGGAATGGGACGGCTGTGATTCTGAGATTTGTTGATGAACCCATTTATGTCCTGATCTTTGTGATGCAATCAACCAATATAATAAGAAATCTTTCTTCATTCAGTTGTCTGAAAGCACTATATTTCACCTAGCAATTATTTCTCATGGTTAAATAAACCCAAGCCTCTGACAATAGAATTTTGTATCATTTACTTTATTTTTCAGACTGTGATGTATTATGTTTCTTAAACATGGGGGGGTTTCTATTTATTTTTATATAATATCTAAAGCAAAATTCAACAGCACAAGCAAAATCATTAATGATGTAACTATTAACAATGCTAATATTTTTTTACAAGTATCTTGATACTTGTATTGGCCTGAGGTATGAAATTCTTCATATTCATTATTGCAGCTTCTTAATACTTGCGTGCAAGCATATAAGAAAAGGCATTACTACAATGTGTTTAAATGGAAATTTCTATCAGCATAATGCAGGAGAACTTTAAAAAGCATGTATTCACTTTCATATTCAAGAAACACAGCTGGTGCATACTTTTTTTTTTTTTTAATTTCATATAGTTAAGACTAGATTTCTGTATTGAACACTACACTGAAGACATCTAATCCAATTTTGAAAAGTATGATATTTAATATCTAAGTTGAGAGATATTAATTGAATTAACAGCATTGAAAAGTAAACATGTAATCAATCTATTGGAATGTTTTAGCTATTAAAAACAGCCTCAGAAACTGCATATGGACAGTTTCCTAAAAGTGCCAAGAATCTTTTCTTTGTGAGGTATGCACATGAAAAATAGCTAAATATTAGTGAGGTTACCAAACAACTGTAAAATGGCACAACATGAAAACACAAGACGAACTTTTATCACAGTTAGTCAGTCAAAAGAAGACAGATCACCTATTTTTCTTATTTGGCTTTGTAGGTAACCTGAATGAGCAACAACAGCAACAAAATCCATTTGCATGTTATTTTCATATTATTTACTACAAAGGTAATACAGGCCAGCTAGTTATCATGCAACTGGTATTCTTAAAGACTGGCAATTTTCATCCTGCAATATACCATATAAATGTGGGCTTTACCTAATAAAACAGAAAAATATTATGCACATCACTCATAAAAGGAGTAAATTTACATTTTCTTTCATCATTCTCTGATAAATTAAGTAACTACCTTTACTCCATTTAAAAAATAAAGTCAATTTCATATAGAAGTTATAATAGGTTTAAATATCAAAAGTCAAGACAGAAATGAAAATCTGATCTATAAAGTAGAAAATCTGATCTAGGAAGTACTCAGTGTGTAATCCCTCTAACTTTGTTCAGCAAGGTAGTTTAACAGGTATTTTACAATTGACTTCTAATCAAGGTGTCAGAGATAAGCAAAAATTTTCCCAGGGAACAGGCAGACAACAAAAGCAGCATGACTATTAGCAGGTTATCACCATGTGTAAGATATGGACATGCATGATAGGTCCTGAATTGTATTCTGTGTATGAGCCCGAATTTTCTACCATGTATTGGTTTCCTTACCCTGTTCTCATGAGACCTCATGTGAACTCCTGTCCCCAGGGCAGAAAAGACATGGACTAGTTGGAGCGTGTCCAGAGGAGGACCATGAAAATAATCAGAGGTCTAGAACAACTCTCCTATGAAGACAGGCTGAGAGGGCTGGGGCTGTTCATCCTGGAGAAGAGACGGATCTGGGGAAACGCTATTGAGGCTTTTTTTGCATTTAAAGGAAGCTTATAAGACAGATAAAGAGAGACATTTTTCACAAAGGCTTGTAGTAACAGGACAAAGGTCAAGAGTTTTAAACTGAAAGTAGTTTTTTTCAGAATATAAGGAATTTTTTTTTTTTCTTACCATGAAGGTGGTGATACACTGGAAGAGGTTTTCCAAAATAATTTGTTAGTGCTTCATAATCAGAAAAGTTCAAGACCAGTTTGGATGGGACTTTGGTCTAGTGGGAGGTGTCCCTGCTCATGGCAGAGAAGCTGAAAGTAAATGATATTTAAAGGTCCCTTTCAACCCAAACCGGTTTGTGATTCTGTGATTCTAATATAGATATTACTAAAAGAACTTTTTACATTCCACTCCTCTTAGACAAATATCTAAAGTTGTGTAAATCAGCACATTTTCTTCTTTATAGTTGGTGAAACTGCCATAATGTATCTATAATACCAATCTAGCTTTAATTTTAACTCCATGGCTTAAGTCTATGTGTAAATGATTCAAAATAGATACTCTGAAATGTTCTGATGTCTAATGTGAGATGTCTTATCAATTTTGGGCACATTGTTCATTTAAATTCAGATTTACACTTATATGCACACAGAAAAAAAAACTTCATAAAATAAAGAGCATAACTAATTTAACATTTTTCTGATAGATCAGCTGCCTATTTGTATCTTTTCATCATCGTAGAAGCTAGATCAAGTCCTTTAGTTACACATTTCAAATGCCCTTGTCCCAGTGAAAATCCAGTATGTTTATGACATTTATTATAATTTGATATACAGAAATAATTTGCATTTTTTTATACTGGCATACTGACATGTAACAGTAAGAACAGTAAGAATGTAAACAGTAAGAACTTTTGTTACTATTTTTCCAGCAGTCAGTGAGAAGACAGTGGATGTTGATTTCCACAGGAAGACAAATACGCTTCTATTAAATATATGTCATCTGATCAAAATTTGAGAGAAGATGAAGCAATCTAAGAGCAGGAAAGTTGACTAATCCATTTCATGACTTTTTGACATGAATTTTTTTAATATATTCCTTTTTATTTCCATTTTTATAAGTATGATTAGAGAGAAGATGTATTTTGCCTTTTTATTTTGAAAAATGTGTCCACATAAGTGAATGATTAAAATAGCCATGCTATTTTAAGACTGTTATTTTTTTTTTGTAAATGAGGAACATATCAGTGTATGTGCATCCATGTGCATGCTCATGGTTGCACACAGACATCTGTATGGAAAAAAGGGAATGTATGAAAGCAGTGTAAATTTTTAGAAGGATTTAAGCCTTGTCCTATTGTATTCCAACAATTTTGTGGGAATCTTGTTCTCAGTGGGAGTCAGCAATTATCTCTCATTTATCTGTTAGATACTGAGAGAAAATATTGCCTTCCCTTGTCTTGTGCTTGACTCATCCCAGGTGCAAAACTTAATTAGAACACATTTTTTTTTCCCTATTATATGAATTCAACTCCTGGTTCACCAGACGTCTTCTAAAATTTCTTCCAGAAATTTTAAGAAAGAGCCGAAAAAAGTTGCTAAGTCTCACTTGGATTTAATTAATGGTGAACAATGGGAAGAGAACACTAACTTTAGACTTTCATGGTTTACTGGACATTTTCATGTACAAGAGGGAGTCAAAAGTCATAAATAAGTCTAATTAAACATTCAGAAACTGTCATTCTGAACTAAATAGTATTCAATGTTAGACCTATCAGTGGAAGGTAGGGTCTTTTTTATTTGTTTGGCTGGCTGTTATTGTTGGTTTTGCTTTGGGGTTTTTTTTGTTTGTTTGTTTGTTTTCCTAAATATGTGCAAATATTGAGTGTTTTCAAATATTTATGAGAACTCAAGGGTACTTAGAAGCCTACAAATACTAAGACAACTGTATGAAAACTGAGGCAGGGAAATTTTCTATTTCAGTTTTGAATTTGTGAGTATAGGATCTGTTAGTATCTGTATAAGTACTTTTATGCTGAAAAGCTGGAGTTCAGTTTTGCTAAATTGACATTTTTCTGAATGGATCGTGGAAAATGTAAAATTTTGTGTTTACTTCAAGACATGAAGAGGGGTTAGAATGCATCAGGCATGATTGTACTTTTCTCAGATTAAATTGTTTATTAGTTTTAAACCATTACAACATTAAAAAGTAGCTTCAAAAGACAATTGACTATCTTGAGTGAGACACTAGCTTTTCTTTTAAGGAAGAAAACACTCTTCATATAATATTGAACTGTTAATCTATGCATACAGCTAATCTTTTTTATCCTTTTCTAGTGTTAATTATACTTGCTTGGTTGATTGTATTTATTTAGGCTCTTTTATCAAAGTGTAGTGTGAGATTTCAAATACATGGTTAGCAATTAAGCACCTAATTACCATCAAAAAACAAAGGTGGGTATGTGCTTCATTGCTACCTTTCATTGTTACCTCTAAGTTTTAATTCTTTTCTCAAATGTGTTTTTCACATTCATCTTCCCACATTCTTATATAGCTTTCAGAGGACCTAGGAAATAGAGTCTCCAACAGACACAGAATGTTTACCCTCCTTTTTGTTTTTATTTTTACTGGATCATTTCAGATACTTTGATCTCTTTACTTATTAAAAATGGCACCAAAAAGGCTTGTCATAACTCCTCCACAAAATCATTCCTGTTCCTTTTCTCTCATTCCCATTAGAAAAAAAAAAAAAAACCTTTACTCTGGAAGCATTCATGATAAACATTTTTTATTCCTCTAAATACTTACTCTTTGCTACTTCACTTTTATGAAATTTGAGGGGTTTATCTTTTCTTTGTGAACATATTTAGTGCAGAAAGCTTGACTTAAAAAGAAAGTTGTAATGGTATTTTTGCTGGAAATTGTCTAGTTCCATTAAACCACCACAGAGCTTTACCAGTTTTGCATGATGTTCGCTGAGTGATTATCTTGATCCCCTCACACAGTTTGGCCTACAGTAGCTGTCAAGACATTGTCAATAAACAGTCAAACAAATCAGGTGCCCACAAGTATGGAGCAGGAAGTTGTATAACTAAGCAAAACCAGAAAAATTATGTTTCATTCATCTGGCATTTCTGAATGCCCTACGGCTGACACATTAATAAACTTCTAATGTAAAGCAAAAGAGAGCAAAAATGTACTTTTTCAATATTTAAGTCCTGTAGTGACTTTGGACACATTTGTAGCATTACCAGATTTTAAATTCTTGTAAGCTTCTGTTGCCTGATACAATATCTTCTTAGCTGCCACTGCTAAATTCTGCAGCCCTTGGTACCAATGCTATATGTCTATAACTTTTGTGTTTACAAAATCAGCAGAATTTTGGAGAGTTTGCATACCTGAAGTTTAATTTTATCTTAATTACCATAATTTCTATAATTCCAGTCTCTTCCTTTCAGAGTATCTTGTCTGAATTCACTCTCTTTGATAGATATTTCATACCAGTATTTCATGCAAAATTCAGTTCATTGCTTTTAGTTATACAAGCTGTGAATCATAAAACCATTTTCAGTTTTTACAACTGTTCTTAGAAAAAGTAAGTGACAGTTACAAAAATGCAAACTTGGCCCAATCTTTTTTTTCCCACAACAACCCTAGAATTATTTTTTTTTTCCTTTCATTGCTGCAGGCCATAAATACTGAAAATCCTAATTAAAACACAAAGTTTGACTCTGTTCTCTTCAGGGATTACAGAAACTAAGTGAAAGGAATGTGAATTAAAAAATTATACTGTTCCCAACAAAGACACCCTCAGAGTTTTAAATTGTTAACTTTTCTTTGCTCTGGGATCATGTACCTTGTAAGGGAAATAGTTACTGTGGAAAAACTAATGAGTGTAGACATCATTCAAACCAGTTTCACACATACATGAAGTGTCAATGTGAATAGAATTTCAGACAAAAACATCTAAGCAATTATGCAAGGAGGAAAGAATTATATTTGCTAGATACAAAGGCAGCTTTGTTGCCTCTGACTTCATAGAAATAAGCGTACTTGTGTTTGTGTGTGTATGTAAAGTATGCCTTACAGTAGCAGTAAGGCTTCACCACTTGAACAAACCAGGCAAGAAAACTGACACATTTTCCAGAGCTGATGTCAAGAGTTGCAGGCCAAGGTCAGGCTGAACACAATACCTTCTCCCTGTACGAGGCAATTTTTTTGATTGTTGCCTCTCTTAATTTTCTTTTTTTTTTTTTTTTCCCTTGGAGGTAACACACTCAAGTTGGAAAGGGCAAAAGTAGCTCTATTTGCCACAATCTTTCCTGGCTGCAGCCTCCCTCTTGATAAGAAAACAAAAAAAACCAATCTTACCTTGTGGCTGGATTATTCTTACAACAGATACAGAAAGGACAGCCAGTTTGTTTCATTTTTGCTTTGTGTGTTCTACAGTATTAAAAATCAATATTAACAAGAACTCTGGATACAGACAATTAACCAGATTCTATGTCTAATACTGCATCAAAATAAATTAAACCCCAAATTACTGAGGTTTTCCAAGTAGACAGTGATTTTCCAAAGTATGTGATTTGCTGATCTTATAGTATTTTATAAATGATCTTACAGGATTTTAGCAGAATTGATTTAGGGTTTCTTAAAGTTATCAAAATATTTGGAGAATGATTTGAATAAAATAGAAATCAAATAGAATAGAATAGAAAGAATAGATTATTTCAGTTGAAAGGAACCTAAACTGATAATCTAGTCCAACTGCCCCATTAATTCAGAGCTGCTCAAAAATTAAAGCATGTTATTAAGGTCATTTTCCAAATACCTCTTAAAGACAGAAGGCCTTATGGCATTGACCACCTCTCTAGGAAGCTATTCTAGTGTTTAACCACCATTTCAGTGCAAAGAAATGTTACTTCCTTGTGTGGGGAAGAGGAGGGGCAGACACTGATCTCTGTATTAACCAGTGACTGGACCTGAGGGAATGGCCTGAAGTCATGTCAGGGGAGCTTTAGATTGGAAAACCAGAAAAGGTTTTTCACCCAGAGTGTGGTTGGGCACTAGAACAGGCTCCCCAGGGAAGTGGTCACAGCACCAGCCTGATAGAGCTCAAGTGTTTGGACAATGCTGTCAGGCACATGGTGTGACAACTGGGGCTGTCCTGGGCAGGGCCAGGAGTCAGATTTCTATGATCTTTGTGGGTCCCTTCCAGCTCAGAATATTCTGTGATGCTGTGATGGACTTGAGTTTTGTCCCCTTAGGCTATACAAACTTTCCACATTCTTTCTTCATTTACTGTTCTTTCTACAATTCTTATATCCTAGTTTCTCTCCTCTGGTCTGCTTCTACAGGACAAGGTTACCATGGACCTGGGACTTTCATGGGCTATAATCTGCATGTATTTATATCTTTCCATTTTCCAGATGAGGAATGTACAGACAGAAAATTTACAACACTCAAAGTTGTGACATGATTCAGAATCACTGTGTGTTTCTTGTCCTCTGCTTTAGTCATCGTTTTTTAAAAATGGAATTCACAGCCGTTTAAATGCCTACTGTGAGATGGATCTAGATCTATGTTAAGCACTAACTTTTTACTTTTATATTTGCCTACTTATGTGAGACTTTCACAAGAGTCATTATCCAATCAAGAATCTAATTTACGCAAATAAATGAGTCTGATTCACAACCCATTACTTCCAAAATAAAGTATGTAAGGCATATAGCACTTTAAAGTGCTAGAAGCAAAAGTGATCAACAAAATAATTGCAAGATTTCTGATGCATACTTGCAATAAAAGCCTTTAAGTTACTGATCTATAGTTGATAAGAGAAAAAAGCAGAATTGGTGAAAGATGAGTCCTGGCACTTAATTGAAACTGTTCAAATTAAATAAAAAGTACTGCAAGAAAAAAAAAAAAAAAAAGCATAAATTAAATTAGAAGTAGACCTACAAAAGTTTGAAGTCATTTTTTGAACAAAGGTAGATATTAACTTAATATATGCTTTTTAAGCAGAAATCCAGATCATAAGGTCATTTCAATATTCAGATGACAACACTTTTTTCAGTTTTGAGAAAGTTATGAGGAGCTTCAGAAGTTGAGTTAATGCCTGGTAGCTGGTAATGAAAACAAGTCCAAATCGCTGTAGAGAAATGCAAGCTAATGTACAGTTGAAGGAAAAATTTTAACTTGCACAAACTGGTGGATTCTAAATTAACCATAGCCATCCTAGAAAAAGTAAAGTAACAAATAAGGATAATTTTTAAAACCTCAGGGAAAACATCTGTTGAATACCCACTGGCTCTCAGTAAAAGAAAACAAATGCTAAAGCAAAATTAATAAATTAAAATACTGAAAATATTGTGTCTGAGGAGCTTCTCTTTGATATAAGAAAAACAAGTATAAAATTCAGGGAAAGAAGAAAAAAACTTCAGAGTTATTTTAGTATATTACTGTAAGGTAATATTAAATACAACTCTGAAACCAGATGAACAGCTGATTAAAATCAGTGTAGTGCCTTTGATTTTCTTAGTACTGTGCAGATTACAGCAGCTGAAAATTTGGCTACTAAGTTTAAAGAGGAGATGAATACCAGATGACTGACTGAGTAGTGTAAAATAACAAACAGTTTAAAAGCAATTATATGTTCTTGTTTCCCCCTTTAGTTTCAAGAATAAAAAGACCAAAAACTTCAATAAAAAGAAAGAAAAAAAAGTAGTTACAGTGAAAAACAAAACAAAACCGACATATGGAGTAGGAGTAGGATTAAAAGCATTTTATTAGAAATTGGTACTGCAAAGCAGTGAGGTATGCATTTTATTCTCTGACACCCTATATATATGTTTTGCGTTGAGGTTCTATGATGATTTTTTTTCTTTTCTCTTGATTTGAGATATTTTCATTCTCACTTTTTTCCTCATATATTTCTTAGCATGGCCTATCCTAAAATATGTTTTTGCATCAACATTAAAATCAATTGCTACTGAAATAAACATGTTGGAAGAAGAAAATTCCTAGTTAGTTCTAAAATAAACAAACAGGCAGAAGATCCAAATAGATTTCAGACAGCAGTAAGACAAGAAGGACTACCTATAAGTAATAGAAAATGTCACGTGGGCTACAGCCCTGAAAACACCTCAAGAGTGTGTGATTTCTTGTGGCACTATGTGTATATCAATTAATTTCTCTGTTCTTAATTTAAAAATAAAATTAATAACACTTTTTTCATCTAAAAAATAAAAATTGTGACGTGCATTTCTAATGTGAGGCTATCTCATCTTTTGTTTTCTTTTATTTCATCTTTTGTTTTCCTTTTATCTCATCTCCTGTTTTCCTTTTAATTTAGAGAAAATTATTGTCAAGTGAAATTATTTAAATGAACCTAGTTTTTCATTATTTGGTGAAACTGCTCTCATAATATAAATGCCAAGTCAGTCAGTCAGAGACACGTCAATTAGGAATTCCATTCAGCACTAGAGATCTAAATTCTGCTAGATAGCATATTCCTCTGGAGGCCTGCAACATTATCTGCTTTTCTCTGTTGACGAGAGAGGCTCACTTATATGATGCAAAGTTCAATGAATATCCAAACAGTACATGAAAAAGGTATTATTCGAGTGAACAGGGCATAAATGTATAGAAAATAAATTACCACTTGTTTTTAAAACAAATCTTTCTTTACACCATTATTTTGTACCTTTCTCTATCTATGTTTTTATTATTGTTGTTATTTCTTAAAAAAAATCATAGAAAAAATCTGATTGTTATAGAAGGTCGAAATTTTCTTCTCTAATAATTAATAAAGGAAAAATCACATTAGATTACATTCCCGCATTATGAATATAACACTCAATTGTAATGATTACACAGCAGGAATTTTTCCAATGTTACTGGATTTGAAAATGCAAGGGGATCCAGGTGAGGTTTACAATGTAATCAATATCAGTGTCTCATGTCTATTTCTGTGTCTGAAATGTTGGAAATTATTTAATTGAACCAAGACTATGCTACTTTGGAAATACACGGTCCAAATATATTTAGGATTGGGCCTGAGGTTTTTTTGTTTGTTTGTTTGTTTGTTTGTTTGTTTGTTTTTTGGTTTTTTGGTTTTTTTTTGTTTTTTGGGGTATTTTTTATTTGGTTTCTTTTGGTTGTTGGTTTGGTTTTTGTTTTTAATTATATTGGGGAATATACTTCAGTAAAAAATAGTAAAACACCTTAAGTTTTGCTCATGGTCAAATTTATCTTACTCTGTGAGGGACAGAAATCACCACTCTATGCAGCAATCTTGAAGTCTTTGTTAAGAGAGTTCTTTATCAGAACATGTAATTTGATCGATATAAGATGCTGAAGTTAAAATTCTGTATTACCTCTTTTTACTAAATAACAGAGGATTGATGGAGCTGAGATCAGACATTGATAAATTCTTCCTGTGTGAAATGTTTTCAAACAGATAGTCTCAAAATGTGTAACTTGCAGGAAGTAAATATCCTAGTAGCCATTTTTATAATAAAAAGGTTCATTAAAACCCAAAAATAGACACATTACAATTATGGCCCTTAGCTACCTGAGTAGTTAGAATAGAAAATATTTTGAATGTAGGCAGAACAAAGGAGAGAAATGTTAATGATCTATGTCTATGTAAATGGCATGACATAAATGCATTGCATATTTTGCAATTAGTCCCTTTCAACTACCACTTTTTTTCTCTTTGATATAACTGAAATAACTGCATAACTAAACAAGACTAAAATGTCTTCTATTTAAGCTCCCATTTTTCTTTTTTTAAATTCATTTTTCAAGTGTTTTCCCTCCATCACATAACAACACTACCCATTTGTTAGCATAGTTTAAAAAATGTTGTAGAACTTACAGACTCAGAATTTGCAGCTGTCTTAAATATTTAATAAGTGTTTTGTTTCCATTTTGAAGAAAAGGGGTAAGGCCCAAATCTTTGAAGAAGAGTTCACGTAACCTGTAATGAGGTTTCTCAGTGTTTCAGAAAGAGAGAGGATAAAGATGCCTTCAACATTCCTGTGGTCTTGAATAGTTTCACTGTTGGCATCACGTTTGTCAACATTTACAAATATTTGTTTACTCTCTGTAAAGTGGAGCTGTTTATGTATCAGCCATTCCACTGTGGTGGAAATAGCTGCATTTCTTTAGTAGCTCACCTAAAACCAACTGTTTAAACTTTAGGCTTTGAGTTCAAGCAAGATGCCTGGGCTCTCTCTCCAGTCAATGAGGGCAAAAGGAGAAGCCTCTAAAGGTAGACATTTAACACACTGGGAAAGGCTCAAATTCTTAACCCATCTTCCCCTCTCAATGTCTCCCCTTCTTTCACCCCACTCCATGACCTCAATGATAGCTTAATTTGAGTCCAAATTCCTGCTGTTAACAGCTCTTGTCTCCTCATATCCATGATGTCTCTCTTCAACACCTGGAATGCTCAAAATATCTAAGTTTTCTTCTTAGAGCAGAGTCAGTTTGCATTATGATTTTTTTTCTGTGTTCTTTAGAAGACTTAATGAGTGTGGTTGATCTCCTAGACCTAATAGCACATAGTATGTGGTTATTCCAATCACTTCATTACCTACTGCATTTTATCTACTGATGTACCGTATTTGACTCAGTGATAAGTTGTGATAAGATGTCAGTTATGGAGATCTTGAGATGTTTCTGTAGTTAATGCTTCCTTTGATATAGGATTGCTAAACAATTGTATAAACTATAAAGACAATGTATTGGTAAGAAAGACTAACCAAAAATCAGAACACAAGTATGAATTTCAGGCCAAAATTTTATGAAAATTGTTGGAAAAGAAACCCATCTTGCAGCATTTGTACTATACAACTTGGTCAAGATATCAGAAGTACTCTAAAGCTATAATAAGGAACATATAATACAAAGAATCCTCCATGTATCATGTTAGTTTTGTCTGAATTAAGGCACAACAGTATCTTCCACTTAAAGCTAAAGAGAAAATACACTTACTTAGAAGAAGCCATTTGAAGGTTTAATTTGCATGCTGGAGATGTTTAATGATCTCAATGTAAAAGTAGAAGTCATTGACTAAGGAAGTCAGTTGTGAAGAGCACTCAGGATGGCACAGGATGAACTGGAGACATTTCGCAATATAAAAAACAATAACTACAACACGGAAAAAATTTCTATGAGCAACAATTAATGCCTTGATAAGGAAGCATTGTCTTGAGAACATGCTTTGTTTTGTCATTTTTCTGTTAACCCATTTTGCTAAAACTTAAATTAGTTTTAATTTTCCATATACAAAAACAAAAGAAAAAATTCCCAACCAGCTACTACTGCAAAGAAAAATAACACAAAGAAAAACAAAACAAACAAGCAAAAAAATAGGAACAAGAAACCCACCTTTCATACTTTATTAGAACAAAAGTAGAAAACTGTTCAAAATAAGCTATATGAGAAAGATTGAAACTAAGATCTGAAAATGTATTACTCTTGGAATTTCTTACGGCTTCCAGAATTGTAACAAGCTCTGCCTAATTCTGTCTCCGTCTGTAGGAAAGCTTCTTTATTTCTCTCACTTAAGATGACTTGTTGTCTGCATGCTACTTGCTGTTTTCAAGAATCAGTTGTCTAGTTTAGCTGCAGTCTTTCACTGTGCATGCTAAGGCTTCTGCCCCATCCGATGCATTGATGTTTTCACCGAAGAATCATACACATGTGCTGTGATAGAGAATATGCCATTCATCCCTCCATTCAGAAAGTTACAGCAAATGTGTTCGTAACAGCCAGGAAAATACAGATATTCAAGTTTCCTCTCACTTTTTAAGCCATTCTGCCTAGAAAAGCATAACATTTGGTAATATGTTTTAAGTAGTAAATAAACACAATAGACATCAAAGCAGTTGATATGTTACCTGATGTTGAGGAATTGCCATTTTATTTTGTAGACCATACTTGTCCTATTCTGACCCTTAATCTTTCTATTGGTCAGAGTACTCCTTGGAGATCACTACACCTCAACACCTTGATGAAAACACATCTGAGGGCTTTGCAGAGAAATATTTAGCCCATTACTTCTTTAGCAGCCATAACCATGAAGTGCACCTTGCAAGCATCAGACTGTAGAGATGATATGTGGAATTGGGAAGTGTGCTGTAAATCTCACAAACTATTAGCTATTAATATAACAAAAAGCACAAGTAGAATGTATTGTCAACTATTTTGGAAGAGCAGCAAACAGTGACAGTCACAACCTTAGAATAAGTCATTGTTTATTTCCTTTTATATATGTATATTAGATTCATTCGTGCAAACTATGTGAATATGCCCCTTTAGGACAAATAAAGAATAAATCGTAGTCTTAATAATAAAATCTAATAACTGACATTTTTGGAAAAATTATATTCAGATCTCCCAATAGACAGTAAATGCAATGAAACTTGCTTTTACCATTTTTCAAAGCATAAATTTAAAAGCATTTTCTTTATTTTAATTTCTTTTTATTGTGATGTTCTTCTCACTACCAAGATTTAATTTGCATTGTTAGTTTACTGTTTAAAATGACAGTGATGTGGGAATTCTACATGTATATATGCAATATAGAACTGTTGTCTTCCAAAAAGCAACTTAAATAGAAAAACAAAACTCCCTCAGTGGATTAATAAATATATGTAGTTATTAATCCATTATTTGGATCAATTATTTTCCAAAACTGCTTTCTTAAGAAAGAGTTAGGGCCTAGTCTACTTCATCTAGGTATCTAACATTTTTCTGATTTCATGTGCCTAAAGCACTGGTCCCCCTAAATAAATTAAATTCTACAGTAAGTAGAAAGTGGCTTTTAAAGACTGACAAAAGAAAATTGTTTCAATCTAACATGGGGACCTTTTCTATAGAACATGAAGTCTTTATCAAATGTCAGAACTTTCTGTAGGTGATGGATCCCATTGTCAACAGTAGGATGTTCCATATTTTCCAACCAGTCTGTGTGTTGGAACAAATAATGCACCACTGAAGTTCTATTGTCTGCATTCAAAGATAATCCAACAGACATGGTCACTGAAACCATGGTCTTGGGCAGACAAATGGGTGAATGACCTCTCTGAACCCTGACTTGGAATTATCATTATAAATAAATAATAGTATTTTGACATAGAATGATTGGTGAAATCACAGAATCCAGGGTTTTGTGGAGGATTTCATGGCATAGGATAAAAGTTATAATATCATGTCTTCTTATGGACTGCTTCCTAAACAAACAATATTAGAAAAAATAATACATATTGTTGTACTTCTGCTAAGTGCTGTGTAAACATACTAGGTGTAGCTCTTAAATATCAAACTCTAGCTTAAAGAGAAAAGAGCCTATAATATATTCAAAGCAAGGATGATAGGATTACTATCCAGGAGTCCACTTCAAATATGGTGCTGTAATACATGTAGACAAGTTTAAAATAAATAATAAAAACAAAGCTCAAAAGAACACATTATGCTATATGATTTGTTTAACATTATTCTTTTAATTGAAGTTCAAGAATCTTCTCTTATAAATGTGTGATAAATTACAAGTGGCAGATGCTGAAAATGAATCTATTCATTCTTTCTGGTATCTCTACAATAAGAGTTATTATTGTGTTGCTATTGTTACTTTAGAAAAGACTGGTAATTTTGGTAACAGTGAGTAGATTATAACAGCCTTTCTGGCTTTGCTGCACAGAAAGGGGTCCAAAAGCAACTGAAGCCAGCAATGAAGCTTTATGCTATCCTACCATACTGAGTCACTAGTTTTTCATGTTTTACTTCAGCCATTACCAGTGTGTTTTTAAAAACCTATCATTTATTTGTTTCTTACTGGAAAACATTTTAAGAATAATATTCATTATGCATGACTGAGTTATCTGGCTTTGTGGATTTTTAGATAATCACATCCTTTGGGCCACACAGCATGGAAAGGTTCGTTCACACTGCTGAGGAGTAAGCTCTCTTGGATCAGACTTTTTACATCCATGCTATAAACCATTTGGACTGCAGCTGCTCTGACTCTTATATAGTATTCCTGAATCATCACTGTTATTTGGTGCAGGTTTTTTTCAGTTCAAGGAATGTAACATAATGTGGAGGTTGTATTACATATCATTGTTTTATAATGGATGAAACAAGTGTCTGGCGTCAGGATATAAGGAGGATTCTGGAGATGCAGAGAATGCTGGGATAAGTGTTGGTGGACTTGGAAAAGGGGAAAAAAAAACACTTGCTTTTATCCTATTGTGAACAGATCTGAAGTGAACCAATCAATGCTCAGATATTTTCTTGGAGAGCATGCTGTTAGCAATCCAAATCAGTCATGGAGCAAAGGAACAGCTAACTAATGTGAGGAAAAGATTTCAGGCTTGTGGTTATTCTCTGGCTCTTTTATTTATTGCAGTAGTACTCAGACTCCTTCACTGTGTTAACATAATTCATAGCAGAAAAGCTTTAGAAAATAATTCTGTATTTCAAGAAATCCAGATACTGAAGGTATTCTTATTTTTTTGAAGTAATACATTACAATGTTCATCATGTTTGTAAGAAAAAGAAACTGAAGACTTAGATAGAAAGTGGAAAATACCAATAAAAGCTCATGAAGTGGTATTTTACATTTATGTTTGTTGGGTTTTTCTAAAGTTTTTTGTAAATTTTTATCTACAGATAATAAAGTACATTAATTTCCAATTTTAAAAACTATCCATAACTTATGGACACACCATGTGTGTCATGTAATTATTCACCTCCATTCTTTCTTGCAAATGTCACTATAAACACTGAGTTCAACCATGCTTCCTTTATTCTTAGGAAAGGCACTTCCCAGAAAGTGTTCCCATACATTAATTTCTGAAAACTATATGATAGCAAAGTTTCTATGTGTCTAAATTTTATGCAGTGAGTTCCTAACTTTGTCTATGCCTTGAATCTCAGTATTAAATTTTAGAGTTTCTTTACTCTCCCTTGAAACCTATGCACATATATTATGAATTTCACATTGGAAAATGTTAATCATACCTGAAGCAGTATATAATGAAATTTTCATTGTCTGTCACTGGTGTATCTCTGTTAACCACAGACACAGATGGAAAGATGGAGGAGAAGCCTATTTTTTTGTTGGTTGTTTTGCCATAAGAGTTTATCAATGATTTTGAAGGGATACGCTTCTGAATATTAAACAACAGTATCCACTTTTGATTTTGATGTACACAGAAGTTTGTTTGAAAATATATAAATCTTTTGTGCATTAAGCAATTTAAGGTTGGAATAACATAATAAAACACAACTAGCTCACAGTTATAACCTGAAGGATTATTTTTTAACTATTGACATTTGTTTTGTGATTAGAGAATAGGTTTGACCTGAGTGGATATGTCACATGCATTGTTTCAGGGACTACAGGAAGGAATTAAAAAAGTAAAGCTCCTAGTGTTTCCACATTTTAAAAAGAAAATTCCTGAGAAATAGGTAGTGATGATGATATTTCTCAAAGACACGCATCACTGGAAAAATCTCATTGCTTATTGCATTCTTAGGAGAATGGAAATGTTATAATTTTATAAATATGATCTTCATATGAGGTGTTGAAAGATAACATACCTCGCCCTCAGACTATAGGTTCTTATGGAATAATTGAAAAGGTACAAAGATATTCTTTCATCTGTCATGTTCATTTAGTGCAATGGGCTAGACTAGGGCCATGAAACAATGATGATGTGGAGAGTCCTTTCTTTAACAAAAGCATAGGCCTTCTGGTTTTTTAAACATTCTGATTTCCTTTTACTTTATTTTCTTTCCCCTTGCCAAAAGTGTGTTACTGCAGGTGTTCATCAGAATACTTACAGCAAAGATTTTGACTAGTAAACAAAATTTCCCATTCTGTTAGTAGTGCCCAGCTGCAGTTCTGCTACAGAATCTGCCAATAGTTGTACCTGTCTTTGCTAAAAGACTGAGAAAATAGACCAGCACTGAATATATCTTTCCTTTTCATATTGTTGTCCCTTTAGTAATACACATGGAAAAGGGGCTAATGTTTGGTCATTATTGCTAGCACACAGGCACACATTCTGTTGTTTGGTGTCCTTAATGGCTTTCATTTTGGAATTTCATGTAAGGAATGGCTCCAAAATATGTAAAGGAAGATGTAAAAAATTTAGGTTGGTCAACTGAACATAACAAAATGTTTTAGTAAATTGGGATAAATACATGTTCCCACAGAACTATTGATGAAAAGTAGTTCATAGTTTGAAGAATACTTTCTGATTAATCTCAGACACCTATGCCTGTCATGTCACTTTGTTTCATTTTAGAGATAATTAATGAACTAGAACTTAATTTTAATCAGTATTACAGATGCCCCAGGCCATCCAAAATGTGAGACAATTTATGATTCTAATGTAATCAATAGGATAAATTGATGTGCAAATATTGCTTATGACTGCACACTAGAATCACTGTATTCAAAATCACATTTAACCTATCTGTTTAGCACAAACAGAAATTCCACAGACTTCTTTTTCTATTTAATTTTCAGTGCCTAAGGGAAAAGCAAAACTAATGGCAACTTACCATAGCTTTAGATGAAGGGAATTTACTCTTCCTTTCCCAAAAGTTTTCCATTTATTCACCGCTTTTTAAATGTGCCTAGCAAATAACTGTTTCCGTGTGTTTAAAAATACTGACAAGTGTTATCACTGCTAACAATTGTCCTGGGTTTCAGAGCTAGGGATTTTTCAGCTTAGTGTATACTATCAGATTCTAGGACATGTTTTATTCCTGCTGGGCCTAGAATCATTTTCTGCTTGGTCATTCTTCTTTTCATGATCTGTAAAGCTAGTTTGAGCAAGTCTTTGAAGAAAATTAATTGCACGGATCCCTAAAAAAACTTTTAATTACTCTATGTTTGTTACTGGGTTGAGTGGGTTCTTGTTGTCTTTATTGCCAGAAGCTGCCAAAGAAAATAGTCTTGCACAGTAAAAAGAAGATTAAAGACAGCTCAGCATTGTAAATTGAACAAAATGCCAAAGCATTTTAGAGATAGCACAGTTATAACAGCTTACAATTAAAATATAGAAATATCCTAAATATAACTTGGGTAGTAAAAATTTCAATGCTCACAATTCTTGTTCTTAAAAATAATAAATATTGCTGTGTCAAAGCCTAATGCAATTTTTTCCTACTTCCTTCCCTACAGCAAGAATATTGCTGCTATGTATATTCCCACTGAGGGAATAAATCTCCATATTTGATTCCAATGCACAGTCCATTTTATTGCATACTTCAACTTCTTCAGTACTAACACAGGAGAAAATGCAAAAATTCCATAATAGATCACACATCCTAATATCCTTCTCCTCTTCACAGGTCCAAATAAAGTTTTTACTAATTAAAATGACAAGTGTCCATGAAATGTGATGTCAGGCTTCCCTTTTGGAAACTTTTAGCAGTATAAAACTTATACCCTTACTCTTCTTATAAAAATTCAGTTGTATTTGAGTCTACTAAGCTACTTGACTTTAAGGCCCTGATGTGACAAGATGTTCTATTGATACATTGAGTTACTATCCTTTTACATTCACATGTCTTCATTAACTTCTCATTAAATTTCCACAGTGTTGACAGACAGGAAAACAGGATATATTGTTCCACCTTCTCTGTAAATGTTGATATTATGAGCAAATTGTCAGAAAATAATGTCAAGTGCTTCTCACTCTTTGAAGACCTAAACAGACATGATATGTGTTAAATAACTGGAGTTGTGAAAGGAGACATATCACTGGACTGATAACTTTATGCCACTCTGGATAACTATAGTTTTCATCACTTCTTGGAGCTGTATTGAGGGCACTCCAAAAAAGCCTGAAGGTGTATACAATGAACTGGCACCGTCACTGGATGCTACACTGGCATCATCTCCTAATCATGTTACTCAGGTTTCTAGGTTGATGTGGCTGAGTCTAGGTTGATGTCAGAGTTCTGCAAACAGTAGAACAAAACTGTGCCCTTTGCACTCCCGTAATCCTAGCAGAAATCACCATGTGAGGCACCATGTGAGACACAGCCAGGACTAGAAATATATTTCTGATTTTAATAGTCTCCTAATATTTATAGCCTACTGCTCTTACACACAGAAAAGATAATTACTGTTTTTAATTACTTGTAAATCCTTTTTAATATGTTTTTCTCTATCTCTTCAAGCTAAGCATCTTTCTAAATCAAGACAAAAAATTTAATCAGATTTGCGATTTTTTAGTTTCCTTACTTTCATTTGTTATAGGTTTTTTCTGCTTTAGTTTTGATAACAATGTATCAGACTTCATCAAATCCTTTGAAGTCCATATGAGACAAATTTTTATTACAAAGCAGGTTGATGAAGTTTTAATGCACAAAATTCTCTTCCACTATCACCTTACTGTTTTTCACAATGTTGTGTCTTCTCACTGAAATACCTGCATCCACCAGCATACTTGATACCACAATATCTACGAATACAATTCCCTCAACTGCTTATCTTGCCTAAAATCTCAGAATAACCCAACTTCATTGTCAAGCATGGTCCTTTTGTGCAGTATAGATAGTTACCTTTCATCCATCACATTTCCCTCTGAGCTACTTAAATGGGTTTTTTTCCCCTGTTTGCATTTGGAGTTCCTCTTGTCTAATCCTGGAATGCTGTGGGCTGAGCAAATGGATAGTGTTTCCATCATATGATCCCAATGAGCTTGTGGCCAGGGGAGCTGAGAAATGTTTCTCCTACTGGATGTCAGTTATGTGTAATCACAGTCCTCTGTAAACTTCTCCAACATCATTCTCATGGGATGCACTTCTCAAACTACGCCAGTATGGATCCTTTTCACAGGGTGCAATCCTTTAGGAAGGACTGCTCCTTGTGTGGGTCTCCTGGAGGGTCACAAGTCCTGCCAGCAAACCTGCTCTAACGTGGGCTTCTTTCTCCATAGTCCATCGGTCCTGCCAGGAGCCTGCACCAGTGTGGGTTTCCCATGGCTCACAGCCTCTTTTGGCCTCCAGCATGGGGTCCTCCATGGGCTGCATGTGGATCCCTGCTCCACCATGTGCCTCCACGGGCTGCAGGTGGATGCCATGCAAACACAATACATTGTTATATATATGCATACTATGTATTATATTGATCATTTAAATGATGGTATAAAAAAATAAGTGACAGAAAAAGGGTATAAATTTAAGTGAAAAACTTACTTAAAAAAAAGAAAACAATGAGGTTCAAAAATCTAGACATTTATATTTTAAGTGAAGGAGAAAGAGATGGAGGAAAAGATGAAAACAAACAAAAAAATTCAGCTGTTCAAAAACTACTAAAAGGAAAGATATTTTTTTTCTGTTTTAGGAAATTATTTCTGATTTCCTACAACTGGGAAATACTGATTTTCAGCTATACAGTGGCAAAAAAAAAAAAATTGAGTCAATAGTTGTAGAATCTTACAAAAAACTTCAGTGAAAAATAGTTGACATACTGACCAGAAAACACTAAAATTGTCCCAAGTAGGAACTGTGACAGTAATGCCTTTGAGTCAGTTTGAATATATACAGTGCTGAAAAAAAAAGGTACTTCATTTCTCAGACAAAAACTGGAGATGTAGCTTTGCTCAAGCCTTTGTGTTGTGATGCAGAAGTGGTAGGACATAGTGATATAGGTTCAATGAACATGGTGCGTGTACCCTGTTAAATATTTTTTTAGAAAGACTTAGACTAATTGCTTTTACTTAGAGTTTTCTGATTTAAATGTTTTCCAAGAAGCAAAGTCGAAGCCTAATCCCATCAGCCATCATCTTTCTTAACACTTTCTAGAACTGCTGAGAAAGCGCTAATAACTGGCAGTTAATTTCCTGTGCCCATCCATATGATGTGAGAGAGACAGAAGTTTGCCTCTTAACTGATTCCCTTGTTTCCTTGCACACCCTAGGAAGTCTGCAAAGAAAATATATTCAGAAGCTTAGTGTCAAGCTTTTCAGCAGATATTCTTTTTGCCTATACACCTCTCAGCAGATATCTCTGCCTTTTTCTCCCGAGTCATCAGCTAAAAGATATGCAATATCTATACTCCTTTTCCTGCCAGCTATTAAGTTTAAGCCCCATCCTACTCCTTTTCTCCATGGGGAGATGAGCAAAGACTTAGAAAAGTAGCCAAAGGCTATAAATTCCTGGAAGGGGACTGAAGTGTCAATACCAAAACAGAATGGGAAAAGGGAAAAGAGCCTAAGGATAAAGACACAGAGTAAGAGATACTGAAGATGGACAGGACTGAAGAGGCAATGGAGAAAGATAATATTTTAAGTGCTGGAGAGTAAAAGAGGCAGAGTTTAACTAAAAAACATTTAGAACCTAGTGAAACCAATACATAGAGCACAATTATGACCTCAAAAGAAACCTGGATTTTGGCCAATTTCATAAAGCTGCAAGTATGGTAGTTGAATGCAATTACATTTATCGTGGGAAATGTTTGTATGTTTGAAGGAAGTATCATTTCCAATCCTGAATCTTTTCAGCCATAAATCACAGCTTTGCAAAAGGAATTTTACCCTCTCAAGTGCAGCTGTACCACCTAATTGTTAGGGGTCAGTCTCTGGCAGTGAAGTTTACCTTGCTGAGACAGTTTCTGATTCATTGGAAAGGGCAAGAATCAGGCTTCTGACTCCGGAATCAGAACAGCTACTAAAAAGGGAAACTGAGTGGCAAAAAGACTGTATGCAGAGGATTGGCTACTCATCTCAGGCAAAAGCATGAATGTCTTTAAAAGTGGAATGCAGAGCTACTTAGATTAATTCCAATCAGAATTATGGTGTACTTAGAGAAGGAGGTGCTGGCAAATGAGGATTCAAGGAAGGAGGGCTGACTAGAAGATAGAAGTAAAAGTGTATTCTAAATCATCATTTTTCCAAATATCTGAGGATTTGTTTAGATGCCATTTCAGTTTTGAGATGGAAATTTCCTGTAAAGCTAGACATTTATAAGAAACAAAGTAGACTGGGGAAGCGATGAAAGAGAGTATGTAGGGAGGGATGTAAATGGTGTGAAAAGTGTGGTTACCAAAAAAGTGGGAGGCCAGTGTTCAGTGTTCTCTTGAGCCTGAGGAGATTCAAACTCACATCTGCAGGAGCTTAAGGTAATTCCTTAATCACTAGGCTGGAGAATAATTAGAAGACATGTGCATTTACATTATACAGTGAAAGACTGAGGCAGCTTACCACCATCTATCTAAGTGCTTGGTGCCAAAAAGTAACAAGTTCAGGATTTTTTGTTGTGTTCTCTCTGACCATCTGCTTTGTATGAAGAAAAATAATATCTGATTGCAATGGATTTAAAGTTATCATTCTCTTACTGATATGTCAGTTACTTAAACAAGTAAAGAAAAGAGTCTTGGCACTTTCATGAATTTAATTGAATCCCACTGATGTCAAGGGGATTTATCATGCACTGGACTGAGGTTTAGCAAATAATACTTATCTCTACAGTTTCCAACCAACGGTAAGGAGATTCTGCCCTCAGTTGCAAATGGATTAAGGCAAAATGCTTTCAGACATTCGATACTGATTCCTTTTGTGGCAAGCTAATGAGCTCAGCCCTCACAAAGTGGTCTCAGGACATTATTTTTGAGTTAGCAACTCAGCGGTGTCTGCGCATTATATGGACAGCTGTTGTAAAGGGGTCACAAAGCCCTGTCAAAACAGCAGTCTTCATCTTCTTTTTTCAAAACCATAAATTAAACAGAACTCACTTCCAAAAAATCCGCAGGCAAGGCTTTCACAGACTGTGTCAATTACATAACAGTATATTTAGTGATAGACTCACGCAACCATTTTTTTGTTTGTCCTCACTGTTTAAAGTGCTCCTGCTCCACTCTATTTCTTGCAAAGAGACTTGCTTTGTGATGAACTACACTTTTGCTTATATTCCTTGCCTCCTGCACCCACCCTCCCCTCTAATTATTATTCAAATATCAGGATTCAAGGAATAGTAGAAAGTTATTGGAATAACTCTACATTTAACAGCTTTGCTTTTCTTCTACAGTGTCGATGTGGTAAACATAACCTGCTGGAGGGCTAACAAAATATGATCTATTTGAGAGGAAATTAAAATGCCATAGTTAGCATTAGAAACTATTTGCCAATTAAATATGAGAAAGTTTTAGTCAAAAAACATGAATGAAATAACACAAAGGTGATTTTTGAAAATGTTTAAGCAGATGTGAGGGGAAATTATTAAAATCTCTCTGGAAATTTGGATTGCTTACCAGAAGACTTCTAAAATTGCTTTTAGTATGTGTCCTCTTCTGGCATTCCAACTTTTTACCTTTAACCTGTTTCTCTCCTGTTGCTTACCACTTAGTCTCATGCCATTTTTCTGTCACACTCCTCCCTTTTAGGTTGTTTTCTGTGTTGCTTTTGTTCTCACTTCATTAGAATATCAGCTTATTGTATGTTTTTCTGTTCCTGTCTAATCTAAGCAGTCTTGCTTTTTGTGCATGTCTACATGGTTCTTCTTTTCTCCTTTCCGTAAGTTTTTTCTTATTTTGCATTTTTTTTCTATTCCCATGGTTGCCTCACACTTACATGCAACTTTTCATTTCTTTTATTTCTATCTTTGTTGTCTCTCAAGCTGCAAATTTTATTAAGATCTTGGAGGCTATAACCTCCCTGGAAACTACCTAAAAGAGCACTTAGATCTATAAATTTATGAACATCTAGCTGAAATGCCCTATAATTTGAAACATACTGGCAGCAGACTGATGGTTATGGCACTGCAAGAGCAAAATATATTGAAATTCTATGCAAAATGTAGATCCTCCTGTGAGATATTTACATTCAGCTTACACCTTTATGGACAGCAAAATTAACCTCCACCACAGCTTATCTTCCAATAACAAAACATTGTGTGAAAGTCCTACTAATCTGTCTTTTATATGAACCTTTCAAAAGTTTCTATTATTATATTTCTTTTCATTTTTAAATGCACATAGGAAGATTTCTGAGCTTAACCATCATATAGTTGTGGACATTATATTTTATATCAGGTTTATTGAGCTATTGCTCAATAAACTCACATAATACAGAATTAGGCTGGATACTGGAAAGTAAAACAGTGTGTTAGAACAAGCTGTGTTCTTCCTCAAAGCAGCTCACAGACACTGAGGTAATTAAGAATTTTCATTGCCAGCCAGAGGCTACTTCACCACCTTTGGTGGTGTTAGTGGGGGGTTAAAAACAATTCATCTTTATGAACTTTTGATAAGTTAGTAACTTCTCAGAAGATTATTTCCTCACAATCTGCCAAGCTTTATTTGGAATTTTCTTACACCTCTTCAGCTGAATAATGTAATAAATAATTTTTTTTTTCAACACTGCAGAATAATATTTAAAGAAGAGATAACTCTAACCCTAACACTGTACAGGGTCTCCCCTCGAGCATTCTCAGTGTCCAGCTTCTAAGAATCAAGTGTTTTATGATTCTTTCACGTTTGCACCCAAAAACGCTGATAGCATTAAAAAAAAAACTTTGTCTCTTAAGACACAGGAAAGCTATGACTATTAATTTTGTCTATGCACTTAAAATTATCCACATTTTCAGTTTTAAATATACACAGAGACACATATTCCAGTGAATAGCCTGAAAAGTGCAAGATAAACAAATAAATAAGTCTTTAGAATAACTATTTTTAGTAGCAATATAAATAAATTAAATAAATAAGTAGGCATTAAAATTCTCAGAGACTGCCTGCAATCTGTCAGCTAAGGTGAAAGTCACAAAAATCTTACAATGCCCACTAATAAAACAGAAAAATTATAGTCTTAGTGTTATAAACCATTTTCCTAGTCATTTAAGGGCTGTAAACAAGACAGGATGCATTCATTTGTGGACTTCAGCACGTATTTCATCTTGGGAAGTTAAAAAATCTATCACAATACTAGAAGTAGGAAGGCATGTAGTTGAATAAATGCCTTGTTCTGTTACTGCAGGTCAGAAAGAAATCAGTGCTCGCATTTATGAGCAAAATTTCTCTAAAGATTATATTTCTATCAAACATATTTCAAGACCACATTGAAATACAATAGAGTCCATGTGTGCCAGAAAACATGATACAGAATAATGGAATCATTAGGGTTGGAAAACACCTCCAAGATCATTGAGTCCAGCCTCTGACTGATCACCACGTTCAATCAGTTCTTCAGTAATTCCAGGGATGATAATTTCACTACCTCCTAAAGCAGCATGTTCCAATGCCCAACCAGCCTTCCCATAAAAAAGTTTTCCTGATGTCCATCCCAAATCTCAGCTTAAGGCCATTTCCTCTTCTCCTGTCGCTGGCTGCCTGGGAGAAGAGGCCAACCCTCACCTGGCTAAAGCCACCTTTCAGGTGGTTGTAGAGAGCAATAAGGTCACTACTGAGCTTCCTTTTCTCCAGGCCAATCAACCCCAACTCCCTCAGCTGCTCCTCATAGGGCTTACAGAGGACATTTCCAAACAGGCAAAAGGCAGAGATCATAGACCTTCAGATACAGAATCTGTTTGCTTCATTGTTTGCACAAAATCCCTCTTCCATTTGCACTACCATTTATAAACAGCCCCTAAATACTATTTTCCCATTTTTGTTCACTTATGGGACCTTTGTGTGGCAGGAGGTGAACGTTCATGTTTTGTTTCCTGAGGAGGAAGAGGGGAAGAAGGACATCTGCGACCGGGAGCACTGGTGAGTTCTGCCTGGGACTCTAAGAGGAGCCGAGCGGAAAAGATTGAGGCTCCAGGACTCTCCATTGTCTTTGCTGGAGTGCTTTCTACCCTCCAGGTGGACTTCCCCCAAGGGTGAAGAGAGACGGCTTGGTGGACGGTTCGCATTGGGCTGAGCCGAGGCCCTGAGCAGAAGGCCAGATAACATCAAGATCTCTGCAGGGCAAGGCAATTGCACTGGGACGAGCGCACCAGGGACTGATAGTGGCCGTGCCCAAGGCTCCAGGGATGGGCCTTGAAGCAGCAGGAACACCCAGGTCCCTGGAGGTGAAGCCAGGAAGGAAAAGGTCCCCAGTTTATCGGCTTTCCACCAGTTCGGCACACCTTAATAAAATTCTTCAGATCCTCAATCACCTGGGCTCAGAGGGTAAGTGAGCCAAAACAGGATGTATCCCTGACGGGCGGGTGGTTTTGGTTTCCAAAAGCTGTGGCCAAGCTTGCGGAAACCACAGGGTACCCTCCTGAGTTTTTCCCCACAAAGTTGGGAGGCAAAAGGGATTGGGACATCCTTGGAGGATTCATTTTTCTTGTTAGAAGAGTGTTTTTTCTGCCCTCTCTACCTAATTCCGGGCTCTCCCCCAAGAAGGTGGGGCATCCCATGAAGGTGGAGGGGAAAGAAAAAACAAAAACGGGACAGAAATTCACCAGCAAACGGAGGCACGTTGGTGACTATGGGAGAAATTCTGATACTGTAAGAGAGGCCCCCAACCCCCATTCACTACGTCGAACTCCAGCTGCGTTGGGCCCCTCTCCTGTAGATTCCCCTGTAGCTTCTGTGAAGCTCCCTATGCCCTTGTCCCTCGGACTCCCCAAAAACCCTACCCTATCCTCCCTTGGGAATGGTGTTGGCCACACCACCCCAAGTGCCCCGCCGGACACTGTTCAGACCTCTCGAGGGAACTGCAGTGTGCCTGGCATCCCTTTCCAAGATGGCGATGGCCACGCCACTTGGAATCCACTTTCCCGCCTTAACCCTTCTTTTCCGGCCCCGAGTTTCCCGCCAGCCCCACCCCTTCCGCAGAGGCCACTATGTGCATTTCGTGTAGTAGGTCAGTCCCCTCTGTTTGGAGGTGGGGTTGGACCATCCCCCAATCCTTCTTCCAGCTCCTCCTCTGGGGGAAGGATCACCTATGGGACCTCCCATCAGAGGACCTCCCTTCTTAGGAGACCACTCCCCTTCTGGAGGGACCTCCTTCGGAGGAAGGGGAAGCCAGAAACCCAGACTGGGAACCTGCTATTTTGTTTCCCCCTAAGATGGCGGCGCCCAGGTCCATCCCTTTATCGCTACCCGTTAATACTTGGTGCAGTCCTCAATATGATCATAATTTTTCTTGTGAAATGATAAACAACCAAATGGAAATAAGAAGTAAATTATGCAAAGGTGACTGCCCAAGTTCCCTATCCATTTCACTAGCCTAATGTTACTCGATGTTCCTTTTGATTTCCAAATTATTAATGAATTTTGTGGTTTTTATAGTTCCGCGATAGTAGTCCTAATCTTCATCAGTTAAGTTGATTTCATACACTCCTTCATGCTCTGAATATTGCCCCTTTTTGCGAAGGGCCCCGCAAAGGGACAATATTCACAGTGTTTACAATGAGGGGTGTTGGTTTTTATATACTTGACTTTTAAGGTATTTTAATTGGCATTTAATAATTTAAAGTATGGTTTTCATTTATGGAAGGAATCAGTAGATCAAATTGTATTCCTTTGTCTTTGCCTCAGTTTCTTCATAAATGTCAAGTTTAATCTTTTGGGCATACCTGATTTCATAAAATATCCCATGGTAATTATGCAGTCTAATTTGTAGTGTGAGTTCTGTGTTGCAGAGAGAAAGGCAATAAAGGGAAGAGAAAAACAACTCAAAGTATTGTACATACCAATACAGCCTGAACAACACAGAAACTCCAAGATCTTTCCACCATAAGAACAGTCAACATAGACTGCTTATAATAAGATTTGTTGAACTTTGTAGATAATTTTGGAATAATTTGTTTATTGAGTTATATATCATAGAAAGAAGAGTCACTCTCTTTAGTTAATACCCACCGTTCCATGCCCAGCTGTCATGTCTACCTGTCAAATAGAAAATAAAGTTGGCAAGACCAAATCCCCATTTGCGGAACACACCCTACAAGATGAACGACCTCCGGAGTCACTCTTCATCACACAAAATTTAAAGTTAGTCTTATTCAGACATCTATCAAACCCCAGAAAGTTAGATTCTGCAGATTTCCTGATGATTCAAGCTTCAAGACCAGCTCCAGCTCAAAATGATGTGTCCCCAAGTTCCGCTGCAATTCTTACTACTGATCCTTCCTATGTATATGATAATTTTGTACATTTTATACTAAGATTTTTACATGAGGAAGATTCTTACCCAATGTGTTATAATTATGATTAATTTATCTTTTTATGATAATTTTTTAATTTTTCACTACTGTTTTAGTAGTTTGATATATATGATACCCATGTTCCTCTCTAATTTTACTTATATATCATATCAGTAATTAGTTTAACTTTGTTCAATAGTCTTTGAGTTACTTCTGTTGTTATAATAATTTGTATGAATCTTGTTGTATTAGTTACATGACACATTTTGTTGTCACTGATATATGAATTCTGTACTGTATATACCCTTTATTGATTTATTTGAGCCCTAGAGCTCTCCTCCCTTTTTATAAAAGAAAAGGGGGAGATGTTGTAGTGTGTTTTGTTTAAAATTCATGTCTGCCCCGTTCTCCTCCTTAATCCCCTCCTCTCCTGAGCTGCCAATCTTCCCAGGGTCCTCCCTAACCCCCTCTATTCCAAGTTGTCAGTCCTCCCTTTCCCCACCCCTTTCTCCAGAATGTTCCTTGTCAATCCTCCCTATCCCTACCCCTCCTTCCAGAGTGTTCCCTGTCTATTTTGTTATACTTGGGACCCCATTTGTTACTTTGTGTTATTCCACTCCCCTACTTCTCTTGATAGGTTTACAATAGTTTAGTCCCACCTTAAACCACTCAGCTTTACCCTCATTGGTTAAGCTTCCTGCATCCCTCCTCCTGAGTTACTCTATAAAACTTCTGTTCACCTCCCGAGTTTTGTCTTGGGGCTCCATCTTCTCCATCCAATAAATACACTCTGGTTTACCCCAAGACCCGCGTCTTCGTTATCTGTCCCTGTGCCGAACCTGCCGATAACTGGGATTGCAGAACTCACAGGGGGACAGTTGTGCCCCTGCACTCGCCGCCCAGCACGCCCCGTGACGGCGCGCTGCGACACTTGAGAACTCACCCAGTGAGTGTGTAAATAAAAACCAAACCAAACCAACACTCCCCTCAAAAAAAAAAAAAAAAAAAACAAAAAAAAAAACAAACACCAACCAAAAAACCCCTGAAAAAATCCAGCAAAATAAATCAAAACCTCTGGGAATTATATATTTCTATGGCAGAAGCTTGTTCTGGTCACAGAAAGTCACTTGTTTTTTGCAAGAAAGAATCTTGAATGCATTTTAAGGGTTTGAAGAACAGAGTGAAAAAAAGCAAAATTGAAACATCTCTCACAAAAACCAGCTGCTATTATCAATGTAAATTCTAAAACCATTGGAAGTTGAAAAATGATAGATGAAGTTCTAGGCATTATCTTTATGCAAGGCAGATTTGGCAGACGCTCTATGTTTACTTGAAGAGTGATGTATAATTTCATTGTGACACTGATTCTTCTTAAAACAAAAATAAGGTACGATCTGAATAATTGTCTGTTAATTGAGCTGTCATATATCACATAGACATTTGTTTGCTTATTTCTAAGTGCATGCATCTCTGCAAGCACAAATTTGGGTATTTGCCTGCTGTGGAAACTATGGGAAAATGCAAGTATTCTTGCAACTGAAATGCAATTCACTTTCTATGTGATCTGTAGTACAGGGAAGGCAATCATAGGAGTTGAACCAGCTATCAACCTGGCAAAAAATTATAATGAAGATAAAACAGTTTCAGAGTGAGGAAATACAGACAAAATGTGGATAAAATACAGGCAAAAATACGGAAAAAAAATTAAAAAGAGGACCTGAAAGAGAAGTCCAACTAGAAAGTGACATACAGTGACAAAAAAAGAAAGAGGATATATTTATTCTATTCATAAAAGTATGAAGAGTACAGAAAAATATGAACAGGTCAATAAGGGTGGAAGCCAAAGAGAAATTATTAAAACAATATCCAAAATAATAGGGAAAAATTCAAGCTTGTCTGCCAAAACATATTTTATAGAGATACTTAAGTCTTAGAATCATAGGATATGCTGGGTTGGAAGGGACCCACAAGGATCATCAAGTCCAGCTCCTGGTCCTGCACAGGACCATTCCCAAGAGTGCCACCATGTGCCTGACGTTATTGTTTAAATACTTCTGAACTCTGCCAGGCTGGTTGATGTGACCACTTTCCTGGGGAGCCTGTTTCGGAGCTCAACCACCATCTGAGTAAAAAACCTTTTCCGGATTTCCAACCTAAACCTTCCCCGACTCAGCTTCATGCCATGGTCATAATAGTTCAGCTGAATCTCAACTTGCTATTACAATCTGAAGGCAAATTTGCTTTTAGCTTAAACAGTACCTTTCTTTCATCCTTCTTGAAGCACACATCGAACTGGTACATGGTGTTATTCATGAAAGGCTGTGTTTTCTTCTGTTTGCTGATTACACATGTATTTATACCTATGCAAGGCTTTTTATTGTGACGTGCATTACTGATCCAAAAATTTAATCCGTTAAAAAAACTCCTTAATACTCCAAGATCCAGCAAAGAGTTCAACAAATTATTTTCTAAAGATTTATTTTTATTATACAGTTCTGCCTAAAGTGCACATTTCTTGGCAAGTTTTCATTATAGTTGCTCTCCAGATCACGCTCCTAACATAACTTACTGTAAAAAGATGGTGTAAGTCTTGTCTTTATATGCATTATCAGCTTTGCACATTATTCCCCATAAGGCATTATTAATAAATAACAGCAGCTTTATTTTCCTTTTGAATTAAAAACATATGAAAAAACAGAATGAATTTTGTTTTCTATAGCTACATTCTATCATAGCATAATATCAGTAAATGCATTACTTTTTTCAAGGAAAGTTCCAGTGGATGTGTCCTGGTTTTGGCTGAGATAGAGTTAATTTTTTTCCTAGGAGCTGGTACAGTGTTGTGTTTTGGATTTAGCTTGAGAATAATGTTGAAAACACAAGGATGTTGCTCAGTAGTGCTTATCTTCAGTCAAGGACTGTTCAGTTTCCCATGCTCAGACAGTGAACAGGTGCACAAAACGCCAGGAAGGAACATATACAGGACAGATGACCTGAACAGGCCAAGGGCATATTCCATACTGAATGTCACACTCAGTATATAAACTTTGAGGAGCTGATTTCTGTTCAGAGAAGGGCTGGAAAGTCTTGCAGGCTTTAATGGTAATTTAATTTCTCTTGCATTTCTTCCAGTTTTAGCATATTCTTCTGATATTTTTATATATAAAAGTTTCCTAGTCTCAATTTAGAAAAAATGTTATTTGTCCCCTCCCTCCTTGTATGCAGACAGCTTTCTCTTAGGTTCACTCACTAGCCTCTCCCTTACCCATCTGAAAACTTGAGTATTAATCTTTCAGATTGTACAATTTTTTTTGTGAGACAATATGTCTTCCTTACAGCAGGTCATCAAAAAAACAATTTTTTTGTTTCTGATTATATATCCCCCACCTGTGAAAAGCTTTTTTCAAAAGGAAGAGGAGACAGGGACAACTTATTACAGTTAGTTAAAAAAACAAAAACAAACCCAAAAACAACCTTCATTGTTATCTTTAGGATACTAATTCTGAGGGGAATCAAAGGTTCAGCATATCCTGGTGTAAGTGTTTGGATACAAACGTGGCTACAACAATGCTTGTGAAATGAAAACTTAAGAGTAGTGTTGACACCAATTGAAATACAATCAGAGGAAGTGTCACAAATAAACTTTTCTCTCCCTTAGGTCATGAAACTTTTGTTTCCAAGATCATGAATACAGAATAAGCATGTGTATGAATATAAATGCACAAAATTGCAAGGAAATAATCAAAATTTCTGACGTTTGTTATTTTTAGATGCTTTCTCACTAGACAAACTATGAATAAGTTACTATAAATACAAGGACTATCCAGGAAAAAAAAAAAAAAAAACAAAGTGGCTCAGCACAAGCAGTAATCAAGGCTAGTCACATCTTTTATTTGACTGAAATCTTCAGATTTAAAATGTATTTCCAACAACACAGGTTTGCACCTGTGGATGGGTTGCATTTGTGGCTGTTCTCAACCCCTTTAATGGGGGTTATGTGATAAAGACGTGAAATGAAAATAATTAGTATTTACATAAAAAATATTTCAAGCATTTTTTTGAAAATGTCTTTGAAACCAAGTTCTTCCAAAGCTACTCTGATAAACTAGAAGCCTGCAACAGACAGTATAGCTGTGATAATACAGAATATGAAAAGAACCTTTACTGATTATGTGGTCCTTAATTTATGATTTTCAGCCAGGAATCCAAACTGCAGTGTAAAGCGGAGAGGAGTTAAATACATACATGTTAAGTAAATAAATGGAATTTCAGGTGTTTCTGTGAATAATAAATTATTGTTTTATTTTTTAAGTATCTGTATGTCTGGCACCAAATATGTCTTTTTAGGGTTACTGTTGACCCATTAATTCACCAGTCTGAGCACATGCCATCCTCACACCAGGGGTACTATTGAGGGTAAAGAATACTCCTAAGATATCTTTATATTTTTTAATTATTCAACATTTGTTACTGCAGGTTATATTTTTCTACTTCTAATGTATCTTTCTGGGTTACCAGCATGCATGTTGTCATGAACAAGACCAAACAATGTGTGGTTTGTGTGGAAAAACGTGTTATTCCATGAGGGAAAGCAGTGTACAACGAAATTCTATATTGCAGTGTATCAGTCAGAAATCTATTAAGCTATACTTATGAATACCTCCATAGTGCTATCTTTTGCTGCATTAAAATTTACTCTTTTAGGCATGAACTCACTCATAGGCTGTAGAAAATTGAAGGAATTTGTTCAAATGGGATTTTTAATATGAACACAAGCGATCAGCTGAAATAGCAGTGCTTAATTCTCTGTTTGTCTGATGTTATATTTATTTGAGAAAAATGAATACACCTTTATATATATATTTATATAGCAAATAATATAAAGATGCACATCTATTTGATTTTACAGTAGGACCCATTAAACTTGTTTAGTTATCTTCTATTCTAAGTAGAGCAAGTCAGCAATCGATCCATGAGTTTTAATAGAGGGTAATAGGGAAAAAAATCAAAACAGTGTTTGATGTTACAAATTGCAAGGCACAAAACAGAGAACTCTGTCTGTCATATTGCCCTGGTTTACTCTTTAACTTACTTACCTCCTCATTTTCTTCACATGGTGAGCCTTTATGACTTAGCCTTTGCTGAGTTTCAGCTGAAAACAAAGAGGAAAGAATAAAAAAAAATATTTTTTAAGGGATTTACTTGCACTCCTCTCCAGGAGGCAGCATTCTTAAGTTGAGAAATAGTTCTCTAAAGAACTGGGAATTGAATATTCTTAATCCACTAGATCTCACAATGACCAGCTCTCCAAGGAGCTGCCTTGTTTCCATTACAACTTTTCTTTTACTGTGTGAAATATTTGAGTGTGTGTGTGTGTGTGTGTGTGTGTGTGTGTGTATATGCTTGTGTTCCTAAAGAACAAAACAAAGACAATGTAAGTTCAAAGTCTGTCACAGGAGGAGTTTTAGCTATGTGTGTGGTTCATGTAGATAAATCATTTCCTTTCAGTATTTTCATTAAAGTAACTAGAATTATTCTCTTTGGGCTGCTGTATTAAAGTGAGCTAAAGAACACAGAAAAAAAATAAGTTAGAATTTTTTTTTATTACAATGATATTAAATATACTATTAATTTAAAGAGAAAATGAAAATAAAAATTAATTCAATTAAAGCTGCAAAAAACTGATTTAATTTAGCACCCTCATATAATTCTTCAAATTTGTTATTGTTGGTAAAGACCTGCCATTCAGAACCTGTGAATCAAACAATTTTTCAAAATTAGTTTTACGTGTATGAGATGGAAAATGTAATTACAGCCAGGGCAGGGCACATACAAGATATTAGACTGAATTTCAGAGTACAGTGTCTTTGCAAAAGAGCAGATAGGATTTTTTTTTTTTTAATAATTTAACCATTTAGTTCCTCAAATGTTAGGGTACCAAAGCCTTCTCACCTCCCACTGACATCAACAGACATGGAAAATGGAGATCATCATTCACCACCACGCCCATCATTTGACATCTGTTAACCCATCTTTGGGATATGTGTCACACTGTAGTAGAAGGAAACCAGGATTCATGGGGGTTACAAAAAGTAGTGAGCATGAAGGAGCTTGACTACATATCATCATGATGGAAACTCTATTTTCCAGTTCTTCTTCATAACAAAGTCTCTGTGTTTTACACCATCATAGTTTCACACTGGGAATACTTGAAATTCACTTGTGGAAACAGGCACCTGACTGCTCTCTGTCTTTTGCCCATGAATCTCACTTATTTTTTTTGTACTGGTAGAGCTGGTTCTTCTCCTAGGTCATTGCAACTTTGCCTAATTTATTCCCCTCTGATATCCATGTGACATCAGTTTCATCCCACTCAGCCCAAAGTGGTATTTTGTTAGATATAGCTGGAAACATTAGCTTTGAAAATAATTAATAAGTTGAAATCTATACCCAAAATAATGACTTGGTTTATAGCTGTGACCCTAGCTAGATAGGTAGTCTCACAGAATTATTTCACACAAAATTGCAATCTGCAGTTAATCACAGGAAAAGAAACAGGATTTTAAAAATGCCATTTTATTTTGTGCTTTTGCTAAGTTAATGTATCCCACCCACACATAGTTATTGATCTTCTGACCAATATTTGCATGTGTCAGAACCTGAAATTTGAATTCCCAGTTAAGCACAAAAATGCCTTTGTTTCCTTGTCTTAAGTGAATTAGTCAAGTTGTCAAAATTTGGAGCCTTTGGGTTGCCCCTCCTCTAGCTGTTTGCAGCACAGAATAAGAGTACATACTATAAATATCGAAGTACCCATAATTTGTGTTACATTAAAAAAAAATTGTCTTTGGAGCATTGGTGAAAAACTCACCCTTATTATTTTTACTTTATTATATATGTATCAGTCTTCCCCGAGGAAACACAAACAGATTCATTTTGAATCTGAACATGAAATTCAGTTTAAGGACCTAATATCCACAAGAACAGAATGCACAAAAATAAGATTTCATTTCTTCCTTTTTCTTCTATGATTTTTTCAAAATGTTAAAATTACAACACTAATAATTTTTTATTGTCAAGAGAGTAATGGCACTTTACTAACAGGAGCATAAGGCCAGAGTCATGGTCTCATTACTGTATTTTAACAACTACGTATCATCTGAGTTTCACTGATCTGTGTGCTTGCATCAGTATTTTAATTTTGATTAATTCACCTTCACTGTGGTCTGGGTCATGATGAATCCTTTCACAATTGCTGCACATTTATGATTACCCAACTACAGACCAGAGTTTAAATATGACTGCTGTCTGTATTCTACTCCTGCAGCCTATGTGAGTCTTTCCACCTCACCTTACTGTGCTAATAAATTTGGCTGCACAAAAGAAAGAATAGGCAAATGTGAAAGCATGCAGCATAGCAGCAGAAGTAGGATTATGTGAACTTTTATAACTTTTTAGATAACATTCTTTACTCCACTGAACAACTTTATGTCCCTGATTGTTTCAAAGGAAGCAGCCGCTGTAATTTGAATCACACTCAAGCATAACTTTCCAAGAGACATGACAGAGGAATTCTGGGAGAGAACAAAGCAGGACTTGCCCAAGACCTGCTTTGGTTTGTCTTATAGCTAAGAAGTGTACAGAAAGTTTTTTATACACTTTCATCTAATTTTTGACATGTCAATTAATGGTAAGTTGAATTTTTCCCTTAGGACACCCATCCCTTTGAGGCAAGGTCTTCTGGATTTGAAGTCACGACAAATGTGAACCACAGAAAAAGAAAATGTGGCATAATAGAAACCAGCTTATATTGGGACTCAACTGAGAGGAAAAAACCCATTACTCCTAAGCAACTTATTTATTCCATGAGAAGCAAAATATAAAAATGTATAAAAAAACATATAGGCCACATTTCTCCCAAAAAATTCCTACTTAATTTCTTGTCAAAGATTACTGTCTTTATAATATGAAAGGTATTAAATAGTTGGCATTTTAAATGAGTAACCTTTAATGGTATTATTGACATCATTATACAAATATGAAAGACAGCAAAGCTGAGGAAAAAAGAGAAGACACTACTACAAAATTCCTTTCTTACTGTAGCTTTCTGGTTTAGTACCTTTACTGTGAACAAGTTAATAAATAGTTTATTAGCAAGGCACAAATTTAATGTTCAGTACAAAGAAATCTACAGCTTCACCAAAACTCTTAAAGTATGTTTATAAGTATATGCAAATTAGAATGGTAAAAATAAGATATATATGGCTTACTTCTCAATGAATGTATACATCTTGAGTTATTTTAACAAATTATTTTCAATTATATCTGTTCCCATTCCCCTTTCCAAAATGTATTGTTTCAAAGCCATGAAGGTAAAAATGGATTAAAATCCTAAAAATATCTTCTCTTGGATAAAACAAGAAAAAAAATCCAAATGGTAGATATATCAGTACTGCAGCTAGCATCTTATTAACAGCCCTTTGTATGTAAGACACGGGTTGAAGAAGCTAACAGAGTATCACTAAGGCATATTTAATTTTTTTAAAGAATGTGATAGAAAAATATACTGCAACACTGTCTTAAAAGAAAATGAATGGATGGCACACCACAGGTTTTTTTATTATTTTAAGAAGCAGTATACAACCTTCAGTATGCTCTACCAAGAGTGGTAGCAGTTCATATTAATGTCAGCTAAGATGAATCCTTGAAGCTTACAAAACTTCTAAGTGTGAATTTCAGAAATGAGTCTGTAAGATGCCTCATGTATAAAATATCACATTGAAATAAAATATTTGCTCACAAAATAAACTCCACAGTAAAAAGCAGGAACTTATGTTCATTAAACATCTTAGTTACAGATGTTCTTAGATTATATTTATCTTTAGTAACTTTTTGATCACGTCAATCATGTAACAGACTCTAGCAACTGATATTTCAAAAATGCAGGAAAATACATTAGTATTTCAAATATTAATAAAATACAGACATAGTAAAAGTTTTCACATTAATACCAATATTTCTGATTATGATAGAAAATGAAAAGAGCTATTAGAGGTCATGGCATATATTTTTGGTAATTTTTCCTTAATTGGTCATGTTTGTTTACATGCTTTTTCAACATTTTAAAGGCTAGTAGCTTGCTTCAGCAAGAATAAAAATACTAATTAGATCAAATGAAAACAGTAGTATTGTCTAAAGAAAGTGTCACCAGGGTTCCCATTCTTTGATCTTAATTTCTTGCCTTAAAGCTGTGGAAATTCCCACAGCTGTCCAAAAATTTGAACCCAAGAAGCAATAGCAAAACATAGATTTTTGAATTGTAATATCTCAGTTATTTACTTCTTGAACATCATCAAAAATAAAAGGAGTTCCTTATTTGTTGCTTTTCTTGCATTCATCTAGCTGCTACAAAAAAGAAACTTCATTCAGCAAAATGCAAATCTCTCTAGAAAAGCCAATTTTTTTTGCAGTCTGTAAATAAAATAGGCATTTTTAAGTAGCAGTTCATTTCAGATTTTGGACTTCTGCTTCAATGTTAGGTGAACTGTGCCTTGAAAATGTGTATTTCTTTCAGGTGTCTGAAAAAGAAGCCTAAGTTGGCCAGATATTTATGAGATAAAATGAATCTGACACAGATTTCTTTTGATTTCTTTTGTTTGAATTTGATCTATCAGATCATGAAAAATAGCAGATTTTTTTTTTCTTTTTTTTTTTTTTTGCTCTTTAGGAAGAATGGTATATTTTTATCTGTCAATTCAGTTCTGGCTTATTTGCTTCTACTCTCAGTAGTGCACTGTGTATGACTCCATTCCCACATCTCCTCAGTATTTCACTTGATTTTATTGTTCTTTTTACTAATATTTGATAGGTGATTTCCAGTCAGCCCCAGGGAAGAAGGGGGAGAATTTAGAAGAAAATGGTTTATATTGACAAAGACTCAAAATACCTGCATTGATTTGCCATGTTCTATTATCTTGTATTGGAACCTATAATATATATTTATAGACATGTCATAGAAAACTTCTGTCCAATCTCACCAAAAATATTTTAGTAGATATGAGGTATAATACATATCCAGGTATTTACTGAGCTTAAGTAATAGCTGAGCAGCAGTGGAAAGACTGAAGTAAAAAATTAATTTAAATATGTTTACTTTTTCCTAAGTTTAAACACCGAAATACTTTATCATATATTGTCTAAACAAAAGGAACCACGTTATTGATTTTGGCTGAGATAGTTTCCTTCCAAGTACCTGTCTTTTGGATTTTTGCAGGAAATAGTGTTGATAATATAGAGGGATTTTTTATTCCTGAGAAGGGCTTACACAGAGCCTTTTTGCTTATTGTACTGATACCCTGAAAAGGAGGCTGAAGGGACATGGGAGGATGGAGGAGACAGTCAGACAGGTGACCCCAGCTGACCAAAGGGATTTTCCAGACTACGTGGCATTGTGCTCAGCATATAAACTGGGGGAAAGAAGGAGAAAGGAGGCCGCAATTGGAGTGATGGCATTTGTCTTCCAAAATAATTGTTCCATGTGATGGGGTCCTGCTCTCCTGGAGAGGGCTCAACAGCTGCCTGCCCATAGGAAGCAGTGATTTAATTCCTTGTTTTGCTTTGCTTGCATATGCAGCTTTTGCTTTCCCTGTTAAACTGCTTTTATCCCAACCTACAAGTTTTCTTGTTTTCACCTTTCCAATTCTCTCCCTGATCCTGCTGCTGGGGGACTGGGTGAGTGGCTGTGTGGTGCTTGGTTGCTGGCTTATGTTGCTGCATTACAGTTTCCTGTCACCCACTGCTGAAATAGATTAATATTTAATTATGAACATATGTACTCAAGGAAATCACAGATAGGGAAAGAACCCTTCTAACTAGTAATTCACTCTGTTTCTGTGACATTGAATTGAAGTATTTCCGTGACATACTTCCTAAAATGTCTCTTGTTCAGATGAGCTTTAAGTGTCCTATATTATTTGGCTGCCACACTTTCCTTAGCCATCATTTTAACAAAGTAATCACACTTCATTGCCAGAAAGTTTATACAGATGCTCAAATTCTTATCTTTAATTCTTATGATCTTATATCACTGATCATTTGAAATAATACTTGCTCTGTTGTTGGTGTACGTAGCTTCACATGGCAATATCCCTTATTTTACAAGCTGAAAAGCTAATTATGTGTATAATACTCAAGTGAATTAATCATTGCTTAATTCCTAAACTTAATTTTTCTTGGAAATGTGGCCCAGAGTCAATATTACCACAAGAATGTCTGCATTAGCTGGTGGAGTAAAACAAGAGGCATTAACACATATAGCAAAAACACTGATGTTGAGGACCTGATGCTTACACTGGATTTGTTCTAAAGTATAACTCCAGAATTACTGTTATGCAGACTCAAATCTCTTGAGACTGCATCTAACTTCCCATCCAAAGTTATGTGAAAGTAACCACTTTCTTTCTACTAGCTGTTCTTTGGAACAGCTAGTTCCAAAGTACCTACATCTTCATTCAGTGACTGCCACAAAACTATACATCACAAATGAGATCATATGTTTGGTTGATGATTCATCTCTGCAGCTCAAAATTCTTGTCATGATGCATTGTGGCAGTGGAAAGGCCAAATTCCAATTGAAGTTACAATTCAGTATCCCAAAGGCTTTTTCATATTGTGTTTTGCAAGGCTTTTTTCTATTTGATATCCTCACTGTAGTTTATATATTCTTAACCTTATTCAATTGCAACATCTCTCTTCTGAACGTCATATAAGATGCAATTATTTTTAGCACTGGTAAAGATAATTAGCCATTGAAACAATGTAGGGTCATGATGAATTCTCTAAAATGTAAAGTTTTAAAATTGAGAATAGATTCATTTCTCAAATACAGAGCCTTACTCATAGTGAAGTTATATAGACATCACTTGTTAAAATTCTGTAGTCTGTGTTGTGCAGGAGGTCAGACTAAATGATCATTATAGTTCCTGCTGATCTTAAAATTTATGGAACTGTGAAACATTTTGGTATTTTATGTGCATATTAGTAATCTCTTCCCTTGGAGGTTTTCATAACACCTCCCAAATGAATTTAGTATTATCTCTGAATTTCATTTACATGCTGTAAATTCAGCTGAATATATTGCTGTTTATCAGTGCACTGTTTGCAGTCCTTCAGCAAGTTTTCATTCTGTGTGACAGTGTTCATATCCATGCCAATTTGAATTAATTTTGTGAGCAGAATTTCGTTTGACACTATATCAAATACTTTAATAAAAGCTAGATATAGCACATCTACTTCATTCCCCTCATCAACTGGTTTCATCACTTTATCAAAACAAAGTATTCAAGTTTGTCTGGAATGATTTGTACCTTGCTAATCTATTTCTAATTTTGATCATGGGTCACCAAATGAGAGGTGCTAAAGAGTGTTATAGATGCTTTCTTTACAAACTAAAGCCTTTAAAATGGTAAGAGGAGATGAACCTTGCACGAATTTATGATTTTGGAATACATTCATATTTTCTGTCTACTCACCTCCCACAGCTGAAAAACATGCATATTCTTCTGAGTTCTGAAGATACTCAGAAATGGCCATTGTCAATAAAAGTGGTCAGAGATCAATCTCGATTTGGTTTGTTTGATAAAACAGTATAAGTAATATAGATTTTTTTTTTTTTTACATTGTGAACAAATAGTTATAGGGATAGGGTTGAATATGGCCGCCTTATGAAAATATTTTTAGTCATAAATTCCATCTTTCACATCCCTGAATATACAATAAACCAGATTACTGGGCTCTCCACGATTCACTGCCTATCTCCCAGGCTCTGAAACTGACTGTATAAAAACTTTTACTTAGAATGTATAAATAGAAAAATATAAACATAGCTCAGACACCTGCATTTAGAAGAAGACCACAAAAAAAAAAAAAAAAAAAAAAAAAAAAAAAAAAAAAAAAGAGAAAATTAGGGTACACCTCTGCTAAAAGTCAAACATGTAAATCTAGACTCTTCAACCCTCCATAGTCCTGCAGGTTGAAATCTGAGAATTAAGTTAGTTCAGGATGAGTCTTTGTTGAAGACTGTTTTGCTGAGTGGAAAAAAAAAAAAAACCACAACAAAACCCACTAAATGTAAGTCTCTTTGATAATCTGTATTCCATGCCAGAATACAGGTACATAAATGTTCTGTCTTTAAAAACTTATGTCCCTAAAAGGACCATAATGACAAAAAACTATGCTCAAGAATTCATCAAGATACCTTTTAAATTTGTTTTCTTCTGGAATTTCAGAATATTTAAAAAATAATAAGGGCCCCAAAACTGACTTATCAGCTGAATATATTAATAAAATGGACAGCTTGGTAAGTAATCATTTTATTCTAATTGTTCATGCAAATATTTATAAAAGCAATGGCTTCTGGTAGCTTTGATGGGGTGCCAATTTTCTGAAATAGGCTGTTGTACAAAGGCACTTCAAAAAATTCCTTGAGTCTGTAAATGAATATTAATTAATGGGAAGAAAATAAATCTTGGGATAAAAATAGGTATTAAGTCAGGAGCTTCTGTATTTATCTAAAATTACTGTACTTTTCTTAGAGCCAAACCAAGATATTTGTTCTTATCTCCACTTCCTTGCAAGGATATACATTATTGTTATGATATCAGGCCCTTGCTTCTTTACAAGAAGTTTTGAGAGGAAGCTCAACCAAATATGACAGAATTTACTTCCTTATTTAGTTCATTATCATCTAGTAAAGGATACTGTCTCATACTGAAATATGGGATTTTCTAAGTTACCTCATAAATCATGAGTTGTCATAGACCATAAGTGCCACAAGTAAGCTTTTTCAGCAATTCAAACATCAGTGACGCTGCATTTCCTGCTTTGGTTTAGGTTGTTGTGGACGATTTTATTAAGCAAAACAATTGAATTTCTTAAATAGTTTCTTAAGGGAAATAATTAAATGTATTCCACAATGTTCATGTTTTTTTTTTACCAAATAGCTACATAGGAATATTTTCACATTCTGTTATTTTCACATTTTGTTATTTTAAGTTATTTTGCTTTTATTAAAGATTCTCTCATTAAGTCACTCTAATATCCCAACATAATCTTTTAGCTTCCTTGGCCTTTCTCATCTCTGCCTCATTTGCTTAGTTCCCTTGACTGTTTCTACAAAATCTGTAGGTCATGTACCTAATCTCCTCCATGGCCTGTCCATACTTCAGGCTGTTCAGCATCACACAGAAATAAATAACCAAGAAAACCAGTGAATTGAATTTTCATTTTCTGTTTCTATTTATAGAATAGCAGCCAAAATAAGAATCTGCTTAGTACTGGAATCTTAAGTCTTCAATATTCCAGGAAAAATATAGGAAATTAACTTTCTGAAGTAATTTTTTTCTGCCCAGTTTGCACCTATTTCAGGGAGGCTATTACTGTATGTAAGCACACTTCCAGAAATAGGATAATGTGGTATTTTGCACATTATAAGTTTCTACTGGGCTCAGATCAGTAAATATCCAGATACATATTCCCTTTGGTTTGATATGGATTTTTTGTGATAGTGATGGGAAAATTCTATTGTTCTTAGGGATTCAAGAATAGACCTTTTGTATAATTAAATTAAACAAGAAAACATTCTGTATTTAAAAAAACTATTGGATACACTCTTCACAAAAGCAACTGTAAGATGTAACTAGTCACTGCTGATGTGCCCCGGTACATTTTTGTTCAACATATCTCTGTCCTGTGTTTTCATCCCATGCTTTTCCAAAATTAAAGGGAGCTGAGGGGGTTTGGTTACTGCAAGAAGTCTAAGCTTTCTTGGAATTCACAGGTTTAATATTTAAAATTATAAATACTTTGTTAGTAATCTTGTGTGCTTAAGGGGTGTGTGTGTCTATACAAAAATATGTACACCCCTGTGACAAATTAGCCATCTGTTTTAACATTTATTTGTGACATGAGACAAAACTTCACATCTCAAAATAGATAAAACTGATTCTTCTCCCACGATCTTTTACATTTTACCAGAAAAGTTCAGGGGAAATATTTTCAAAGTAAAATAAATACATTAGCATAACCACTCTTGCAAATTCTGGTCTATTTATTTGCAGTCATATGCAAACTATAGAGAGAAAGGATAAATAGATCCAGAATTAACTGCATGAGCTGAATGTATACCATGCTCTGCAGATCTCTGCTCACACTGTCATTTTTATTCACATATTTGGCACTAGAACTTGCAAGAAGTTTCTCAGTAACAGCAGAGTGGGTCATTTTTGCAATGTCATACTGCCTCAGAGGAAAAAAAGAAGTCCAGAGGAATAGTAACTCTGTAAGGAGTGACAAAGATGATAATATATGCAGTGCTCCTAAGTATCTTGGATTCAGTGCAGGAAGAAGGGGAAAGCAGATGAGAGTATGTGCTGAAAAGGTTTATAACCAACTGTACTATTTCTTGAAATATATTATTAACAGGTTGTTAAAACCCTGTATTACTTTAAAGATATTGGTTGGCATGCCATTCTATGTAACTACCCTATTAAATATAAATTTCACTGAAGAAAATTCATTGACATCTGCAAGTTTCACAAGGAGGCAATTAACTATCAGTTATCTATAAAATAGTGGTTGCCAACATTTGTAGACATCTGCAGTATATGAGAACAGCCATCTCTACCCTGCACAGTATCATTAAACTTGAAGATCAGTGTGTGCTATAGAAGGACTATACCCTATGTGTTACTTTACATAAATTGAGGCCATCTTAATTTGGAGAAATACAAGGGAGAAATACAAAAATAGGGACATGCCATATGTATCCAAAAATGAGCATGCAAGTTGAAGATTGTTAGTAAGAACAGAGCTTGCAGTTTTCTTGTGGGTTTTTGTTTTTTTTTTTAATGAGACTTTCTTTCCAAACACCATTTCTTTTTAAATAGAGACTTGTGTTTGTCAGCTAGCTCTCCAGGGTCTTTCCCTATTATATCCATAAAGAACTCCTTAGACGTTACAGAACCACTTCTGGGAAAGCTTTCTCAGCAGAATTTTCCTTGAGGTGAGGTTTGTTGACTTCCATTTTAGAAGCCTTCCTGAAAAAACTCTTTGTTTTCCCTACACATGCCCTCCTAGTTAATGACTGGTACCTGTGAGCTGCTGCATTCTCAGAACACAAGCTCTTCCTCTCACTCTGCACTATGAAATTATCTGAGATGACAACATAATATGACCAATATCTTAAAACTGTTTAATCCCATTTTGGTAGCTGGATTACAAGTTCCTTTTTGCATACACTTTCAAAATCCCTGTTAAAATTGCATTATTAGGACTCCTCTACATAATAACAATCCCAAACTGGTATAGCTGACAATGGCTGGAATCCTCTGCACTATGTGTGTTCAAGTTTATTCCTTTGTGGAATTATATGTTACTATCAAAATGTACATGAAGGAAGGGATAACTATCATCTAGTCTAGAAAGATATCTCATGTACTTGAACTGAATTGACTCCTTGGTGTAAGGAATAGGTTTTTCAGCAGACGATAAGGTAGCATGAACGGAGCAAATTACACAGACAATCTGAGGTACCGTCCTGCTTGTCCTGCCTACTAGACATTCATTTCCAAAATGGATTTCTTCAGAGATGTTTCAGCATGGCACTCAGCTCTGTTAAGAGGTGCTTTCCTTCAAACCCCTGAAATTTCCCTGTTGTGATTTCAGTCAGAAGTGGGAATGCTACTAATCCCCTGACAGAGGAGCCAGCAGAGGTAAGATCAAGTCTAGGTCATTCACGTGTTAGGTGGGGGAGCAAAACAAATGGCAGAATGAAGAGAGTAAGGAGAAGTAAAATTATCCACATTCTTTGGCTTCTTTGCCAGGGCAAGGAGAAAAGGGGCAAAAAAAGGAAAGCTGTGAAAGATTGGTCATCCTCTTTGGTCTGCTCCTGGGACAGAGCTGCTGTGTGCTGCCTCTCCTCCCCTCTTCCAACCCCTCAGTTTTCACTGGCCCCAGGATTAGGAGTAAGCCCCTTGCAACTGGAGCTTCTATTGGAAACAGAAGTTCCATCTGCTGAGGGTTTATGGGACTGGACCCATAATTTGCTCAATTACTAGTGTAAAGAAAACCATAGGGAGCCTGAGTAACAGCAACTCTGAACCAAGCACATTTGCGCTTCATCTGAAACTCGGTATGATTTATCAGGATCACACTCCCTCCTTCCCCAGGATCTAAAGTAATTTGTGAAGCTTAAATCAACTATTAAATGTATAACTAGGAGATAAAATCACAAACCCAGATCTAATTGGTACAGCTTAAATTAAGTTTTACATTTATTGCTGGGAGATAAAATTTGGATAGAATAACTATTACAACAGAATTAAGTAAAAGAAAATAGGTATGGTGTGGGACCTATGGCAACTTTTATTTAAAACACATGTCTGATGGAGGCAGCAGTCTGCAGAAAACATCTGATACTACTACACTATAATGGCTATTTGCTAGACCAACACCCTTCTGAGCAGTGAGGCAAAAAAAATTAAGTCTTAAACACAGTGTTGGTTTTGGAAAATATATAAGGAGAAAGGAAGTTCAGTCAATAAGGCAGGCAGGTTATGCGTACAGCCTACTGCAATAATCCATCTCCCAAGGAAGATTTTTTAGGGGCAAATTTTTTATGAAGGTTTACAAGTGCATTCTAACACAAACGAAACAACTGGGACAGATAAACTGATGAAGATAATTCTAGAATACTATTATCCAAGGAGATAGAGAGTAAAAAGAAAATAAATGATGAAATTAAACTTTAAACAGTGTAGTTTGTTTTTATTTCCAGTATAACAGACCTTGTCTTAGGTTTTTCACATTCTCATTCTCAGAATGTCCTTTTCATCTTCTTTTTAATTTCCTATTTTATAATAGGAAATATTGAATAATGCTTGTGCATCAGTTATTCATACTGAAAAGTTCAACAGTTCTCTTCAATAGATGCCAATTTGTTAGTTTCAGAATTAGAGAATAATCTGGGTTGCTAGGGCCCTCTGGATATCACTGGTGCAGTGCTGGCTGAAAGGAAGGCATATTTTAGAGTTTAGTGATGTTACTCAGGGACTTGTCTGGGAAAATATTAAATTTCCTTAAAGAGACAGCCTTTCTCATCAAGCTGTAGTCAGCTTCTTCCATTGCTTGACCAGAGTCACTGTAGAGTTTTTTCCACACATCTAAAAGGAAATTCCTTTGCTGCAGCTTGTGTCCTGTGTCTTTCCTCCTTCCAGTGTGCACTTAGAGGAGTCTGGCCTTGACTCTTCAATGACCACTAATTAGGTAGTTGAAGACTTTGACTAGATGATTTCTCCTAATCTTATTTTCTAAATTTTAGAACAAATCTTATTAAATCTTAAATGTAACAACTTTTTGGTCATTCAAAATTTCAGAAGGAGAGCATACCTATAAGAAGAAAGTAGACAATGATAGTTAAAGCAACAATTTGCACTGAGTCATTTTTTCTTCGTCCTTAATAAGAATTTAAAAAAAAGATTAAATCTCTACTTATGTTGTGCCAGACCTTTCCAAGCAAACCTGCCAGCACATTTCCTTTATTAGTCCTCTAAAGCATGGTGAAATATCAGTGTGAACAGAAGTGTTCTAAGGAGAAAGGCACAGGAGCAGGCTCAGACATAAAAACACTCAAAATTTCTCTGTTCTTCACACAAATGAGAAAAGCTCTTAAGTGAGTACTTGCTGGAAAACATCACTCTTACCTCCACAGGAGAGTTCATGCTCAAAAGATCATACAAAGAACTCTGGCTGAAAATCTCCAGCTTGAGTTGCCCTGTTTAATAAAGATGATGACTGTTCAGTGACCTCTGTCACTGAGTGTTTCTTATCCCCATATTGCCCAACAGACTTGTAAGTGTTTGCACTTGTGCAAATACTTTCTGATTCCTGACAGATCCCACTGAAAGTTTGACATAGTTAATATTTTTAACCTCTTTTTTTGTTGTTTTTAATCAACTTTTGCTTTTTCTACTGGTTCAGGTATTCTTCATTCTTACATTTCAGCATAATTTAGTCCAGGAGCTCAAAGGGATTTCCAGAAGACAATTTTAATCATACCTTTCTCTGTTTTCATGGATACAGGTTCAGATAACCAGAATATCCTCCATATGGAAGAGATGGAGATATACCATAAACAGGTAAAGTGAGCTGAGCTTAAACCTAGTTTTAGGATTAGCCTTTGCCACCCTTATTTCCATTAAGAGGCTTCCAAAAGAGGTTTGTAGTAGAGGAAGATGTTAATCTCCTGAGATGAAGCAAATAACTGCAGCAATTCCTGTGAATGACAGCCACTTCCAGATACTTGCTGCATGGCATCTGGAGCAGGTTATCACCACGGACAAAGAAATAAAATGTGGGTGTTCTGCATTTCAAAGCCACATTCCTAGGCAAAATCTAATTTTTAATGCCCTTTTCATCTCCCTTTAATGGCTCTACTTAACAAACCTTCATTTCTCTGTAATGGATATTCTGTGCCCATATCATTACTTATCTGCTCCATGTACCTGTAGACAGGTACATTAAATCAGTCAGTTCATTTGGTTTAGCCTCTACAGCTCATTTTTTTTCTTAGAAGGCTTAAGTTGTTGTTTAGCCCCAGCCAGCAACCAAGCCCCATAAAGCTGCTTGCCCTCCCACCAGCAGGATCAGGGAGACAATCAGAAGAGTAAAAGATGGAAAACCCCTGGGATGAGACAAAGACAGTTTAATGGGGAAAGCAAAAACGGCACATGCAAGCAAAACAAAACAAGAAATTAATTGTCTGTTTCCCTTGGGCAGGCAGAAGTTCAGCCATCTCCAGCAGAGATGGGCCACATCACATGTAATGGTGACTTGGGAAGACAAACACCATCACTCTAAACACAACCCCTCTTCCTCCTTCTTCCCCCCACTTTCTAAACTGAGCACGATGCCACATGGTCTGGAATATCCCTTTGGTCAGCTGGGGTCACCTGTCCTGGCTGTGTCTCCTCTCAACCTCCCCTGCACTCCCAACTTCTTCGCCAGCACAGCGAGAGGAAAAGCAGAAAAAGCCTTGTCTCTGTTTAAACCCTGCTCAGTAATAACAAAATAATCTCCTTATTATCAACCCTGTATTTAGCACAAAACCAAAACACAGCTTCACACCAGCCACTGTGAAGAAAATTAGCTTTACCCCAGCCCAAAGCAAGCACCACATTGGACAACAGAGAGTCAAAGGTACACACTGAAAAGCATCTTTAAAATAAAACATTATGTATGCACTCAAAATTATACCCTGTAAAAGAGGGTATTATAAAGATATATACTGACATATACAGCAGTGTATATAAATTACATTGAAGTCAGATTGTTTTATCTCAGGATTGGATGGATTGGAAACAATAATCTATATGTTAAAATTAAATAAATAGATGAATAAATAAGAACATCTACCCCCCCAAAAAATCCCTCCTCAAAAAAAAAAAAAAAAAAAAAAAAAAAGGCAGCCTCTTAACCTCTTCATTGTGTCTTTGATAACCTTTGCTGACCATCCATTTCTTTCTAGGTCAAGAATATTTATCCACATGATAGCAAATAGAGGGGCTGAAAGGAACAAGTAATGCCCCCAGTCCCTCTACAAATTCACTTTTGACGCTAAATACTTATGCTTTAGAACAAGAAACTCACAAATCAAACAGATCTACTCTAAAGTACAAAGCTTGTGGCAATGGAAGAAATTAGGTTCTGATTAGCTGATGCAAGTGAGTACAGTTCTGTTGAATCCCACAGAGGTGTATGCATTACCATTAACAACAGGAATATTGCTAAAATTACTTTTTTTTTCCTTTGTTAGCCACAGAGGAAAAATACATACTACTTGAGTCAAGGTGCTTCATGAGCTCCCTTTCTAATCTTTCCTCTTTCATGAATTCTTATTAGCTTGCAAAGCCTTTGACTCAGACTCTGTAACTCTTCTCAAGTACTGCATTAAATTGGGATATCACAACATACAGCAAGTAATATTCAGGCTTTCCCCTCATTTGACCAAGGAATGAGTTTAGCTTAGATACACTTCTAGAAAATAATACTATGTGAGATGTGCAAGCATAAAAACTTAGAAAAACCCTGTCACAGCTGGAATTGTTGCTAGTAAAGTCCAGGGTAAGGAAGCAAAAAGGGCCTTTGCATGGTATCCAAAGATGCTTAATTCAGCCGCGCGGTGAGATGTTCAGGGTCCAAGGGCACACTCATTGGGGGGGTCCAGGTTTCTCTGTGCCCAGAGGTAGGGGCTGGACCATGGCATCGGGGCAGTACAAAGACAAGGGCCAATGGGGGAATAGGGAGGGAGTGGCTGAGGGACATAGGAACAAGGGAAGGAGCCAATGGGGGTCCAAACAGGCCCTGAGGGAAGTGTCCTGTGTCTCCCCAACCCAGGGAATGACTCCCAGGGTCCTCACAAAACCCACCATAAAAATAAAACTAATCTTCCTCAGAAATATATTTTTGAGGAAATAACATTTGGATATATAGCCAAGTACTGTTTCATCTCCTTTGCCACCTGCATGAGCTGTGCTTTGGGTCAACAATTATTTAATAGGCTGTTTTGGGTATTGGGGGCTGGGGGTGTTATTTGTGTTATTGCTTCTCTATAAGCATCATCTCTTTCAATTTATTTTCATGAGGAGGACTTATAAGCAAGATACAATTTTAGAATTTTCCTAGGAAACCACCTTCATTTTTTTTTACATAATTTAATTTCTTATTTGGCTTGAGCAATTTTCCCTCTTCATTTTATTATAAGCAATTTAAAGCAAAATGTTCCCTTACCTTTCTTAAAACTAAAACTAAACAAGTTACAAGAACTCTCTGTGCTATCTTACATGGCTTTCAAGAGAAAAATATTTCTTTTAAATTTTTATTTCCTTTATTATTACAGTGGGGAGTTATTGCAACAGGAAATTAAAAAAAAAAAAAGCCTGATAACATGACAAACTAAGATGACTAATTGAAGCAGGTTTTAAAAGTCTTGGGGTGGTGGGGGATAGAAAAGAGGAAAAACCATCAGAACTATTTATACCGGTAGATAATAATAATAAAAATTCTATGTATTATAGTGCTAATTCTGTGGATGGGGTTAGATACATGTAGCAGCCTTAATCAATCTAAATATTTTTTTCACTACATTCCATTTTTTTTAAATAGACATAATGAAAATTATGTTTCTCTCAGGATTAAGATTTTTTTTTTTTAAGTCAGACACATAAGCATATATCTGCACACTCTGACTTATCTAAGTGCAAAAGAACTGAGTAGACTTAGTGGTACTTAATAGATAGTAGGTAAGTGACCTGTAGCTATTGAAAGACAGCATAGGAAAGGTTGTTTGCAAGAATTGATGTACAAAGACCACTTCAGGATAATAATTTCAGTGGAATTAAAATGTAATGAGTTAAAGCAACATGGGGAAAAAATTGAGTATGGGATTTTCCAGGATTTTTCTTTGTCTTTTTGTTGGTTTTCTTGGTTTTAGTTTTTTGGTTTAACAGGGGCATAACTTTTCAAGGTAAAATTTCTTCACTGGGGGAAGAAAAATGAAGTTAAATAAATACCAGGAATGTAACACCATACTCTAAAGAGTAAATTTCTCTTTTGATTTTGTGCAACATCAGAGGAAAGGAAGGAGGAAGGTATTTACTATTATAAAATAATGGAATTAAAATTAAGAGGAAGAATCAATCATGATGGACAAATAATAAATTGATATGAAATAAGCAAGGAAGTCTTCTGCAAAACTAATGGAAATAGTTTGACATATTGAGAGGAGAAGAAGCAGATGAGCCTCACAGAATGAGATGTATATGGATTCTGTGACAGAGTTAAACACATTTTATAACAGCATATTTACAAAATGTATTTTGCCTGAATTTTCACTAAATTGTTTCTCAATCCTGATGTCTCTCAAAGAAATTAAATTAATTTTATTCTATCCACACTGTTCACAAAATATGGAAACAACTTGTCCATGTAGAATGATTCACTGATTTGAATCAAATATTCTTAATTTATCATTCACAATTCAGCCAGCAATAATTCAAACTTGCTTGGAACAGAAATTGATTGAACGATGGTAAACAGGAGCAGAATACATTGCAAAACACAAGTTTGAGAGAAAGCCTTGGGTGCTGTATTCCTAAAATTTGTGCTGTCTTATTCCAATACGGTTCCAGTGAGTGACAGACTGGTTCCACTGAGACCCATTTAAAGGGGGAGATCAAGGCTCATCTGGAGTCTTACAACCCAGCCATGTCTGGGGTCTCAACTATTGCACTGGCACAAGCAGTGTGGTGAGCAAATGTGCTTTCATATTTGTTATTCCTACCAAGTAAGCCTAAAAATTTCTTCAGTGGTCAATTCTGTCTTTTACCAAGAGGATTAATATGAATTCTTCAAAATCTGCATGTAAGGCCAGCTCTTCAGCTGCCATGAGGCAATTACTGCTTTTGATTTTGCCTCTGCTCTGCCCATTTATGCTAATGGTCTGTCCAGATTATGCATAAACTTCAGGAATGCTGTATGGTGGTGGTACCACACTCATTCTGAACTCAGCATTCACAAAACTTTGTTTTGTGGTGGCTCAGAAGTGCAGTGTGAAGAACATAGAAACTGTATATATCATGGACTATCTGATCAGAAATGTAAAGTACACCAGTGTGCTAAATTGAATCCTTCCACTAGCAAAAGGGACCAAATGACAAAACATAGGACAAGTGCTCTTGGGCATTTCAGAAGAAGGGTGAAGTTTGTTTAACTCTACTGATGTCAGAATTTTTTCTGAAGTCCAGGCTTGCAGATGAGTATATCTGGCCATGAACTGGTACTTGGAATTTTCTTTGGAGGGCAAGAACTGAAATGAGCTTGTTGCTTGTTTTGATCTTATTGTATTACTGAAGTAAGAGAGATGGTGGGACTATTTCATAACTACTGTATCACCCAGAACCCAGCAGGTTCTGCTTTCTGTGTTTCCCTGGAAGGGAAAGTGTTTGATTCATAATTCCTCCCTTAAATATCCACATGGATATGATTAAGTCTTCTGTTCCTCTGCTGTGTCTAACTTGAGAGGGGTTTTTATTTTGAAGTTTTATTTGAAGTTTTATATGAAGTTATCTATAAAAAAAATCATCTTTCCCTAAAAGCATTTTAGTTTTCTATTTCAGAATGCATTTTCCATATACATAAGTGTGTGCTATGACTTTCAACCTGGATCCAAGATTGCATTTATTACTCATTTTAAACATTCATTGTCCTGCTGTGCTGTTTTGGAGGATGAATTCTAATCACAATATTTATAAAAAATTATAACTACTATGTGGAAGAAGGTCACTCACAAGTAGTCAGCAGTCTGAAGTAAATAGCAGTGGGTTGGTATTTATGTCCTGACAGAAACCTATGACCAACCAGAACAAGTATATTTAGGCTTGTTTTTGAAGGTCTGGCATTGTGACTTTTATTAGATCCTAAGTAGGAAGCTTTTAACTCATGTTCTCCTATGACAGTGACTAAAAGTCAGACATTGCACTGTGTTATCTTTCGGTGTCTAAACACCTTACTTAATCTAGCATTTATATTCCTCCTCTGTCTCTTTCAGATGTGCCTTTGAATTATTCTCCCATTTGGCAAGAGAAACTCATGCTTGTGAGGAGGCTTTCTTTTGCAAGCAATCATTTTTTAATGGCACAGCTCAACAGGGTTGCTGGGTACCGAAAGGAAAATTTTATTTCATTTATACATCCATCTACCATTTCTTGCTTTAGGGAGAATTTTAGGAAAACTCTTGTTTTTATCTCAATATAAAATTGGTGGCAAACCCAAGAAAAACCCCTGGCTATTATATACCAATTCTTTTTCATCTTTCATTATTTTAATCTTATATTTTCAGCATTTCATATTTAAAGTATTATTTATTATCAGCTCAGTGGGTAAGTGAATGTGCTGTCTAATACTCAAGAGATAAACAGTACTTTTAGGCATTTCTGCAGGATATCTGGATATATTTTCAGGTTAGTAACAGCAATCTTCTGAATGTCCAAGTATGCTGGAATAATAGCTATTGTGAATGTACATACTGACAACAAGGTATGCTGAGCAGCTAGTCTGGTGTGTCCTGGAACTGAATTTGCTATGCTCATGTTGTGTGGAAGTACAGCTCTGCCCAAGAAGTCTTGGGAATAAATTTGGAAGAACCACCTTAATTTCAAACTTTGGAATGTATTTTTGAGGCTGCATTTTGTTCCTTCTCTAGGTCGAAGCCCAGGTCTGGCCTAAGTAATGGACCCTGAAAGTGATAACCAAAGGCTCTAGGACACGATGGATAGCACTGCAGAGTTAACTTGCTTCATAAATAAAGGCAGAAGATGAATCCCAGAATTAACAATGTTTCTGATATTTAAAATTACTTGACTAGCTCTTGACTAGACTGTGGTGGGACAGAGGTATTCTGCATATGGTGAGCTGCAGAAACACAATTTAAGTTTGAAGACTTTTGTTACATTATTAATCCATTGAGAGGTGGAAAATGCAGAAACAGATTACTTTTATTCTTTTATACTTAAGTTCTGTCTAGACATACATGAGGACACACACTGAAAAATTTAGAATTAGATAGGAAATATTTAAAAACTTAAGTCCA